>NC_137878.1:6281837-6298908 GCF_963924005.1 Protomyctophum bolini
TATGTGCATGTACGTTTGCTCCTTTCTATCTGTTGTCCTTTTTGCGTATTGTTTGCTTATGCCCAAGTTTGTACCTTTAGTTTGCACTTCTGACTGTTATACCGTTTATTTCTTGTGCAGTTAAAATCATCACTCCATGTCATCCTCAATACATATATACCATGTGAAACCACAAGCCAGTCTGGTCCTGGTGCTCTAATAGGCACACTGGTGTAAGGGTGATATACAACCAGCAAATACCCTTCTTACAGCCATACAATTCTTTCAACCAGTTTAGGTGCACTCGGAAACTAGAAACTTGCAGTTGTCTACATTCTCCACTAACTCAGCATTTATGTTGGAGGTACCCTCTTGGTCATGTCATATAGTCCACCACCATCTCCTTGGTCTCGCTAGCATTGAGCCATGCATGCTCAACAGTGTTGTGACCTGAGATGGAGGGATGCAGCTGACCACTGCAATGTCATCTGAAAAACTCTGCAGGTGACATGTCTTGTAGTTGATGTTTATAGACTTCAGAAACCGGTCTCATGGCCGCAGCTTACGTATTTCCTGTAGGCGGACTTGACATAGCTGCAGGGTTTAAACCCTCACCAGGCACACCTCTTCTACTACAATGAACGGTAGAGTGACTGATGTTAGTCTGCCTCAAGTCAAACGTTACTCTTTTACCTGCTTTTTACTAACACTATAATTACAAAGATGCCCAGAACATTGAGATGAATCTGTTTAGTTTATGGCTGCTCCAACAGCAGTGGCAACATTCCAAAAAGAAAACGGAATGTCAAAATATCCACCGTGGGGTCTGAGGTCGATGTCCATGACTTCAGCAATAACCATTGCGTGTTAAGGAATAGTCTGCAGTCAGCCCCCCCTTTAAAACCCCTTTTTTGATGAACCGAGTGTCATCAAGTCCTTTAAAGGCTGTAAGCCTGGGAAAAGTCCCGGCCCAGACAATATTGGGGGTCAGACTTGCGCTGAACAACTAGGCCCTATCTTTTATTATATATTGAATCTATCTCTTTTTCAGCAGAAGGTGCCATCCCTCTGGAAACAGTCCACTATAGTTCCGGTGGCCAAGAGCAATAAGCCCCAAACGCTCAATGATTTCAGGCCTGTTGCTCTAACTTCCCTGATCATGAAACAATTTGAAAAACTAATCAAGTCCGAGCTCGTGGCAAAAACTGAGCGCTTACTGGACCCCCTCCAGTCTGCGTATAGGGCTGGAAGGGGTGTTCAAGATGCCACCTTATTTAATCTCCTGCACAAACACCTTGAAGGTAGTAAAACCCATGCTAGGCTGCTCTTTATTGATTTTTCCTCAGCATTTAATACCATACAGCCCCATGTCTTGGTTGATAAACTGGTTAACTCCTTTGGTGTAGATCCTTGTCTGGTGGGCTGGATTCTTGACTTCTTAACCAACAGATCTCAACGTGTAAGGGTTAATGAAATACTGTCTAGCTTCCTGACATCTTCTACTGGCTCGCCCCAGGGTTGTGTTTTATCTGCCTTTCTTTACATTCTTTATGCCAACGATTGTGTTAGCCATTTCCAAAATAGATTCATCATTAAATACGCTGACGACTCGGTCATCGTCAGCCTGCTTGACAATGATGAGAACTGTCACGGGCAAGTGGTAGACGACTTTCTATCCTGGTGTGACAACGCCTTCTTGCAGCTTAATGTCTCAAAAACAAAAGAGCTATGCATAGATTTTAGACGTTCCCCACAATCCCCCCAGAAGAGTGTTGTCAACGGACAGACTGTAGATATTGTACCCAGCTACAAGTATCTAGGCACAATTATTGATGACAAACTGAAATTCGACCTAAATACTGATGTGATGCATAAAAAAGGTCAACAACGCCTGTACTGCCTAAGGAAATTGGCTCCAGTTCAATGTCGACAAGACTCTGATGAAACTGTTTTACAGTGCCTACATTGAGTCCGTCATTTCTTTATCCATTATCTGTTGGTATGGTAATCTCTGCATCAGAGACAAAAATTCCATAGGGAGAATTGTAAAAGTGGCCTCTAAAATCATTGGCTCACAAATGAACGGCCTAGACCAGATATTTAAGAAACAGGTACTTAACAAAGCTCTGTGTATCCGATCTGATGCTGCTCACCCACTATACGGAGAGTACATCCTTCTCCCATCCGGCCTTCGCTTGCGAGCCCCATGTGCCACAAAAAAACAGGCACAAACATTCCTTTATCCCGGTCTCTATTCATACACTGAATGCTGCTGTGGGTAGATCGAGGATATAACCTTATGATGAGCACTTTCACTTTTTACTGTATTATCTCGTGCCTATGTCTATGCACACGCACTTTTATGACCTATCGCATAGCACTTTAAACGCCTGCACTTTAATGGTTGTGTGCACCTCTGTACTCTGGTATCCGCTATGTGAACTGTTTGTTTGTTTGTACTGTTTCATTCATTATTTAATGTACTGTCTATGCTGCAACCCAATTTGCCCTTCGGGGACACTAAATAAACTTGAACCTTGAACCTTGAGACCAGAGCCATTGAGTAATGGTTGAGACGAAACAGTTATGCTTAGTATGCAAAGCATTTAAAGTAGCATTTAAATGACTCAATAGCTCTGGTCTCAGACCCCGCGGTGGATATTTTAACATTCTTAAAACTCGGTGGGTGTGAGGACAGAGGAAGTGGATGGGGAGAGGTCACGGAGGGTGATGGAGACTCCTCCGACGTCTAATGACCGGTGTTGGGCCTCTATATAAGACAGCTGTCCTGTATCAATAGTCACATATAGTTCCAGGATGGTGGCTTGCAGAGTGTTGCTGCTTTTCCTCTTCTGTCTGCGTGAGGCTGAGGCCATGCCAGCTGACGTCCAGTTCCAGCTGAGCTTCGAACATCACGAAAACACAGGTACGTACCGTATGATTGAGATGCTGATGCTTGTACAAAGCGTGATTTAACCACTTCACTGCCTAGGCTACTTCATCTTACAGCAAGAAAGCTAAAATGCTGTTCTGTTTTGTACTATGCAACTTTGTCTATTCTACCCTGGATTTGAACCTGGTTTCCTGTGGCAAGAGCTGTTTTTCTTTTCTTCTGCCATTGAGCTAATCAGGCCTGCCTGCTTGCTCAGGGGATACATTGAATCTTTACAGATCCTGTCTGGGTAAAGACACAAAACAAAGGAAAAACAGCGGCCTCATTTCCATTGAATGTGACCAGTTACATGAAAGTATGGATATGGCCCATACTGTGTGCATATCGGGACGGCGGTGGCTCAGCAGTAGAGTGGCCGGAGAAGTGACCTTAAGCAAGACTCTGAACCCCTAATTGCCCCCATTGCGGCCTTGCATGGTTTCCTCTGTCATCGGTGTGTGAATGTAATGCATCTCTGTAAAGCGCCTTGGATAAAGGCGCTATATAAATGCCCCATATATACATTATTTGTTTTCATATTTAATGTTCATATTGTCTTTCAGAAAGGAAGACGGAAGTAAGTGGAGGATGTTCAGGTAAGGGAGACACTGGATGTTGTTTTGTTCTTGTTGGAACCTCTTATCTCCAGATTCTAACTTTTTGTGGGGTTTCATAAGATCATATGCCCCATGAGATCATACTGCTCAAAAAGCATTGATACTTTTAAATTTGAATCCAGAAAATTAACCATTTTGGACAGAATATAGTATAGCTATAGGTATTGTGAGTTACAGGAACCTATTTTGTCCGTCAAGTCTTACGTTTTAACTTCACCTGCGTGGTCGTGGTCAAAAATAGCTGACGTGGTCGCCAGATATTTTGAGGACGGTAAAATGTGTCAGAATGCGTTGTTAGCTTATTTCGGGTGGATCAGCGAAAGTGTATAGAGAAAATCCAACTTTGTTTCACAACACTTGTTTATTTAATTTAATAGGATTAATGAAGGAATAACTATTCCTTCATATTCCTTCCTTCAGTATTCCTTCCTATATCAATCCATCCAATCTGTAAAACACAATTAAGATTTCAGATATATAGATATATAGATATATAGATGGATAGATAGACCAGTCATTAGTCCTACAACCTATCACAAACCCTCACCCTAAACCTAACCTCCCACACCTAAACCTAACCTTAACCCATGTCTAACCAATGACTAGTCTAAACTAAGTATGCACCCGCCTTCTTACAGATTCTGAATTGAAGATGTTGACTGACCAGTTGCAGACCAGTTTTGACCAGTTGCACGCCAGCCATAACAACCTGACTACAGAGAAAGACCATTTGCAGACAAGTTTTGACCAGTTGCAGACCAGTTTTGGTCAGTTGCAGACCAGTTTTGACCAGACAGAACAGTTGCAGACTAGTTTTGACCAGTTGCAGACCAGCCATAACAACCTGACTACAGAGAAAGACCAGTTGCAGACCAGTTTTTACCAGTTGCAGACCAGCCATAACACCCTGACTACAGAGAAAGACCAGTTGCAGACCAGTTTTGACCAGTTGCAGACCAGCCATAACAAACTGACTACAGAGAAAGACCAGTTGCAGACCAGTTTCGACCAGTTGCAGACCAGTTTTGGTCAGTTGCAGACCAGTTTTGACCAGACAGAACAGTTGCAGACTAGTTTTGACCAGTTGCAGACCAGCCATAACAACCTGACTACAGAGAAAGACCAGTTGCAGACCAGTTTTGACCAGTTGCAGACCAGCCATAACAACCTGACTACAGAGAAAGACCAGTTGCAGACCAGTTTTGACCAGTTGCAGACCAGCCATAACAACCTGACTACAGAGAAAGACAAGTTGCAGACCAGTTTCGACCAGTTGCAGACCAGTTTTGGTCAGTTGCAGACCAGTTTTGACCAGACAGAACAGTTGCAGACTAGTTTTGACCAGTTGCAGACCAGCCATAACAACCTGACTACAGAGAAAGACCAGTTGCAGACCAGTTTTGACCAGTTGCAGACCAGCCATAACAACCTGACTACAGAGAAAGACCAGTTGCAGACCAGTTTCGACCAGTTGCAGACCAGTTTTGGTCAGTTGCAGACCAGTTTTGACCAGACAGAACAGTTGCTGACTAGTTTTGACCAGTTGCAGGCCAGCCATAACAACCTGACAACAGAGAAAGACCAGTTGCAGACCAGTTTCGACCAGTTGCAGACCAGTTTTGGTCAGTTGCAGACCAGTTTTGACCAGTTGCAGACCAGCCATAACAACCTGACTACAGAGAAAGACCAGTTGCAGACCAGTTTCAACCAGTTGCAGACCAGCCATAACAACCTGACTACAGAGAAAGACCAGTTGCAGACCAGTTTCGACCAGTTGCAGACCAGTTTTGGTCAGTTGCAGACCAGTTTTGACCAGACAGAACAGTTGCTGACTAGTTTTGACCAGTTGCAGGCCAGCCATAACAACCTGACAACAGAGAAAGACCAGTTGCAGACCAGTTTCGACCAGTTGCAGACCAGTTTTGGTCAGTTGCAGACCAGTTTTGACCAGTTGCAGACCAGCCATAACAACCTGACTACAGAGAAAGACCAGTTGCAGACCAGTTTCGACCAGTTGCAGACCAGCCATAACAACCTGACTACAGAGAAAGACCAGTTGCAGACCAGTTTTGACCAGTTGCAGACCAGCCATAACAACCTGACTACAGAGAAAGACCAGTTGCAGACCAGTTTTGACCAGTTGCAGACCAGCCATAACAACCTGACTACAGATAAAGACCAGTTGCAGACCAGTTTCGACCAGTTGCAGACCAGCCATAACAACCTGACTACAGAGAAAGACCAGTTGCAGACCAGTTTTGACCAGTTGCACGCCAGCCATAACAACCTGACTACAGAGAAAGACCATTTGCAGACAAGTTTTGACCAGTTGCAGACCAGTTTTGGTCAGTTGCAGACCAGTTTTGACCAGACAGAACAGTTGCAGACTAGTTTTGACCAGTTGCAGACCAGCCATAACAACCTGACTACAGAGAAAGACCAGTTGCAGACCAGTTTTTACCAGTTGCAGACCAGCCATAACACCCTGACTACAGAGAAAGACCAGTTGCAGACCAGTTTTGACCAGTTGCAGACCAGCCATAACAACCTGACTACAGAGAAAGACCAGTTGCAGACCAGTTTCGACCAGGTGCAGACCAGCCATAACAACCTGACTACAGAGAAAGACCAGTTGCAGACCAGTTTCGACCAGTTGCAGACCAGTTTTGGTCAGTTGCAGACCAGTTTTGACCAGACAGAACAGTTGCTGACTAGTTTTGACCAGTTGCAGGCCAGCCATAACAACCTGACAACAGAGAAAGACCAGTTGCAGACCAGTTTCGACCAGTTGCAGACCAGTTTTGGTCAGTTGCAGACCAGTTTTGACCAGTTGCAGACCAGCCATAACAACCTGACTACAGAGAAAGACCAGTTGCAGACCAGTTTCGACCAGTTGCAGACCAGCCATAACAACCTGACTACAGAGAAAGACCAGTTGCAGACCAGTTTTGACCAGTTGCAGACCAGCCATAACAACCTGACTACAGAGAAAGACCAGTTGCAGACCAGTTTTGACCAGTTGCAGACCAGCCATAACAACCTGACTACAGATAAAGACCAGTTGCAGACCAGTTTCGACCAGTTGCAGACCAGCCATAACAACCTGACTACAGAGAAAGACCAGTTGCAGACCAGTTTCGACCAGTTGCAGACCAGCCATAACAACCTGACTACAGAGAAAGACCAGTTGCAGACCAGTTTTGACCAGTTGCAGACCAGCCATAACAACCTGACAACAGAGAAAGACCAGTTGCAGACCAGTTTCGACCAGTTGCAGACCAGTTTTGGTCAGTTGCAGACCAGTTTTGACCAGTTGCAGACCAGCCATAACAACCTGACTACAGAGAAAGACCAGTTGCAGACCAGTTTCGACCAGTTGCAGACCAGCCATAACAACCTGACTACAGAGAAAGACCAGTTGCAGACCAGTTTTGACCAGTTGCAGACCAGCCATAACAACCTGACTACAGAGAAAGACCAGTTGCAGACCAGTTTTGACCAGTTGCAGACCAGCCATAACAACCTGACTACAGATAAAGACCAGTTGCAGACCAGTTTCGACCAGTTCCAGACCAGCCATAACAACCTGACTACAGAGAAAGACCAGTTGCAGACCAGTTTCGACCAGTTGCAGACCAGCCATAACACCCTGACTACAGAGAAAGACCAGTTGCAGACCAGTTTTGACCAGTTGCAGACCAGCCATAACAACCTGACTACAGAGAAAGACCAGTTGCAGACCAGTTTCAACCAGTTGCAGACCAGCCATAACACCCTGACTACAGAGAAAGACCAGTTGCAGACCAGTTTCAACCAGTTGCAGACCAGCCATAACACCCTGACTACAGAGAAAGACCAGTTGCAGACCAGTTTCAACCAGTTGCAGACCAGCCATAACACCCTGACTACAGAGAAAGACCAGTTGCAGACCAGTTTCAACCAGTTGCAGACCACATGTTCACCTTACCTGAAGAGATGGCTGTGTGGTCAGTGAGATTTCACTGTTTTTATTTATTGTTATGTCATGTTGTTCATCATAGAGAAAAAAAGTGCTTAACTTTATTATTATTATTATTCTTATTATTATATTACCCTTATTATTATTATTATTATTATTTGTTTGTGTTAGAATCATATGGAATGACATTTGATGGCGATACCGGTGTGTGTTATTACATCTCTACTACTGAGACCAAAAGCTGGGACCAGAGCAGACAAGACTGTATCAACAGGCAATCAGACCTGATCATCATTAAAAGCCAAGAAGAACAGGTAACGTGTGTGTGTGTGTGTGTGTGTGTGTGTGTGTGTGTGTGTGTGTGTGTGTGTGTGTGTGTGTGTGTGTGTGTGTGTGCGGTGTGTGTGCGGTGTGTGTGTTGTACTTGTACAGTAACCAGAAGCCTTTTATGTGCAGGCCTTACTTGTGAGAGTGGCGTCATCCCGGACTGTGTGGCTTGGTCTGACTGACAGAGAGACAGAAGGCGTGTGGAAGTGGGTGGATGGAACACCACTGACCACACCAACGTAAGACTATACTTTCACTCTTCTATTGTTCTTTGATATTCTACAGCCTGGTATGATTGGATAGTATTTATTGAAATGGAATGATGGGCAGGAAAATGCACGTTTGGTGTGCTGTGGCGTGGCGGGAGGAGATTTGTTTTTGGTGTGGTCTTCCTTCCTGAACCTGCATTGTTCCAACTTAATTTGCAACCTGTTGAGAGCTTGTAGGTCTGCTATTTTAGTGTGGTCTTCCCTCCTGAACCCTGCGTTGTTCCAACTTCGTTTGCAACCTGTTGAGAGCTTGTAGATCTGCTATTTTATTTTTAATTCAGATTTTTTTGGAATACTTACTACTATATACATACTTTAGTATTTATTCACTTGAATGTATATACTTTGTCCACCATCGTCTGCAGGTTCTGGCTGTCCGGTCAGCCAAACGACTACGGGACGGGTCAAGACTGCGCCCTCACTAACAGCAACGGCTGGCACGACCTGAGCTGTTCTTCGTACTATACCTACTGGATGTGTGAACGAGCTGTTTAGGAACCATGTGTCCTTATATATGTGGGTCGTGGACACATTGATTCTTACAAAAATATTCAAGGGATTTTTTTCAAATATAAATCAAACTTTTCTTCCTTTAATCTTTTTTTTTTCTCCATAAATCAATACAAAATCAAAGGGAGAACACCCATTTGAAGAAGTGGTGAATATTGTGATAGTTCTGCCTTATAGTTTGGGGCCGGGGAGACATCAGATGTATCTTTTGGCTCTCGAGCTAAAAAAGGTTTGGGTATACCACTGGTGTGAAATCATCATTATCACAATGTATCAGTTACTGGATGATGTATTGAAACATGCATATTTATGATGTGTTACAGTCTTTAATCAGTGCAGTAAAAGTTATTATGCATCTATTTCTCATGATATTCTACAACATCTCAACATTTTATTTAGAACATTGATTACTTGTTTTATGCAAATCATTTGGGACTTGGGGAATGTAAAGTTTGTATACTTTTGTTTTAATCTACTTCCTCTTTTTATTCATTTAATAAATAACGAAGTTTCCCTTGGAGAATCAGATACCTATTATAATTATTAAATACATAATCAAATGTGAACAGATTTGACTGAGTGGCTGCCAACATGCATTTTCCAGAGGAGAGAAAAATATAATTTTGTTTTTATCCAAAATGAGTTAATAGCTCAAGCAGAATAGCAGAATAAATGTCAGAGATGAAATCGACTTGTAAATATGAAATAAATGCTTAAACATGTAGCTAGTTGTAATGTTATAGAGTCCACAGAAGTGAACCTTTCGAGCCTGTTTTCTGTAAGACATTACTCTAAAAGCCATATCTCCAAAACTGGTGGGTCAAACTGAACAACCAATATGTCAATTTGAAGCTATAAAAACTGGACCAAATCTGGTCACAATTAAATTACACTTCCATAACAGAGAATGCAACACATTCGGATGATGGTATGATTGTATTTTTAATAAGATAAATGTCAATCAATAAAATACATTATTAAATTCAATACGTAATTTCACTTTAAAAGTAAACTGTCATTCTATAATGAGTTGCCTTAGTCCAGGATTAGGCCTACATGACATTTGACTGAGCCTTGATTGGCCAAGGAACTGGCACACTTAAAGAAAATTGTTGTGAAAAGAGTTCAAATTCAACTAAAAGTAGATTCAACTAAATCAATTTAATGTGTTAGTGTAGTTACCAATGTCCTACACCTGTAAGTTGTAACTTTGGTGCAAATAGCATTTTGATTTTAATAGTGCCATCTAGTGGTAGACTGTCAACCATGCAGTCAAATGCAAAGGTTAACTTTTTTACCTGTTGATTGCAAAGCAATAAGCAGGTCAGCAGGTCTATGAATACGGTATGTCTGAAACTTGCAACACCGTAAATTGCAAGAGAACGACACCTAGTCGACATTTTGGGTTGCCTAGTCCGCACAATTCCCGCCACGCTTCGCTTGTTAGTTGTTCATCACCTCACAGTTCTCTTTGCTTGGCTGGTTTTGGGCAAGGACTGTATGGACGGGACCCGGATGTAACAAAAAAATACGGGGAAGCAGCTTTTTGCTTCTACGGGCCGACGGCATGGAACAAACTCCCACTGTACCTTGGACAGGCAGCCTCTGTAGACATGTTTAAAGCAAGACCCACTTCTACACCCTTGCTTTTAATTGATCTTTTATTTTTTGTTATTCATGTCCTCACTGTATTGCATTACTGCTTGTTTTTTTTGTTTTCTTGTTTATGCCTTGCTTTTATTTTTATTTTTTCTCCATTGCTCTGTAAAGCACTTTGAGTTGCATTTCATCTCATGAAAGGCCTGTCCAATTATCCATGAGTAGCTGTCTGTCTGTCTGCCTGTCTATGAGTAGCTGTCTGCCTGCCTGCCAGCCAGCAAGTTGGTTAACAGAAAATAAATTGTTATGGCTGAGTAAAATAAAATACAATAAACACAATTTGCCTGAAAATAGATTACCCAGCTATGACCTTTTTCATGAAAAAAAATGAGTAGTGATATGGCTGACTGAGTAAAATAAAACAATCTACCTGAAAATAGATAGCTATAGGCTAAGTGAAGAGCAATTTCCGCAATTACCATTTCCGCAATTTCCATTTCCGCAATTTTCGCAATTTCCATTTCCGCAATTTCCATTTCCACCATTTCCGCAATTACCATTTCCGCAATTTCCATTTCCGCAATTTCCGCAATTTCCATTTCCACCATTTCCGCAATTTCCGGAATTTCCATTTCCTCAATTTCCATTTCCATTTCCAACTATTAATGGCAGCTGGGTTTCATCATTCAAATAAAATAGAATTCTGTCCGTTTAGCTATAAAATTATGTCAGGGAATAGGGATACACAGTATATGTCTTTCATTTGCATTGCATCTCCACCCCCCCCCCCCCCCCCCCCAAGCTTTTATTTTCGTTCGAGTAATAGTACAACTCTAATAGTATTACTTATAATAATGTAATTAAAGATAACTTCATTCAGATTTATTTATTTTTATTTCATTTTCCAGATTTTTCTTTCTTCTTTTTTTTAGATTTTCATTGGTGGGCCAGTCATAATGGTCCCGCGGGCCTGATGTGGCCCGCAGGCCTGAGGTTGAGTATCACTGATGTAGGTCATATTTAAGAATACAATGGTAGATAGCCCCAAAGTCCTATTCTGCTACTTACCCCTATGTGTGAGGATACTTCTTCCATGTGTATTTATGCAATTTTTGTGAATTTCTATTTGCCTTCACACACCAGAGACATATACCAAAAAAGGGGTTTTTGGGAACATCATTGTCTACACACTTTACAGGCACATGGGGGCGCTCTGTACCAAGACGACCTGACGAGTATAGGGTACAGAGGCCTTTAAAATGGAAGACGATGTAACAGGTTTTAAAATTATAATACATTCACATAATATAATACTATTATAACCAGAATTTTAGCGTAGCCTAGAGTAGTAGTACGAGATCTGTGCCCCCCCCCCAAATAAATAAATGTATAGACCTCGTGTGTTGTGTGCACCTCAATGGTAAATTACTTAGCATCATGAAATCAATACTGCCGCAATATGGCAGAGTAAGGTTACTTTACACTAGCATTCCACCCAAGAGTTGGGTGCAGGGATTCAGGCTCACAACCTCTGAACCATGTAGACAGCATCTCTAGTGAGCCGACTGCTGCCTTTCTAGTCTTCCTTCTGCGTTGAGTAACAGAACAAAATAATATAAAGGAAAAACCAGGATATTTATCTGCAGTGTTGTGTGTGCCGTTGCTTGTCTAGATGTTTGAATGCTTATGAACCACTATATGGAAACAACAGCCCGTTTTCTGGCATTTATCCATTTCAGCTGTTCAATCATTATAGGTTCAGTGGGTCACCGGGTTTAGATCCTGAACAGGTTATAGGATCCCGGTCTTGACAATGTTTTCCCAACATCTTGAACACTTTTTGAAACCTTGAAAGTTATTTATTATTTTTTAAACATCTTTTCTTTTACCTAAATTTAACAAAATCAAAAACCAATGAAGGGCCCCAGGAGCCCTTGTCAGGGCCTCAAACCCAATTACATTTGTCCCTGCTTCTCGTGGGGGCTCCTCACCGGCAGATGAGCCAGTATAGGATACAACAGCAATGACAACACAGTGTGTGAAGAATGAATTGGCATAACGACTACATTGGGGAGAAAAAGGGGTAAAAAAAAAAAAAGCAAAGAACAAATAAACACATGAATAAATAAACAAGATAAGGAGGATAAACATTTTGTCTGAATAACCAGCCATGAGAATGACACAACTTACACAAACTTGAATTGTTTTAATCTTGTCTTTTGTTTAACCATGACTGAACAGCAATGTGAAAATGTAAACTTGAATGGGCGACCCGGAGACAAGCAGTTTGAGGAAAGAAAATCAGATGTTGTGGAGGATTTGAAACAGAACGTATACTGCAATATACAGTATTAACTAAAACTAAATTCAGGAATACTTTTACCATCCTGGATAATAAAAAATAAAAAAAGAGAAAACACAAATGAACTCATTAAAAAGATAAGAGAAATCTGTACACTTTCTGGTCTCGTATATTAAGGCTTAATTAGTCCAAACTCTGTCTTTTTGACAGATAAAACTGAAAACATTGTTAAACAACGGTGCTGTGGAAACTATTTTGCAGAGGCTTGTAAAAGTGGCACAACACGTCGTTTCAGCAAACAACTTCAAAGCAAAACAACGTCCTACATAAAGGGTGGGGGGGGGACAAATGAGAATACATACAGACGGCTGATACAAAAACATCCTCTTGAATGACATAACGGTGCATGACTTGAAACAGAAGCCTTGTTCACACGGTGTGGGTTTCCTTTATTCCAAAAACACACTATATCAAAGCTTCCGGAACTCAACAAAGACATCTGCAGCACCTGAAGAGATGAGAACAGTACTGTTGCCTAGAGGGATATGACTGATGTGTAGTTAATCGTACATCGTGAGCTCGTAGATCGCCGTATTTTTTGGCGTGGGCCACCATCATATACGACTAAGTATACTGTATTATAGCGGGCTTTAGAGTTCATAGGAAGGTTCGGACAAAAGCCGGACATCCACGATGGCACGCAGTGAACCGAACAGCATACTAACCTTCAATAACGTACTCCGGTTCAAATTAAAGCTACAATGCCATAACTCGTTATAGTGAAATGAAACCTTACGTTAACCAACCTGTATGGTAAGGGCCAGCTGTAATGGTTTTTGCAACATTCATTTCCTACTAAAACAGAGGCGTGTGCCTGAGCCAATCAAGGTTCCCCAAGCGACACCAGTTTAATGTGTTATTAGTCTTCGTGACTTATCTGTGCCATCAGTCCCTCTCGTTTTGGACATGTCTTGAGGCAGGCATGGTATAGTCAGCCTGCGTATGCTCCACCCGTAGCAGGGAACAACTCTCCAAACGCAAGGACGTCCTGGTAACTTGTAACATTCTCCGCTCAGAGATTTAATCAACCGGACTCACCCGAGTCGTTGCTAGAGTGACACATACATTTAAGCATAGTACTTTGCATCGTATCTGGTGAAATTAAGTAATTCCTGCTTTAAACATTCATAGTGAATTGCAAAACAATCTGAAATAACACACAATTGTCCCGATACTTCAGAGGCCTGCTTAAAACGAGGCCCTCTAAAAAGATCATCCTGTTTTGTCCTCCCAAGTGCCACTGTGGCAAGGAGGAAAGGATTTTCACGACTACTTCAGGACAAGACACAGAATAGGTGTGCCGTTGCGTTCAATCAAGAAAGGCACACACGACGCTAAGCGTGACTTGACCATCTCCGTCTATGTCCCGATTACTCCTCTTGAACGGTCTCAGGTTGATTCTTCAGAATCCGCCGACATGCAGATATGAGCTGTGCAACTCTCCTGTGAATCGTGCAGGACAGAGTCGACAACGTCGACGTACACCTTGGTGCTTTGCTCTCGCATGGCACCATAATATTATGACCTCAGTGCTTTTTGTTGGGCAAAGCACAACTCCTATAGCTTGACGGTAAAACGTTGGCGCGAGGGGCAGGAGAGTCCCCGCGGGTTCAAGTTCCGGGCAAGCCATTTTTAGGTTATGGATTGCAGCTTTAAGTTCCTATAGTATATCGAGTTGCCTGCATGAACGCCTGTACACGGACCGTCGCCCCCCCTTCACTTCCCCCAACATATTGCGTCTTGATTTCTACTATAGTGCGGAATACTTTGTGTCAGCACGTTGACGCCAAAAGAAGACCGAAAGTCACACATCAACGTGATGGAAAGCGCTATAATGAGGCAACGGGGGCTGCCCCAGTTGAACCACAGCAGCGCTCCCCTCCAACAGGACGCCAAGAAGTGGCTGATTTACAACCGCTACGGTCGCTCATTTCCATATTTATTCTGAAACCCCCTAGCAGCAGAATATACAATCTAGACTTCTGAAGGGAGAAATGGGGGGGGGGGGGGGGGGGGGGGGGGGGGGGGGGGGGGGGAGAGAGAACGTCGTCGTAAAAAAATTCACATTCGGTTCTTTCCACAAAAGTCCACGTCCCTCCGAACTAGATTATTGCATTCGCTGTTCTGTCTGTTGAAAAACAAAATGAAAATAACATTAATCTCACATGAAATTAAACAGAGAGAGAAAACATTTTATCTGCATATTAAAAAAAAAAAATGAAAAGAAAAAAGAATCACCACAATACTCCAATATATTATAACCCTTTTAAAACATTTTCTATACATAACATATTTACATATTAGAGCCATGTTTTTTTTTCTTCTTCTAAAGACTTTGTCGAACAGCACAAAAGAGCCAACCACACGGCATCACATAAAATATACTGTATAGGTCCTTTCAGATGGGCATTGATTTTCCGCGCTTTATTTATATTTAAATATGGACACATACCGAGGCTGCCAGGATTATTTGGAGCATACGCCGAAGTATTTGCGCCTTTGATCCATGATCAATCCCCGTGAAAATAGTCCAATGGCTTGTTGTCGAACCGAAAGATAATTCCACCGTCGTGATGGGGGGGAAGAACAACAAACGCATGGAGCCCAGTGAAAACCACCGTTCACTTGCATTGAACTCATTTTCCAGAAGCCCCTTGCAGCCCAGTGCACGGGTCGATTCCCGTGACGTCATCATAACGCGTCGGCCTCGTCACCAGGTCCGCGACAAATCCGCTATTCTTTAAATTATTAAAAAAAACGGCGAAATAACACGTAAAACAAATAGCGGGTTTAGCGTATTAAGCAGGGGAAGAACATGGTTTATAATGTGGGTTTAGCTGGCTATGTAGTCAAATGTGTTAACGCAGACGTTGTCGCCTGGATAAACGTCAGCTCTGCTCCAGGTCTGCTAATGAGGGGCTTTGATTGATTGATTGATTGAAATCTTTATTAACAGTTTGCAGAATTACAGTACATTTCAAGCACAAACTCAATACAAAGACTGTTAACTGTGAGTGGACGACCCAATTAAGCCTTACACTTGTTTATCAACAGGGTCCACATTGTTCAATTCATCAAAACATTTAGAGACAAACAAATAGACACTTCTATGTAGTTAAAGAACAGAACAGGAATTCATCATATAGGAAGCGAAAAGGGAAAAAAAGTATATATACAGTGAGGGGAACAGGGGGATAAAAGAAAAGAAAACGAAAGACAGAGTGTAGGGCGCCTGCACACAACACCATGCGTTGATGCCATGTGTGCATATGTGCAGGCACCCAACACCACGTCCATACAAAAACATAGTACAATCCATAGTACAGAGGACAGAGTGTAGGGCGCCTGCACACAACACCATGCGTTGATGCCATGTGTGCATATGTGCAGGCACCCAACACCACGTCCATACAAAAACATAGTACAATCCAGATACAAATTCAGCTTTTACAGAGGCCAGTTTCGAATTGCAGCCATCCGTAGGTGCCCTTTGAGAGCAGTTTTGAAGGAGCCAAGGGATTCACATGTCTTAATGACTGTTGGTAGGGCGTTCCACATTTTGGTCGCATAGGAGCGAAAAGAATTTAGTCCCTTGTTTGTGCCGAATCTGGGTTGTACATGGTTTGTTGCACTCCCTCTGGTGTTGTGGGTGTGGACTTCGTTTACATTAAGGAAGTATTTAGACAGGTACATGGGTATCTTGGTGGTGTATCTAATCTTGTGGACCAGACCCATTGCAAGATGCTGTACTCTGTCGTCGACCCTAAGCCATCCCAGCCTGTCAAAGTGGGCAGGGGTGAGGTGGGTTCGGGGGGTGAGGCCAAGTAGGAGCCTGACCAGTTTGTTTTGGGAGGTCTGGAGCCTTGTTTTAAGGGCCTTTGAGGTGCTGTGGTACCAGGAGGTGGATGCATAGTCAAAGAAACCTTGTACAAGGGCTCCTGTTAAGGTCTTCAAGGTGTTTTTGTCGTCCAGTGAGGAGATCCTGTAGAGGAATCTTGTTCTTTGATTGACTTTTTTGATTACGTTGGTGGCCATCTTATCACCGGAAAGATTGGCCTCCAGGATGGAACCTAGGTAGGTAATTTGATCCTTCCGTGTGATAATATCATCACCAACTCTAACCAAGAAGCCGCCATCTGCCTTTTTGAGATTACTATTTGATCCGAAGAGAATGGATTCAGTTTTTCCCAGGTGTAAGGATAGTTTGTTATCAGCGAGCCAGGTGCAGATTCTACCGAGTTCAGAGCTGAGGGTCTTTTCAACCTGCAGTTTGTTCCTGTCCGAGACCAGCAGTGCTGAGTCGTCTGCGAACAGGAACAAGTTGCAGTCACAAGCTGAAGTCATGTCGTTTACATATATTAGGAACAGTAAAGGCCCTAGTATGCTTCCTTGTGGGACGCCACAGCTCACTGGGAGGGGGGGGGACAGTGTTCCGTTCACTTCCACCATCTGTTCTCTCCCCTCCAGGTAGGATTGCATCCAGCTCACTGATGTGCTATCAAAACCAATAGCTTTAAG
>NC_137878.1:6299108-6829108 GCF_963924005.1 Protomyctophum bolini
CAGTGAGGGGAACAGGGGGATAAAAGAAAAGAAAACGAAAGACAGAGTGTAGGGCGCCTGCACACAACACCATGCGTTGATGCCATGTGTGCATATGTGCAGGCACCCAACACCACGTCCATACAAAAACATAGTACAATCCATAGTACAAGGACAGAGTGTAGGGCGCCTGCACACAACACCATGCGTTGATGCCATGTGTGCATATGTGCAGGCACCCAACACCACGTCCATACAAAAACATAGTACAATCCAGATACAAATTCAGCTTTTACAGAGGCCAGTTTCGAATTGCAGCCATCCGTAGGTGCCCTTTGAGAGCAGTTTTGAAGGAGCCAAGGGATTCACATGTCTTAATGACTGTTGGTAGGGCGTTCCACATTTTGGTCGCATAGGAGCGAAAAGAATTTAGTCCCTTGTTTGTGCCGAATCTGGGTTGTACATGGTTTGTTGCACTCCCTCTGGTGTTGTGGGTGTGGACTTCGTTTACATTAAGGAAGTATTTAGACAGGTACATGGGTATCTTGGTGGTGTATCTAATCTTGTGGACCAGACCCATTGCAAGATGCTGTACTCTGTCGTCGACCCTAAGCCATCCCAGCCTGTCAAAGTGGGCAGGGGTGAGGTGGGTTCGGGGGGTGAGGCCAAGTAGGAGCCTGACCAGTTTGTTTTGGGAGGTCTGGAGCCTTGTTTTAAGGGCCTTTGAGGTGCTGTGGTACCAGGAGGTGGATGCATAGTCAAAGAAACCTTGTACAAGGGCTCCTGTTAAGGTCTTCAAGGTGTTTTTGTCGACCAGTGAGGAGATCCTGTAGAGGAATCTTGTTCTTTGATTGACTTTTTTGATTACGTTGGTGGCCATCTTATCACCGGAAAGATTGGCCTCCAGGATGGAACCTAGGTAGGTAATTTGATCCTTCCGTGTGATAATATCATCACCAACTCTAACCAAGAAGCCATCTGCCTTTTTGAGATTACTATTTGATCCGAAGAGAATGGATTCAGTTTTTCCCAGGTGTAAGGATAGTTTGTTATCAGCGAGCCAGGTGCAGATTCTACCGAGTTCAGAGCTGAGGGTCTTTTCAACCTGCAGTTTGTTCCTGTCCGAGACCAGCAGTGCTGAGTCGTCTGCGAACAGGAACAAGTTGCAGTCACAAGCTGAAGTCATGTCGTTTACATATATTAGGAACAGTAAAGGCCCTAGTATGCTTCCTTGTGGGACGCCACAGCTCACTGGGAGGGGGGGGGACAGTGTTCCGTTCACTTCCACCATCTGTTCTCTCCCCTCCAGGTAGGATTGCATCCAGCTCACTGATGTGCTATCAAAACCAATAGCTTTAAGCTTGTTAACCAGTATGGAGTGGTTCACGGTGTCAAAAGCCTTTTGGAGGTCCAGCATGACCATGCCGCAGTATTTTCCAGCATCCACCTCGTGTTTGATGTGGTCGCTCAAATAGAGAAGGCATGTGTCAGTGGAGTGGGATGTTCTGAAACCAGATTGGAACTCGTACAACAATTTATTAGTGGCAAGATACTTTTCAACCTGTTCATAGACTATTTTTTCCATCACTTTCGAGATGGAGCTTAGAATAGAAATAGGGCGGTAGTTGCCGGGTTCTAATTTGCTCCCTTTTTTGTACAGGGGGGTTACTTTGGCCAGTTTAAAATCTCTGGGGACCTGTCCTTGTTTGATGGAGAGGTTAACTATGTGGGTGATGACTGGAGCTATGGAAATGGCTGAGTCTCTGAGAAATTTGGAGGGAATATTGTCATGGCCAGTGGCCTTGTGGGGTTGGAGGGCACTCAGTTTCTTAAGTACCTCCTCAGTTGTTACCATTGTCATTTTAAAATCGTCTTTACAAACACCTAGGTTTTTGTAGAAGCCTTTGATGTGCTCTACACCAAAACGCCCAGAGTGGGAGGGCAGTTTGTTAACCAGCATTGTTGCAATGTTTGTAAAGAAGATGTTCAAGTGATTGGCTACATCAACCTTGTCAGTGATGAGGGTGTTATTTGATTTGATGTTTATGTTAGTAAACCTGGTTTTAAGTTTCTGACCACAGCCTAGTTGGTTGTTTAGTAGCTTCCAGAGCTCCCGAGGATTGTTTTTGATTTCCTCGGCTTTAGCATTGATAAAGTTACTTTTGGCTGATTTGGTCATGGCAATTACACCGTTTCTTAGCTTGTTACATTGGGTTTTAAGGATGCACAGTTTGGTTTGGAGATCACTGTCGAAGCGCTTAGCTAGCTTGGACTTGCATTTAAGAAGTTCAGAGCATTTGTTGTCTCTGGCTTTCATTGCAGTCAGTATGTCCGAATTCATCCATGGCTCCGAGCGGGTTTTGACCCTGATGGTTCTCAGAGGAGCCATGTTGTTTAGTACTGTTGTAAATTTGGTTTTAAAGCCAAGCCATGCTTCTTCGACTAGTGAGCTCCTGAGCACATCGGACCAATCCAGTCTCTCCAGTTCTAGGTTAAAGGCCTCACTAGAGTAGGTTTTGAGGTCCCTAGATATGACTGTTTTGTGACAGTCAAATTTTAGTTTCTGTATTTTGCGGGTACAGAAAATCATAAAATGATCACTGAGCCCACATACAATAACCCCTTTCTTGGAGATTCTGGATTTGTCCGAGGTCAGAATGAGATCAATGACAGTTTGAGTAGAATCACACACTCTTGTGGGTTGGGTAATTAGCTGGCTGAAACCATGCAGATCACAGAGCCGACTAAACGATTTAAACACAGGCACTTCCTTACGATGCATGTCCGTATTCCAGTCGCCAATCAGGATTTTCTCTACAGATTCCTCCCCAGCTAAGCACCCCTCAAGAATATCATAGAACCCGTGCTGATCAGGCGGTCTATAGACGGTGCCAACTAGTACTGATTTAGCATTTTTGAAAATTAATTCAACCCACACAGTTTCAATTTCATCATGCTGTAATTCAGTACGAGTAACATATTCAGTGTCTTTGTGAATATACATGCACACGCCACCACCATGCCTGTTTCTGTCGTTCCTAATGACAGTATAGTTTTCTATTTCTATCTCTGGGTCCTTAGTGGACTCGTCAAGCTTAGTTTCAGAAAAACACAGGATGTTTGCCTTACCGTTTTGAAATAGATGTCTGATCTCTGCCAGTTTGCGACTGAGGCTATTCACATTCAAATGAAACAGATGAAGGCCGTTGGTTTCGACGATTGTGTTAATTTCGTCTGTTGGGCGCGACAACACAAGCGTAAAAAAACCCCCAAACTCCAGGTCTGTTCAGTCGCCAAGGTGCACGAAACGAGCACGCGCGCGCGACAATTTCACGGGACGGCGCCCACGTAAATAGGCTTGCGTTGTCGAACTTGTCGCCCCCTCGACTTCTCCGCGTGTACAGAAACGCAGGTCTCATTGGAAATGAATTACTATAGGTGCGTTAATCACTGCCCGTTTGAAAACACCTAATGAAAGATGATGAACTAAAAAGGTTAATGTTACAGGTGAGCTGTGTGGCGTTCCTCCATATCGCATACGCTCCTCTGTACACGCGTCAGGAACCAAGTATCGTCCTACACCGTACCCTGATTCTCACGAAAACATAAATTAGTCATGTGCTGAGGAGTAAAAGTCAAGGCTCTTTGGTGCAAACGCTCCCAGACTCCTCTTACCCCCCCCCCCCCCTCAATTCAGATGAGCATTTAATTTATTTACCATAAAACACAAATCAACTGAAGCTGCTCTGTGCCTTCCCATTCAAGTACAAGATAATTAAGCAAAGAACTAAACAAAAAAATAAATCATTAAAAGAAAAGACTAAGACGACGGTCCTTAGAGATTTAAAATGGACAACATTTTCTGGAGCTAGCCATTATATGATACTTCAACCTCCCCACCACACGGGGGCAGTCTGAGGGAGCCACACCGTGTTCTACTTCATTGGTTGCTAGAGGCTTCTTTGCGAGTTGCACTCTTGCAACTTGCTTCTTTCCTGTGTTTTTCAAATAAGAGTCATCTTTCATCATTTCTTTCCGTTTAGCTTCTTGCCTTTCTTCAGGACCAACTTGTTCTTGATGTGTCCTCGCTTCCTCTTGGCAGTCTGTAAAAAAATAATGAAAATAAATAAAATGCAGTATTGTACGGACTGACACAATATCAAATAATTATGCTCACTCACTGAGTTGGTATCCAGACCTGAGGCTGAAAATATCTATTCTATTCAAAAGAGCTGGAGAGATGGGGAGACCCTTGTTAATGAATAAAATGTTCCATAGCAATGGTTACTGTAGAAGCCATCCTCACTGTTTATGTATGTCTACTTATTATTATTATTATTAATCACAATTGTTGTAGCAATTTGGCATTATTGGGCTTTAGTTTGATGGGTTATAATTGAATTATTGTTTGGACAACAGGGGCACGCCTCCCCAGGCCTAATTGCTTGACAGAGGCTATAAGTAGGCCTGGGTGATTGGGGAGCGGCATGCACCTAGTGGACAAATGGTTTTTACCTGACAGACAGAACAGAGATCATGCCATAACAAGGAAGAGAAGATGTGCCTGTTTGTAATGTATCATTCACTGCACTTTAGAAAGTAAATGCAAACCAAAAAGACATTGAACCTGTGGACAATCTGTTTCTTATGTCTGCGTACATCCTTAATCCCTGAGTGCATCAGTGGGTTTGTTGGCTATGGTAGAAATGTTTGGAACCAACAAAATGGCCACAACAGTTACCATCAGAATAATAGTGCTATTTGCCCAGATGGTTAGCTCAACCGTCTGGGCACCTAGGCTGCCGAACCAGCCGGACGGTGCGTCGCGGGTTCGACTCCCGAGCCTGACGGCCTTTGCTGCTTGTCACTCTCCATCTCTCTCCCCCTTTCCTGTCTGTCTACTGTTCACTATCAACAAACTAAAAAAAACGTAAAAATAAAAAGAATATAGTGCTATTTAACGCATGCACGCACACACACACACACGCACACGCACACACACACACACACACACACCCTTTAAGACCAAAAAAGGGGTTTTTGGGAACATCATTGTCTACACTCTTTACAGGCACATGGGGGCGCTCTGTACCAAGACGACCTGACGAGTATAGGGTACAGAGGCCTTTAAAATGGAAGACGATGTAACAGGTTTTAAAATTATGATACATTCACATAATATAATACTATTATAACCAGAATTTTAGTGTAGCCCTAGAGTAGTAGTACGAGATCTGTGCCCCCCCCCCCAAATAAATAAATGTATAGACCTCGTGTGTTGTGTGCACCTCAATGGTAAATTACTTAGCATCATGAAATCAATACTGCCGCAATATGGCAGAGTAAGGTTACTTTACACTAGCATTCCACCCAAGAGTTGGGTGCAGGGATTCAAGCTAGCTCACAACCTCTGAACCACGTAGACAGCATCTCTACCCAGTGAGCCGACTGCTGCCTTTCTAGTCTTCCTTCTGCGTTGAGTAACAGAACAAAATAATATAAAGGAAAAACAGGATATTTATCTGCAGTGTTGTGTGTGCCGTTGCTTGTCTAGATGTTTGAATGTTTATGAACCACTATATGGAAACAACAGCCCGTTTTCTGGCATTTATCCATTTCAGCTGTTCAATCATTATAGGTTCAGTGGGTCACTGGGTTCAGATCCTGAACAGGTTATAGGATCGTTTCCCGGTCTTGACAATGTTTTCCCAACATCTTGAAGAATCTTAACACTTTTTGAATACTGCAGGATGCATGCATGCATCCTAACCTTGAAAGTCATTTATTATTTTTTAAACATCTTTTCTTTTACCTAAATTTAACAAAATCAAAAACCAATGAAGGGCCCCAGGAGCCCCTGTCAGGGCCTCAAACCCAATTACATTTGTCCCTGCTTCTCGTGGGGGCTCCTCACCGGCAGATGAGCCAGTATAGGATACAACAGCAATGACAACACAGTGTGTGGAGAATGAATTGGCATAACGACTATACATTGGGGAGAAAAAGGGGTAAAAAAAAAAGCAAAGAACAAATAAACACATGAATAAATAAACAAGATAAGGAGGATAAACATTTTGTCTGAATAACCAGCCATGAGAATGACACAACTTACACAAACTTGAATTGTTTTAATCTTGTCTTTTGTTTAACCATGACTGAACAGCAATGTGAAAATGTAAACTTGAATGGGCGACCCGGAGACAAGCAGTTTGAGGAAAGAAAATCAGATGTTGTGGAGGATTTGAAACAGAACGTATACTGCAATATACAGTATTAACTAAAACTAAATTCAGGAATACTTTTACCATCCTGGATAATAAAAAATAAAAAAAGAGAAAACACAAAATGAACTCATTAAAAAGATAAGAGAAATCTGTACACTTTCTGTCTCGTATATTAAGGCTTAATTAGTCCAAACTCTGTCTTTTTGACAGATAAAACTGAAAACATTGTTAAACAACGGTGCTGTGGAAACTATTTTGCAGAGGCTTGTAAAAGTGGCACAACACGTCGTTTCAGCAAACAACTTCAAAGCAAAACAACGTCCTACATAAAGGGTGGGGGGGGACAAATGAGAATACATACAGACGGCTGATACAAAAACATCCTCTTGAATGACATAACGGTGCATGACTTGAAACAGAAGCCTTGTTCACACGGTGTGGGTTTCCTTTATTCCAAAAAACACACTATATCAAAGCTTCCGGAACTCAACAAAGACATCTGCAGCACCTGAAGAGATGAGAACAGTACTGTTGCCTAGAGGGATATGACTGATGTGTAGTTAATCGTACATCGTGAGCTCGTAGATCGCGTATTTTTTGGCGTGGGCCACCATCATATACGACTAAGTATACTGTATTATAGCGGGCTTTAGAGTTCATAGGAAGGTTCGGATAAAAGCCGGACATCCACGATGGCACGCAGTGAACCGAACAGCATACTAACTTCAATAACGTACTCCGGTTCAAATTAAAGCTACAATCCATAACTCGTTATAGTGAAATGAAACCTTACGTTAACCAACCTGTATGGTAAGGGCCAGCTGTAATGGTTTTTGCAACATTCATTTCCTACTAAAACAGAGGCGTGTGCCTGAGCCAATCAAGGTTCCCCAAGCGACACCAGTTTAATGTGTTATTAGTCTTCGTGACTTATCTGTGCCATCAGTCCCTCTCGTTTTGGACATGTCTTGAGGCAGGCATGGTATAGTCAGCCTGCGTATGCTCCACCCGTAGCAGGGAACAACTCTCCAAACGCAAGGACGTCCTGGTAACTTGTAACATTCTCCGCTCAGAGATTTAATCAACCGGACTCACCCGAGTCGTTGCTAGAGTGACACATACATTTAAGCATAGTACTTTGCATCGTATCTGGTGAAATTAAGTAATTCCTGCTTTAAACATTCATAGTGAATTGCAAAACAATCTGAAATAACACACAATTGTCCCGATACTTCAGAGGCCTGCTTAAAACGAGGCCTCTAAAAAGATCATCCTGTTTTGTCCTCCCAAGTGCCACTGTGGCAAGGAGGAAAGGATTTTCACGACTACTTCAGGACAAGACACAGAATAGGTGTGCCGTTGCGTTCAATCAAGAAAGGCACACACGACGCTAAGCGTGACTTGACCATCTCCGTCTATGTCCCGATTACTCCTCTTGAACGGTCTCAGGTTGATTCTTCAGAATCCGCCGACATGCAGATATGAGCTGTGCAACTCTCCTGTGAATCGTGCAGGACAGAGTCGACAACGTCGACGTACACCTTGGTGCCTTTGCTCTCGCATGACCATAATATTATGACCTCAGTGCTTTTTGTTGGGCAAAGCACAACTCCTATAGCTTGACGGTAAAACGTTGGCGCGAGGGGCAGGAGAGTCCCCGCGGGTTCAAGTTCCGGGCAAGCCATTTTTAGGTTATGGATTGCAGCTTTAAGTTCCTATAGTATATCGAGTTGCCTGCATGAACGCCTGTACACGGACCGTCGCCCCCCCTTCACTTCCCCCAACATATTGCGTCTTGATTTCTACTATAGTGCGGAATACTTTGTGTCAGCACGTTGACGCCAAAAGAAGACCGAAAGTCACACATCAACGTGATGGAAAGCGCTATAATGAGGCAACGGGGGCTGCCCCAGTTGAACCACAGCAGCGCTCCCCTCCAACAGGACGCCAAGAAGTGGCTGATTTACAACCGCTACGGGTCGCTCATTTCCATATTTATTCTGAAACCCCCTAGCAGCAGAATATACAATCTAGACTTCTGAAGGGAGAAATGTGGGGGGGGGGGGGGGGGGGGGGGGGAGAGAGAACGTCGTCGTAAAAAAATTCACATTCGTTCTTTCCACAAAAGTCTCACGTCCCTCCGAACTAGAATTATTGCATTCGCTGTTCTGTCTGTTGAAAAACAAAATGAAAATAACATTAATCTCACATGAAATTAAACAGAGAGAGAAAACATTTTATCTGCATATAAAAAAAAAAAAATGAAAAGAAAAAAGAAATCACCACAATACTCCAATATATTATAACCCTTTTTAAAACATTTTCTATACATAACATATTTACATATTAGGCCATGTTTTTTTTTTCTTCTTCTAAAGACTTTGTCGAACAGCACAAAAGAGCCAACCACACGCATCAAATAAAATATACTGTATAGGTCCTTTCAGATGGGCATTGATTTTCCGCGCTTTATTTATATTTAAATATGACACATACCGAGGCTGCCAGGATTATTTGGAGCATACGCCGAAGTATTTGCGCCTTTGATCCATGATCAATCCCCGTGAAAATAGTCCAATGGCTTGTTGTCGAACCGAAAGATAATCCACCGTCGTGATGGGGGGGAAGAACAACAAACGCATGGAGCCCAGTGAAAACCACCGTTCAACTTGCATTGAACTCATTTTCCCAGAAGCCCCTTGCAGCCCAGTGCACGGGTCGATTCCCGGTGACGTCATCATAACGCGTCGGCCTCGTCACCAGGTCCGCGACAAATCCGCTATTTCTTTTAAATTATTAAAAAAAACGGCGAAATAAACACGTAAAACAAATAGCGGGTTTAGCGTATTAAGCAGGGGAAGAACATGGATTATAATGTGGGTTTAGCTGGCTATGTAGTCAAATGTGTTAACGCAGACGTTGTCGCCTGGATAAACGTCAGCTCTGCTCCAGGTCTGCTAATGAGGGGCGCGACAACACAAGCGTAAAAAAACCCCCAAACTCCAGGTCTGTTCAGTCGCCAAGGTGCACGAAACGAGCACGCGCGCGCGACAATTTCACGGGACGGCGCCCACGTAAATAGGCTTGCGTTGTCGAACTTGTCGCCCCCTCGACTTCTCCGCGTGTACAGAAACGCAGGTCTCATTGGAAATGAATTACTATAGGTGCGTTAATCACTGCCCGTTTGAAAACACCTAATGAAAGATGATGAACTAAAAAGGTTAATGTTACAGGTGAGCTGTGTGGCGTTCCTCCATATCGCATACGCTCCTCTGTACACGCGTCAGGAACCAAGTATCGTCCTACACCGTACCCTGATTCTCACGAAAACATAAATTAGTCATGTGCTGAGGAGTAAAAGTCAAGGCTCTTTGGTGCAAACGCTCCCAGACTCCTCTTACCCCCCCCCCCCCCCCCCCCCCCACCACCCCTCAATTCAGATGAGCATTTAATTTATTTACCATAAAACACAAATCAACTGAAGCTGCTCTGTGCCTTCCCATTCAAGTACAAGATAATTAAGCAAAGAACTAAACAAAAAAATAAATCATTAAAAGAAAAGACTAAGACGACGGTCCTTAGAGATTTAAAATGGACAACATTTTCTGGAGCTAGCCATTATATGATACTTCAACCTCCCCACCACACGGGGGCAGTCTGAGGGAGCCACACCGTGTTCTACTTCATTGGTTGCTAGAGGCTTCTTTGCGAGTTGCACTCTTGCAACTTGCTTCTTTCCTGTGTTTTTCAAATAAGAGTCATCTTTCATCATTTCTTTCCGTTTAGCTTCTTGCCTTTCTTCAGGACCAACTTGTTCTTGATGTGTCCTCGCTTCCTCTTGGCAGTCTGTAAAAAAATAATGAAAATAAATAAAATGCAGTATTGTACGGACTGACACAATATCAAATAATTATGCTCACTCACTGAGTTGGTATCCAGACCTGAGGCTGAAAATATCTATTCTATTCAAAAGAGCTGGAGAGATGGGGAGACCCTTGTTAATGAATAAAATGTTCCATAGCAATGGTTACTGTAGAAGCCATCCTCACTGTTTATGTATGTCTACTTATTATTATTATTATTAATCACAATTGTTGTAGCAATTTGGCATTATTGGGCTTTAGTTTGATGGGTTATAATTGAATTATTGTTTGGACAACAGGGGCACGCCTCCCCAGGCCTAATTGCTTGACAGAGGCTATAAGTAGGCCTGGGTGATTGGGGAGCGGCATGCACCTAGTGGACAAATGGTTTTTACCTGACAGACAGAACAGAGATCATGCCATAACAAGGAAGAGAAGATGTGCCTGTTTGTAATGTATCATTCACTGCACTTTAGAAAGTAAATGCAAACCAAAAAGACATTGAACCTGTGGACAATCTGTTTCTTATGTCTGCGTACATCCTTAATCCCTGAGTGCATCAGTGGGTTTGTTGGCTATGGTAGAAATGTTTGGAACCAACAAAATGGCCACAACAGTTACCATCAGAATAATAGTGCTATTTGCCCAGATGGTTAGCTCAACCGTCTGGGCACCTAGGCTGCCGAACCAGCCGGACGGTGCGTCGCGGGTTCGACTCCCGAGCCTGACGGCCTTTGCTGCTTGTCACTCTCCATCTCTCTCCCCCTTTCCTGTCTGTCTACTGTTCACTATCAACAAACTAAAAAAAACGTAAAAATAAAAAGAATATAGTGCTATTTAACGCATGCACGCACACACACACACACACACACACACGCACACACACACACACACACACACCCTTTAAGCATACTGCCTAACAGGCTTTGATGGCCTGCTGAGTTTTGGGCAAAATATGTAGGAGTAGCAGCAAAACGGGTGCTTTATAGAAAGCTTGTTGTAAAGCGGAGATTCGCGTGGCCTGTTTGGGGAACCGAATCACGATCCAAGTGTCCTGTTATATAACATATGCTGGGAGTGTGAAAGATTCACACATTATTGGCCCAGCGGTACCCGAGAGCTTCTCACAGACAGACAGACAGACAGGCAGACACACATGGACGAACCGGGTCGAAAACACAATCCCCTCCCCCGGCCTGGTGGAAATAATTGTCGACTTAGTCTATGCTTTCATTATTACCATTAGCTGCATACAATATCACGTGAAAACAATGGCAGTGGCCTGTTTGGGGAACCGAATCACGATCCAAGTGTCCTGTTATATAACATATGCTGGGAGTGTGAAAGATTCACACATATTGGCCCAGCGGTACCCGAGAGCTTCTCACAGACAGACAGACAGACAGGCAGACACACATGGACGAACCGGGTCGAAAACACAATCCCCTCCCCCGGCCTGGTGGAAATAATTGTCGACTTAGTCTATGCTTTCATTATTACCATTAGCTGCATACAATATCACGTGAAAACAATGGCAGTGTTAAGTGCCTTGCAGAGTCGTTTTCCGTTGCTGATGATCACCCACTAGCGACTTCCTTTGACAATGAATGGTAGACTGCAATATGCCCCGTGCGAACGCAATGATTAATTGATTACAGCACTAGCAAAAGACGCAGAACTGGGTCAATTCATTTAGAATGAACAAGTTTCAAGCTGGCAAGCGTCGTGGTGTGAGCTCGTGGATCGGCAGTGGTATATAGCCTACTTCGATTGATGATATAGTGTACCACTCATTATATACAGCTGCCATCTAGTGGGCGAGTAGATGCTTGCACATTAAAGATTATAATAGACCGACGTAAGCGACTATATATGTATAAAATAAGCTTGCGTTTTTTTGTGTCCGTTTGACTCAAAACGGACTATGTAGAGGCCATTACACTGTCTGGCACTAAGTTGATCACGCACGCTTTGGAAATGAAGTTAACATGTGCCCAAACAGGGTGCTCACGACTGAGTTTGCCAGGGGCTTAACTTTTAGAACGATAACAAAATTATTCCAATTTACGTATACAGTATATAGAAGTCATATTCTCAAAGTCGGTTTCCATTTATTTTGATCTCATCCGTTTACCAAGTCAGACTGTACGGCTAGATTAGAAATGTAATCCGTTGTTTGAAGTTCAGGAAGAAAGCAAATGATGTTGTACCGTATATAAATAATATAGGAGCGCATCTATGATTGTAGATCGTTTCTTTTTGACGATAGGCAAAAACAGGTGAGATTTTGTTGGAAATAGCCAATCTACAAGCTAACAACTTGTAGATCGGCACCATAGCCCATAGCGCGGCTCATAGCTCATAGCTCATAGCGCGGCTCATAGCTCATAGCGCAGCACATAGCTCGTAGCTCATAGCGCGGGACAGTGATCTGCTACTTTTCAACAGCTAACGTTTAAAACAATGGTTAAAGTCAGTTAAAAGCTATAATAAGGTGACACAGATGCATCCTCCGGTCTACATGGGTTAAACTATACCTTCTTGGATGTGTACTTCTGCTTGGGGAGGACACTACGCAGCTTGTGGTCCAGGGGTTCCCTGTTGTCCAGGCCCTTGACCTTGTAGATTCTGACCAGCCAGTGTTCCGAGGTGAAGGCCTCCTCCAGATGTCGGAACTTGATGTCTTTGTTGCCGATCTCCGCGTTACGCGTCCGGTCAAAGCCAGGCGGCGTCCGGAAGTCCAGCTTGAGGGAACAAGCATAACATTTATAATATGCTTGAAACTTGAAAGCGGACATATTGAAATGATACAATGTGCTTTAACTGCTTTGTCAATGTACAGTAGATATGTTTTAGTAGCAATGTCCCTATGCTTAGAGTACGTGTCCCTATGTTTAGAGTACCAACAGGGAGCACTCACTTCAGACTGGTCTGATTTTTCTTTTGCAAAATGTTACTAAAAAGTAGCTACAAGCTCACAATCATCGAATCGCGAAAAGTAGTCAATAGGGGTTAAAATAACAAAAGTAAAAGAGAATATAATTTATGAAAGGTTACAAAGAAACAGTATAACTATAGTTATCAGATTAAAAAAAGTAAAACAAAAAGTTACAAGGGTTACGAGAAATTTATAAGCAGTGCTTTGGCTGCAGGTTCAGCGACCAGGTCTAACAAACAAATAAAACCTCATTTCCATCCATGTACAGCTAGCTTATAGCTGCACTGCTGCTACCATAGCTGTGCACGTAATGCTATGAGCTCTTTGGAGAAACTGAAGGAGGGAGGTAGTGTTTATCTCACGAAAACCTGAGCATCTGGGGCAAAAGCTAACTCAAACTCTCAATGCGGGTGAATTGCTACCGTCACTCACAGTGTCCGTATGAGTGAAAGTCAGAGAAAGAAGAAACGTAGAATATGAAAGAAGATGGAATACATGCGACATGGTCTTCCCTTTGATGGCATTACATTGTAGCGTAGCCAATAGCTAGCATTCAACCCTTTGATGACTTTATAATCGTAGTGTGTGGCTAGCGCTCAGCCCTTTGTGCTTTGATTCTCTCCAATCTCTCCAGTGTTGACTTGGACAGCACATTTTGATTTTAGTTTTTAGTCATAGTCTCTTGAATATAGTTTTCATTTAGTTGTAGTCACATTTTAGTCCCCTGGAATGTTTTAGTGTTGGTCTCGTTTTAGTCGACTAAAATATCATAAGAATTTAGTCGACTAAATCTAGAGTTGATTGAGTTGTAATTCAGTACGTCTGGTAACTCTGGTGGCTGTGGAATCTGAGAGTGGGATTTGCTTTATTTTAGCTGTCATCCTTTCCTCCTTTTCTTTGCCATCAAACATGGTGTCCAACATTATTTTATTATTTCAGCAACAGAGAATTGCTTACCCATACCCAAAACCCACGGCCCTTTAAGTGGCGCGTGGGCACTGTCAAACTTTCTCTTAGTACTACCAGTGAACTTATAGAACATGCCATTGTGATTCATTAAAAATGTAATCGCGTTCTACTACCGTTGAACAGCTGGCAAAGTGCCGGTACGAGCGAACACACTCTTGCTGCACTGCAACTCCAAACCTATACTGCGCGTCCGCAGCTCGTCTTCAGTCACCCTTTTGTTGTTTTGTGTATGAGGCCGACACGTGCCGCGAGCCAATGTGTGACTCCGACCCAAGCCAACAGCCAATCATCGTCATGGACATGCCAGCCCATAATACACAGGCACACACCGTTAGTCGGTCCACACTCAGCTGCGCTGCTGCATTCAGGGAACACAACGGATAGTTCAACTCGCAGTCGTGGTAACTCGCAGATTTTGAATTGTTTTCTGTGATTTGTCCATTTGGTCCGCGGTGAGGTGTGCCGCGGTCCCGTCACGGACCGCCTGTTGAGGACCCCTGCTCTATATACTGTATATACCACTGGAATATGTATAGAAATTATATACATATTATTAGGGAGGCACGATATAGATTCTTTTGAAACTGCTACCGATAGATAACTTCCAGCTTCTCAAGACCCCGATACTAATATAATATTAGTATTATAATAATAATAATAATAATAATATAATAATAACCGATAATAAATAGACACACTACCACTAGTGAGTAACGGTACATTTAACCCAATTTTGGGTTCCCCCTTTTTGGTGTTTTAAACATTATGTTATATTAGCTATTGAAAAAATAGCAGATCTACAAGCTCATAGCTTGTAGGTCTGCTATTTTTGAGAAATCGTGAAAATATTTATTTCAGAAAACTGGAGGATTTAGAAGACTTTTCTTTATTTATTTCGACGTCAGGCCTACAGTAAATGGGATAACATAGCTTTGACCAAAGCAGCAGATCCAAAAGCCTCTGGGTGCTTTGCCAGCAGATAAACTAATCATTTAGCAGAACTGCAAGCATATGGAAAAAATATATAATAAAGAATATATATATATATAATCAAGCCTATTAATAATGTAATCTGCATATCTTAATTCCTGATATCGGGCCGATAATTATCGTGCATTCCTAATACATAATCGTATAATCGTCAAAATATAAATCCCAGGAAGATTCCAGGATGAATGATTCACGGTCCTTCAGCCAATTTCAAGTTGGGTATAAGGAGTATACCTTCTTGCATGCGTCCGAGAACACTCCACAGATTGTGATTATAGCTAAAGCTCTTAATTTTACAGGCTGAAGAGAGAGAACGGAGCGAAAGGACATGGAGACTCTCTGCATTCACCTTGTCCTACTTCATGTCGTTAGATTCCCCCCCCCCCACAAACTCAATCTCTCTCTCTCTCCCCCCCACTGCCCACACTGTATCCTCTGTTTCTTTTCTTTTTTTCACTATTTTGTAACCCATTTTTCAACCCTGTGTCAATCATCTAATGTGATCCTGCGCTCTACAAACACCCTCCGCCAACCTAGTCCCCATACATGGGGGACAAGGGGAGAGCAACGGACTTGAACTCATGCTTCCTTCATGCCTGAGTGTCCAAGTTGCTCCTTTACACCTGACAGGGGGGAGTTTCCCTGGTTGGACGTATAGCGCGTGGAAGGAACACGTTATTCCAACCAGTTCTTGTCCCCTCCATCAGGCACCCCCGGCTGGCCAGGGGGAGGAAGTTTAGAGACCAGGATTACTGCATGTTCTTTGTGAGGGTGCCTATACCCTAGGGGACACGGGGAGGACATGCAAACTCCACACGCCGCCAGCACCCACAGCGTCCAGAGCGGGAATCGAACCCAGGACCTTCTAGCTGTGAGCCCACAGCACTATACCAACTGTGCCACCGTGCCCCCCATGTATCATCCGTTTCAATCTCTCAATCTCCCGCATGGGGCGGTATATGCAGTCTCGACACAGCAGGTGGCCATGTCTCGTCCGTGGGGCCGCGTGGCAAACCGGAACGGAGCGAGCGATTCCGCTGCGCCGTCGTCTGTGGAGACGCCTTCGTGGCCGAGCTCGCCGCTTGGACGAGGAGGAAGTGCCTGGCAGCATCTCTCCCGCGCATTTCTCTCCTCCGATAAGGGGCAAGGAGGAGCCTCGCATGCGCTCCTCCTCCTCCTGCTTGGAGTGCTCGAGCCGACCGTCAGTGAGACTGACAAACCCTGCTGTGTAATATAATAGAATACAACTGACAAGACTCTACAAATCAGAAAAAAGCTAGCTAATCGGAAAACCATTAGCCTGCTAGCGGCACCGCAAGCTCATGGCTCTAATCGTGGCGTATACTTGATTAGTTCAGACCACTTACTGCAGGGTTATGTGGGGAGTAAAGTGGAGCAACATGGACTCTAGGGGCTACTAATGGGCTTTTAGACATGCTCCGCACCCCCTGAATTCTGTACTGGCCATATATATGGAGCGTGTCTTGAGTGTACAGGGTTTGATGAGGTCAGACCAACACATGGAATGTCAGAACAGGTCAGCTCCTGTTCTAAGATCAAAGGGTGGCAGCGGGGGGCAGTGTCTCGAGTGTACATGGTTTGATGAGGGCCCAGGTAGGGCCAGGTCTTCATTTTCGGGCCTGTTGAAAACTCCAGTTTTCGCCAGTTCTTTTTTCTGCACTATTAACTTTGGGGCAAGCCCGTCTAGAGCTTAAATGGACAGGTATCAGTCAGAAGGGAGACATCGAAGGGGAAGGATGGATGGGGCAGGATCGACATAATGGAATGTCAGACCAGGTCAGATCCATATATAAGGGTCTGAGGTGAGATGTAGAGTTGCTGGCCAATATCGGTGACATCTTGGATCTCCATATGGGCTTAATATTGACGACATCACGTGATGTCACGAGGCATGGCCATATTATGGGGCGTGACTGACGGGAAATGCACGATTTAATAGATAACTGCAACCTGCGGTCGCAATAATTGCCACCGTAGCACAATATCGGCCGACCGAGCGGGAACAAAATCTGTGATCCGACCCACCAAGCCTGATTGGAGCACCCCTATATAGTGTTAAAACTTGTATAGAAGCTCCGGAAGAGCCTTTACAGCACCAAGAACTCAGTTACAGCCTCGCATAAAACCGCCAAATGTTTATTTATTGGGTTCTCTCGGCTGCAGCCAAAGAAAATCCCTTGGATGCAGCCTCTCGTGCTTGAACTGCATAAACCATGACAGCTTCTCGGCTTTTGTGTTGCGTGAACTCACCTGCATTTCCCCGAAGCGATAGTAGGACATCTTGTACATGAGGCAGTTGAGCAGTGTGGGCGAACCCGCTTTATCCACCCTGAACTCTCCCTGAGGAGTGAAGTAGTCGCTCTCCTGGAGGACACATGAAGGGCACGAGGAAAGGAAGAGGAAAGGGAGAGGAGAGGAGGAGGCAGAGTGAACGATTGGATTTGAATCACACCCCCCGGCACACACACACACACACACACACACACACACGTACACACCAAGGACTCGCATCATTATTAAGGCTGTACCCTAGCGCTGTTTTTAGGACTCGAACTTCGGCAGGAATTTTCGAGCGAACATCCGGACCATTTGTTTCTAATTAATTAATTTCTCCGAGTGCTTTTAACCAGGCTGCAATTCAACACGAGATATCCGCCTTGAACATGATTAGCACAGCGCTGAAGAGAGCGCAGCGCCCTCTCTTTATCAATCTCTCTCGTCTCTCCCACACACACACACACACACACACACACACACACACACACACACACACACACACACACACACACACACACACTCTCCACGAAAACAAGCTGATATGCGAGCTCATCATTCCATAAAAATGAGCCATGAGTTGAATTCTCAAGCAGCCCCCAAAACATGGTAATTGTGAGTACCTGTAAGACTGTCCATATTTTTTGTCAGACCAAAAATGCTTCCTGTAAGCTTGTTCGCAGGTAGCTGACAAGAGTGTAGCTTGCTCGTTAGCTGTCTCTCGTTTTTTCCACCTGTGTAGGCTACTCTCAGAAGCGCATTGAGTTGTGTGTGTGTGTGTGTCACTGTGTCTCTTCTGCTGTCAAGCAGGACTTTCAGATTATTGTAAACACAACTTCAACATAGTACTCCTATTATGCATATCGCATATTTTTGAGTAAAATAATAATAATAATAATACATTAATACAAAATAAAATAAACGAATGGTTCAAGCCCATTAATTAAGATTTGAGTGCCAACCTTAACGAGCGAACATTCGAACCCCGAATGTTCTGGGACAGCCTTAATCATTATAGAGTAGGAAATATTTCTGTCGGAATTTGATCCAGTTAGTTTTTGTTGCATTACCGACACCGTACTATTTTATGCAATTTTACAACAGCTTCAATGCATCTTGAAGTAGACTGTACAACTCTCTCTGGAGCCATTTTATTTTATTAAACAGTAGGCAATTATTTTTACGCCTTTTCTCACAATGTACAGTGGTCGTAATGCCATTTAACCGTCCCTATTAACAGGTGCTAAATGAAACTAAATTAAATTAAGCTATGATGACTAAAACTAAGACTAAATGACAATTTTGTCAACAAATAAAAAACTAGCCAGTATAAGTCATTTTATACTTGGTTGCATGCTGAAAAATAGCACACCTACAAGCTCACAACATGTCGCGCTGCGACACATTGTAGGCTTGTAGATCGGCTATTTTCAGCAAGTGTAAAATCAGTCATTACGGCGGCATCAAGGCCCGCCATAATACATGTTAGTCGTCTAAATCAACTGCATTTAGTCAATGAAAAAATCTTATGATATTTAGTCAACCAAAACTATACACTACCGCTAAAACATTCCAGGTGACTAAAACAAAATGAAAACTATTAAGTAAGAAGTGATATGAGAAGGATAGCAAATGGAACACAACCACCCTAAAGACTCGATCTACACATCGAGTGATCCTGGTGCATAGAAATTGAATTATTGGAAGACTTGACTTTCAAATGTACATACACTTTGTTTCGATTGTAATTGCTGTATTGTGCCCCTTGCATTGGCGACGTAAAACGTAATGTTTTCTCATGCCAATAAAGCCCTTTGAATTGAAATTGAATTGTGTGTATAGAGACCGTGAAGGCGTTTTGTCGCGCGCGTCTCAACAGACAACTCACTCTGATGTCCTTGGGGTGCTCGCCCTCCGCAATGCGCACCATCCACAGGAACTTGTTGATGTCGTCGCCCGAGTAGCCGATCACGCCTCCGAAGATGATGAGAACGTAGTCCACGTCCAGGGACCTCATGATCTGATACGCCGCGCTCTCATTGGACGACATGGCTTTGCCCACCTGGAAGAAGAAGGAGAAGACCACACATCACCACGTTAACCCTATAGCCCGCAGCTAACGTTTTAAAGGTTTTATGACATTCATTTTCATTTCTTTTTCTTTTTTCTTTTAGGTTTTATGACCTCAATTACACCCAAAACGACCTGAACTTTGAACATTCAGTGGATTTTCTGTGGTCTGGAGTTTTCTTTGGGGTTTGGAAGCCTTTTGAGCTACAATGAAAACAGGGAACACAGTGAAAACAGTGACTGGCATCTGCTGGCAAATCCCATTGACATATATGGGATTTGCAGGCTCTTACATCACAAACTGCCGGCAAATCAAAGAGCACCTGTTTGAGCCAGAAAACCCCAGATCACAGAAAATCTACTGAATGTTAAAAGTTCATGTTTTTTGGGTGCAATTTGAGATTAGAAAACCTAAAAAAAAAAACAGAACAATTCCAAAACCTTCGGGTCGTGGCTGAGATTTGCGCACGCCCAAATCGGATCTCACCGATCTGTCCTGCAGTGAGTGGCCACTGCGCTCCCCCAGGCTTTAACCCATTCTGAACGGGAACCCATTTTGGCGTTAGCATCATGTTATGCTTTAGCTATTGAAAAATAGCAGATCTACAAGCTCATAGCGCGCCACCGAGTGGCGCGCTACGAGCTTGTAGGTCTGCTATTTTTGAAAAATCGAAGAATGACTGACATTTTTTAGAATCTGATCTCAGGTCAGAATGGGTTCATCAGACCAGTGTGTGTCCAGCGGAAATCTCGTATGAATCTGATCTCAGGTCAGAATGGGTTAAATGTTTGCGTCGACGAAAATGAAAGCTGGGTATACCGAGGCTACATCAACCCATTTAGACCTGAGGCCCATTTTTTTCTTTTTTTAACCCTCTAAAACACCCGCATTAATTTCTACTTGCAAAAAATTGATTTCAACCTTACTACTACTTTCTACTACTAGGACTGACACTAAAAAATATGTAAAAAAAAATAATAATAAAAAAGTTTGATGAAAATGTTATAATAATTATATAATAATATAATAAATTAATAATTTACATTTGGGGGATATCTTTCACAATAATGAATAAAACATGTTCTAGACATTCTAATGATCACAAAAAAACATATATTACAATTATTTTACCTACTTTTATTAGGGTAAAGGTCAAAAGTCTTAGGTTAAAAAATGTCCAGACATTTTTTATTTGTGTGAATTTCAGCCTCTGTGGGGGGTGTTTATATGCAAATATCATGACCAATGGCATTGAAATGGCATTGCAATGAACATCACTGATGACGTTTAGGTGAAAAAAGAACAGAAAAAAATTATAATAATTTAGTAATTAATTGTTGCTAAAAAGCAACTCTGGGTGCTAGAGGGCTTCTAAAAAATGAATGAAAAAAAAAACCTTGGGATAAATTGCACAGAAACGTTATTCTAAAATGGAATGGTGTTCCTAAAAAATAAACACAAGTTTATGGAGCTGGCCAACAGTATGGATTTAAAACGGTAGAAACGGCAGGTATTTCCGGTTCAACGGCTACATCAGTTTTTGTTTGAACACTGAGGCATCTATTTACCAGCTGTCCTGTGTTTTTTTTTTAAACACATGGTGATGGTTTTACGTAGATGTGGCTAAAAAGAAAACAGAGGAATCGGACTGAGAGGAGAACACATTGAACAAGAGACAGAAAGACCAGACTACTGTTTGATGCAGGATATCGCGCTTGGGACTGAATATATACATGCAGCAACTTAGTGCCATGAAGAACAAAGTGCCATGGCTCCTAGGGGTGGGACGATATGGGTACCTCACGATACAACATATCGCGATATTAGGCCCTCAATAACGATAATATCACGATATTCGATATACATTGCGATATGTCGATATATCGTATGAAATTTCATCAACGATATATATCACGATATCTGCATTCTGCAACTACAAAATACTTGGAACTGGAAAAAAAAACGCTATTGTCGTGCTCGGACACGGAGGGACACACACACATAGCTCGGTAGCCGTCTATAGGGGTTGCACCACTCAAACACTAAATGAATACTCAATAAACTCCCCTTTTGACTCATACTCTCGTCATAATACCTCACAAACACCACCAACTGACCATTATCACTGGTATCATAATACCTCACAAACACCACCAACTGACCATTATCACTGGTGTCATCATAATACCTCACAAACACCACCAACTGACCATTATCACTGGTATCATAATACCTCACAAACACCACCAACTGACCATTATCACTGGTGTCATCATAATACCTCACAGACACCACCAACTGACCATTATCACTGGTGTCATCATAATACCTCACAGACACCACCAACTGACCATTATCACTGGTGTCATCATAATACCTCACAGACACCACCAACTGACCATTATCACTGGTGTCATCATAATACCTCACAGACACCACCAACTGACCATTATCACTGGTGTCATCATAATACCTCACAGACACCACCAACTGACCATTATCACTGGTGTCATCATAATACCTCACAGACACCACCAACTGACCATTATCACTGGTGTCATCATAATACCTCACAGACACCACCAACTGACCATTATCACTGGTGTCGTCATAATGCCTCACAAACACCACCAACTGACCATTATCACTGGTGTCATCATAATACCTCACAGACACCACCAACTGACCATTATCACTGGTGTCATCATAATACCTCACAGACACCACCAACTGACCATTATCACTGGTGTCATCATAATACCTCACAGACACCACCAACTGACCATTATCACTGGTGTCATCATAATACCTCACAAACACCACCAACTGACCATTATCACTGGTGTCATCATAATACCTCACAGACACCACCAACTGACCATTATCACTGGTGTCATCATAATACCTCACAGACACCACCAACTGACCATTATCACTGGTGTCAGTGGACTGGTCCACTGCTGGGGAAATGCATCCTGCATTTTGTATTCCCACAAAGCTGTTTGGACAAATCACCATCCAGTAATTCAGCATTTTGCTGTGGAATCTGAGAGTGGGATTTGCTTTATTTCAGCGGTCATTTCCTCCTTTTCTAAACATGTTGTTCATCACTTCCATTATGAACAACATTAAAAAAAAAAAAAAAAAAAATCTTTTTCTTTTTTCGATCGATATTTTTTATAATCGATATCGATTATTTATCGCGGGAGGACGTATTGATATATATCGCAATATCGATATTTCAGCACACCCCTATACTCCCCTTTCCCAAGCAGCCGTTCTAGCCGCAGTCTTAGCTCAGCAGTAGAAATGTGGCGCTCACGTGAGAGACCCGAGTTTGAATCATGGGTGGGCTTATAAATCGTACAGATGGCAGCTTTAATGTAATAACAATAAACATCATGACGTTGTAATGACCCGACTATATTGTAATAACCTGATTTACAGGATTTGATCTTCAATAATCAGTAAATCTTCAGTACAAATGTCACCATGTTATTATCTTGTTATTATTCCTGACCTCAGGGACGCCTATACAGATAGTGTTTGTTTGTTTTCACTTACTGTACAAGACGATTTAACCCATTCTGACCTGAGATCAGATTCTAAAAAGGTCTTCTACATCCTGACAGTTTTCCATTCTGACCTGAGATCAGATTCTAAAAATGTCTTCTATGTCAGTCGCTCTTCAATTTTTCAAAAATAGCAGACCTGCAAGCTCGTAGCGCGCCACTCGGTGGAGCGCTATGAGCTTGTAGATCTGCTATTTTTCAATAGCTAAAGCATAACATAGTGCTAATACCAAAATGGGTTCCCGCCCAGAATGGGTTAAAAATGATGCACAAAGTCAATATAATTGTGTGTCGAATGTGCAGATCTATCACAGTCAAAACACCAGGCCTGTCGTACAGAAAGAAGTGTGTGTGTGTGTGTGTGTGTGTGTGTGTGTGTGTGTGTGTGTGTGTGTGTGTGTGTGTGTGTGTGAGAGTGAGTGAGTGAGTGAGTGAGTGAGTGAGGCGAGTGACCCAAAAGAGAAATTATACATTCCCCCGGGATTCAACTTCATGAAAATAGCAGATCTTGTAGATTGGCTATTTTCACTACTTCTTAAACATAGGCTTTCTAATTTATCTTTTAGATTTGTATTTGATTTATTCAAGAAATAACATTGAATTTGGTATTAATTCAGGAAAACGGTAGCTTTTTCGGGAATATGTTTTTTGAAAATGTTAATAATTCAAAACTAAATGTAAAGGAAACAAAAAAAACAAAAAAAACAAGGGGACCCATAATGTGTCCGCGACCAACACATGGGTACCAAGTTTACGACCCAGTGTTTGGGGATACGGATGGTTTTAACTTCAAAATTTGATCCCACAATTGTGTAACCCATTTTTCACCCCTGTGTCAATTATCTAATGTGATCCTGGGCTCTAGTCTACACACCCTCCGCCAACCTGGGGAGAGCAACGGACTTGAACTCATGCTTCCTTCATGCATGAGTGTCCAAGTCGCTCCTTTACACATGACAGGGAGGGGAGTTTCCCTGGTTGGACATAGCGCGTGGAAGGAACACGTTATTCCAACCAGTTCCTTTCCCCTCCATCAGGCGCTCCGGCTGGCCAGGGGGAGGCAGTTTAGAGACCAGGATTACTGCATGTTTTTGTGAGGGTACCTACCCTAGGCCGGGGACACGGGGAGAACATGTGAGGGTACCTACCCTAGGGGACACGGGGAGAACATTTGAGGGTACCTACCCTAGGGGACACGGGGGGAGAACATGTGAGGGTACCTACCCTAGGGGACACGGGGAGAACATGTGAGGGTACCTACCCTAGGCCGGGGACACGGGGAGAACATGTGAGGGTACCTACCCTAGGGGACACGGGGAGAACATGTGAGGGTACCTACCCTAGGCCGGGGACACGGGGAGAACATGCAAACTCCACGCAGAAATGCCCTTTCGACAACCCTGCCTTGGGTATGGGCACTGATGACGCAGAGGAGGAAATGATCCGGACGCCAGTGCCCACAGCAGTAATCAAACCCAGGACCTTCTAGCTGTGAGGCGACAGCACTATACCGACTGGGCCACCGTGCCTCCGAAACAGATGGATTCAGTACTCACCAGTGCTATGTGACTGTTGTTCCATGTGTTGTTGTCCACCAGCGTGGTCCTGTTGGCCATGCCGGCTATCTGGTAGCCGTAGTCCCACCACGACATGACCCGCACGTGATCGTCCGTGTTCTGTCGCAGCCAATAGTAGGCCTCCCTGAAGTCATCCAGGATGTTGCGTGATCTGTATAGTGGGTCGACAGGCACATGGCCATGGCTATTAAAACCACTTAAAAGGTAGAGTAAGTGGTTTTCTTTGGTTCAAATAAATGTTTAAAAAAAAAACTCTGTATTGTGATAGTACTCATTGCTATAGAGTGTTTGTTCAGTAACGGGAGTGTCCTTGTCTCTCCGGGCTTTTTATTAAACAGAAAATGCATTTTCAGGTTGGGATACCAATTGTATCCAATCAGGATAGAGAACGCAGCCAGGATACAGTGACGACGTAAAGGAATGAGCAGACAAACTGGAACTTAATAATAACACTCTTATTGCCACCTAGTGTTCATTCAAGATACTGCAGGCCGCCAGAGAAACACTCTGACTACTAGACATGTTCATCCGGGTATCCCAGCCAGGCACGTGCGCACATAGACATCAACGGGGGCTTCAGCCCCTGCCCTTTTACCAGTCTGTAAAACACAACTGCCCTCTCCAGACCATGAATGCAGCGTTTACTGTGGTGAAAGAAATGCAAATGCCACTCTTTTCCACGCCATACGGGAAGGCAGCATTCAGGATTCAAGTGCTTTTTTTCCCCCGAAGTCTCCTGAACTCGAACGCAGCATTTTGCGTTTAACTAATTTCTTTCTAAATCTATGCCGTACACACCGCATCTCCCAGATCCCAGCCTCGCACAGTGAGAGGAGTTGTGTCAGCAGGAGCCGGCGTGGCTTAGCTTTCGCAGAAACGGTAATACCTCGGGTGCGATGCGATCAAAAATCACATTCAAACGTTGCATGGATTGGACAAAACTACGGATTTTGCACCACGTTTCAGAATTTCATAAGCAGAATCTACAAAGATTCTGCTTTGAATGGGTGTCTATGGCGTGCGGCGTGCGCGTGCATTCCTCCTTGTGCTGGGAACGACGTAGGCGTTGCCTAGCAACCTGGACAGGGCTACAGGTTTGTTTTTAGCATTAGCCGGTTGATTTTGATGAGCTTAACCACCTAACTTCTAAATGTTCATTTTTCAGGAAATTAAGAAAACCGTATATTTACCGTACAAAGCAATACTGCTTTGTTTGTTTGCTAGTTGGTGTTGTGATATATTGACAATTACTTGCATGAGAGGGGGTGGAGTTTAGCAGATGAGGGTCCTATGGAGTTAAGAGGTTTTGGCCAAAGCGTTTTTTACTATTTTCCATTGGTTCAAAACAACACTGATTTATGCAAAACAAATCAAAAACCTCAAAAAATGTTAGGTGGTTTCCTGCCGACAGCAGAGATACAAAGAGAGAGAGGGTGTGTAAAAAGCCAAGACAGTAGAGTACGGTATGCGAGTTTGCCATTTTCCCTGTGAGTCTTCTCTATTGTCTCTCTGACGCCTGAAAAGAAACAGCTCGGCCATGCAACAACACTCACAGTCTCAGAGGAGAATAGAACATTGAGTCCTTGAAAATCTGCAGATGCAGTATGCGACCGCGACGCAAATAAGTTACACCACCATAACTAAGGAGCACACACACACACACACACACACACACACACACACACGCTCACTTAATCAATATCTCTACGAACACTCACATTATAATAATATGTTCTTTCTCTGACCCGTGCACTGACTGCACTCCTACGCACAACTAATAGTTAATTTACATGTAAGATGGAGTGATGGTGGAGGAGGATTATTCATTTATACAGGGGAGCGAGATGGGCCTGGCTTCTCTCCTTGTGGCTACAGGGCAACACATTATTCAGTATACTGTGTGAGTGTTATATGGGATGGATATTGTATTATTCAACGGTTTGAGTGTTGGATATAATGGACATGATACTGTTTTAAGGTATATCGATTATTTACATTTGGGCCAAAATATGTTAATGACGCATTTAAACTTTACTTGGAAAAAAAAAAAATGTTTTGGAGATTTTCAAATATTTGTCTCGTCAGGTTGTCGTTCCACAACACCCTCCCTTAACCTTTCTAAAAACACAATACCTTGGTTACAGTCCAGGTGGCTGGAATACCTTGGTTACAGTCCAGGTGGCTGGAATACCTTGGTTACAGTCCAGGTGGCTGGAATACCTTGGTTACAGTCCAGGTGGCTGGAATACCTTGGTTACAGTCCAGGTTACAGTCCAGGTGGCTGGAATACCTTGGTTACAGTCCAGGTGGCTGCAATACCTTGGTTACAGTCCAGGTGGCTGGAATACCTTGGTTACAGTCCAGGTTACAGTCCAGGTGGCTGGAATACCTTGGTTACAGTCCAGGTTACAGTCCAGGTGGCTGGAATACCTTGGTTACAGTCCAGGTGGCTGGAATACCTTGGTTACAGTCCAGGTTACAGTCCAGGTGGCTGGAATACCTTGGTTACAGTCCAGGTGGCTGGAATACCTCGGTAGCTTTAACTGTCAACAGTAATGGCATACAAAACTTTTCTTGATGGAGAACGGCCATTATTCCAACAGTCGAGTCCTCGCAACGGTGAAGGAATCACTGAATCACTGACGTTTCAGTTTGTTTTATTTGTTTTGTATGTCGTACGCTGACTTGAAAGACCAGCGAGCACAACTCAGTCACAATAACAACACGTGTCTGTTTGCCAAGTGTATAATACGACTCAGGAGAAACAGAAGGGTTCAGAAGAAACAGAGGAATGTCGCCAACAACACTCACTCAGAAGCGTCCTTCAGGAGTTTCTTTTATTTATTCAGACACAGGCAGCGCAGAACAGTCCATGCGTACAGTATCTGATTCTGAATAGAATAATACAATAAGCCTGAAGGACCCTTTCGTGAGTGCTTGCAATCTTCTGTCGCAGTATTGATTTCGTCCTTTTTCGTCATAGTATTCTACGACGAAAAATGTTCGTCGACTACCTTTTTTCAAAGGACAGTTGGAAACTAAATGAAAACTAAGCTATGACGACTAAAACTAAGACTAAATAATTATTGACGACAACGAATACAAATAAAAATGCTAGGAAGGGACTATAGTGGACAAGATATCCAATATAAGTAAAAGACATTTTACACATTTTTACGCTGAAAATAGCCAATCTACAAGCTCGAACGTGTCGCAGCGCGGCTATTTTCAGCAAGTGGCGGCGGTGGCTCAGGGGTAGAGTGACTGGATTGGGAACCGCAAGGTTGCCAGTTCGAACCCCGGGGCTCCCCCCAGAGTTTAGTGTTGAGTGTCCTTGAGCAAGACACTGAACCCCTAAATTGCTCCCGTTGAGCAGTTTGGTGCCTTGCATGGCTTCCGCCGGCATCGGTGTGTGAATCTGCGTATGAGTGGGTGAATGTAATGCACAATCTATGTAAAGCGCTTAGGATAAAGGCGCTATATATAAAAATGCACCATGCACTTACAAGTGTAAAATCTGCTATTACGACGGCATAGAGGCCCGCCGAAATACATTTTAGTCGACTAAATCAACTGTAGATTTAGTCGACCAAAAGCGTATATTAGTCGAACAAAACTAGACTAACACTAAAACGTTCCAGGTGACTGGTAGAATGTGACTAAAGCTAAATGAAAACGATTCAAGAGACTATTATGAGTTATGACTATGACAAAAAAAAACACTGCTCTGTTGGTGTATTGAGTCACACCTCGATACTGTGATTCATGTGCATAATCTGGAAATACGTCAAAACAAGAAAAGACATTTCTTGGGAACTTCACTTTCGCAAGACCTATAGTCAGCACTGTGGTTCCCACCCTATTCAGCCCGAGACCCCGAGCTTGGCTAATTTCACTACTACTTAAACGTTTGTTCTCTAATTTATTAGTTTTTTTTGTAATTCATGAGAAATGTCCCCGGGAGTTTGGGAGTGTTTTTTGAAAACGTTTCGAAACAACAATGATTCAAAACCAAATGTAGATGTAAAAAATAAATAATGTGAACCCCATCTCACAGAAATACGGCCAACGGAATTGCAATTCCGTGCATACATGCTTAGAAAATCCCCAAATCCGTACATATTATAAGATAATACGACAGACGGAGGCGTGGCTTTCACTAGTATAGGGAAGTGTTTGACATTTACTATTCTCTCCATACAACTCTTAAAAGGGATAGTTCAGATTTTTTTTACTTCAGCTGTATGAAATATACTTGCCATTAATATTGTGGTTGCAACTGTATTGATTGATTGCCCGAGTCTCGTGGTGGGAGTTCTGCTCTGGTTTTGGTGAAATATTAAGTAGTTACCGGTCATTTGGTGGGGCGCATTAAAAGCAAATGAATCCACAAAACTAACGTCATTTGTATTGTTGACCTATTCCAAAAATATTAGTGCAACTTTCGTTCATTTTTTACCCCTCTATCACACGGAACTATGCTTTCTGTGTCCATATCACTACGCCCCAAAAAATAGTTCCATGTGATAGAGGGGTCAAAGTTGAACGAAATAGGTCAACAATACAAGTTTTGTGAATTAATTTACTTTTACTGCGTGGCCCCACGCAGTAAACTGGTCAATATGAAGTAGTTCCGTGACCGGAACTACTTCATATTGACCAAAACCAGAGCAGAACTCCCACCACGGGACTCGGGGCAATCAATGAACACAGTTGGAAACCATGACTATATCAATGGCAAGTATTTCACACAGCTTAAGTTGTGATGGTTCTTCACTCACCCGTCCTGGTTGTAAGACGCCAGCACCACGCTGGGACTGGAGTAGGCGTTGCTGGTGACCCAGGTGCAGTGCACGGCGAACATCATGAGCAGCATCAGCATCAGCATGGTCACGATGGACTTGATGTTGGGCCCCAGGCCCTCCTCGGCTTTCTCCTGCTCCGACACGTGCTTCCGCACCTTTCCGGCCTGCAAGGGAGGGGCACACTCATTAACCCATTCTGAACGGGAACCCATATTGGTGTTGGCATCATGTTATGCTTTAGCTATTGAAAAATAGCAGATCTACAAGCTCATAGCGCGCCACCGAGTGGCGCGCTACGAGCTTGTAGGTCTGCTATTTTTGAAAAATCGAAGAACGACTGACATTTTTAGAATCTGATCTCAGGTCAGAATGGGTTAATCAGACCAGTGTGTGTCCTAGTGGAAACCTCGTATGAATCTGATCTCAGGTCAGAATGGGTTAAAGCAGTGGTTTTCATTCAACCTCTTTCATATCACGGTCCACGGTCTCCACCAGGCCAAAGGCATGGGGAGAGAGTATGTTTTGCACTCCGACCGACCGCCCATGTGTGTGTGTGTGTGTGTGTGTGTGTCCGTCCGTCCGTCCGTTACCAGCTAATCTCCGGCACCATTAAGCCGGTCGATGCCAAACTTTCCACACATAACTCCCTGGATGCCAAAGAGGAACCTATATGTCTGTCGGTCTTCGATTAAAAAAAATAAAAAAAATAGCAGACCTACAAGTGGCGCGCTACGAGCTTGTATAGGTCTGCTATTTTTCAACAGCTAAAGCATAACATAATGCGAACACCAAAAGGGGTTCCCGCCCCAAAAATGGGTTAACGCAATATTTGGTAGCCATATACAGCTAACTGGTTGGAGAAATTGCCGGATTTTTAGGCGCTATAACGATTGCGGTTATGAAATATCTGAGATTATTATTAGGGTTTTCTGGCAGTCTGAAATAACTAAAGGACCGCCGCGGCGTGTCGTAAGCTTGCATAAAGCCTATTTTCGGTGTAGGACACACTTCTATAGAAGACATGCTGACTTCTATAGGGATATAAAAATAAATCAGTCTTTTATTTAAAAACAATGCACACTATTGTTATGGATGGTGGAGCCTTTGTTTTACGGCTGCATGCTTCTGAATTATTTAAAAAGGCAAGAATGAATTATTGAGCAAATTAAGCGCCGTGTTGTTTCCTTGGAGTACCTTAACCCATTCTGACCCGAGATCAGATTCATATACGAGGTTTCCACTGGACACACACTGGTCTGATTAACCCATTCTGACCTGAGATCAGATTCTAAAAATGTCAGTCGTTCTTCGGGTTTTTCAAAAATAGCAGACCTACAAGCTCGTAGCGGCGCGCTATATGAGCTTGTAGATCTGCTATTTTTCAATAGCTAAAGCATAACGTGATGCTAACACCAAAACGGGTTCCCGATCAAAATGGGTTAAACAGCACTCAGTGTTGACTGAAGAGAAATCATTGAGGACTACAGATTAATATTTTATACCGGTGCGTGTGTGAGCTATTATAGTTAAGGGTGCGTATATATATATATACAGTGTGCACAGTGTACACATACACACGTGCACACATACATTATAGAGATACGATGCATTGTATGGAGAGAGAGAGAGAGAGAGAGAGAGAGAGAGAGAGAGAGAGAGAGAGAGATGCATCTTAATTATTTCAAAACCACCGGTTCCAGAGTTTTAGAGAGACGTAAGCGAGCTCGCGAATGAAAGGTCACTGTCTAAATGCTTTCTGCCCTTCTACTGGAAAGCTTAATCCTGAACCACTCAAGTACCATCACTAATAAGGTCATTATATACCCGGGGGGGGGGGGGGGGTTGTTGTTTTTCTTTTTCTTTTGCGATTCATTTGTTTGTGCGAAATTATATATCCTTTCTTTTTTTGTTACCGTCGTTACGCGTCATGCGTATACGTTCACACAAAGGGCCGGGCAATTAACACACTCTGCGCCGAGGTTGCCTTTTGAAGCCCTTTTTGAGTGGTGCCACCACTCCAAGGAACAGCAATGTCCCGTCTGTGTTCACCTATGCGCCTACCTATATGCACCTATGTGTTGTTCACCCACAAAATGTATATTTAGAACCAATAATCAACTTAACCCATTCTGACCTGAGATCAGATTCATACGAGGTTTCCACTGGACACACACTGGTCTGATTAACCCATTCTGACCTGAGATCAGATTAAAAAAAATGTCAGTCGTTCTTCGATTTTTCAAAAAATAGCAGACCTACAAGCTCGTAGCGCGCCACTCGGTGGCGCGCTATGAGCTTGTAGATCTGCTATTTTTCAATAGCTAAAGCATAACATGATGCTAACACCAAAATGGGTGCCCGGTCAGAATGGGTTAAGAACTGAAGTGGAAAGCGATACCTTTTATGTGTCATTATAAACTGATTAAGCAATAGCAGATCTATACCAGTTCACAACCGGCCCCACGTCGATGCAATGCACTGTGAGCTTGTATGTAGATATGTTATAGTTTCACCTTTAAAACTAGAGCCGTTCATTAAAATCGAAATCGAGGCAAGCGTTTGAATTAAATTGTGATACTGATTTGAAGTCACATTGCCCCCCCCCCCCGGGCCCTATTACCATAATGTGAATGTTATACGCGGCGATAAAGATAACCAATTTTTTGGATGTGTTAAAGAAAAGCTTTGCAAGAACAGCAGCCTTTTAACCCATTCTGAACGGGAACCCATTCTGGTGTTAGCGTCATGTTATGCTTTAGCTATTGAAAAATAGCAGATCTACAAGCTCATAGCGCGCCACCGAGTGGCGCGCTATGAGCTTGTAGGTCTGCTATTTTTGAAAAATCGAAGAACGACTGACATTCTTAGAATCTGATCTCAGGTCAGAATGGCTTAATCAGAACCAGTGTGTGTCCAGTGGAAACCTCGTATATGAATCTGATCTCAGGTCAGAATGGGTTAAATTGCGTATCATAATTACGCCTGTAGGGAGGCTGGGAAGTGTTTCTCCGGGATATGTGTGGTGGAGAATCCCAATAGAAACGAGGAACAAACCGCAGCACCACTTAGCGTTTGTGAAACCATCTGGAAGCGCGGCCATTTGGCCAGATTTGAGCGTTTGTTAAACACATGGAATGAATTAACCCATTTTGACCTGGGAACGATTCTATAAATGTCTTCTAAAATCCTGACAGTTTTCAGAAAAAGCTATGTTTCTATGTCGGTCGTTCTTCGACTTGAAAAATAGCAGACCTACAAGCTCGTAGCGGCGCCACTCGGTGGCGCGCTACGAGCTTGTAGATCTGCTATTTTTCAATAGCTTAAAGCATAACATAGTGCTAACACCAAAAGGGGTTCCCCGCCCAGAATGGGTTAAGACTTCGGGGGCCAAATCTGACATCTTCAATATGGAATGAATGTGCTATACACAGATCTTGCATTATGAAAACGACAAAATGTCAAATTAAAACTCCCGTTTTAGTTGCTTTTTGCATTTACAGGAAAACCTTCAGGCTGAAATCAACGGAAAACAAATCTTCATGCCTTATATATATTCCATCATTATCGCGGCGTTATGAGCGAGACGGTCACTAATGCGGTCGGGAGGAATCGGCTGTAATTGGATTTTCTTCGCGGTGTGAATGATGCGAGCCGCCAATGGGCTGTCGGTCACACATTTTGGCTTTTTTTAACCCATTGAGGCCTAACCTGACGCTGCCAGATCCAAGAAGCTTGCTAGACAAAAATTTGTTTCACAGCTTATTGGGGATCTGGGATCGCGGAGAAGCAAATTCAATGACGGGGGCTGTTCCTTTTTTTCAAAGATACTCGGTAGATGATTGGATGTGACCGTCTGTCTATCACCGTGTGTGGGGGCGTGCAAACACAACCAATCACATTGACGTGTCTATATATAGCTTCACATCCGGTTTTTCGCACATATCCCGCCCCTTGGCTCACGCTGATTGGTTCGGTATACGGAACGGATTGGTGTTATAGCTGAACTCCCTGAGAGATCCCAGATGGAAGCTGTGTGTGGGGAACATGCCCAATACCGCCCCCATCTGGCAGCGTCAGGTTAATTCGAGGCCCATTCCAACACGGGTGTCTTTGAAGTTTTTCCGAGTCGACGTTTCTATGTCAGAGGTGATCCAACCTTTGTCATGTCAAGGACCCCCAAGATTATCTGTATTTGGCCGTGGACCCCCCATCTGAAAATATGCACGCGCGCGCACACACACACACACACACACACACACACACACGCACACCTTGTCGTAGAGGTTCCCGGAGCTCCTCTTGTCGTCCTCGTCGCTACTCATGTCCTCGGCCCCGGGGGGGTTCTCTCTCTTGGCGTCGTCTCCCAGGTAGCGCTCGAACACGCAGGAGAACGCCACGGCGGACAGCATGCACACCACGGGGGTCAGCGTCAGCATCAGGCGCACCATCACGCCGGCGAAGTACACCGCGCTGATGGCATACAACGCCACTGCGGGGGAAGAGGGAGGGGGGGAGAGAGAGATATCTCAAATCACTGGCGTAATTTAAAAACAAGCTAACAAGCTAACAAGCTAACAAGCTTATATCAAGTATATCTGCTATTTCTTTTTTTATATATTTTTTTTTATCCCACGATTTTGTAACCCAATTTTCACCCCTGTGTCAATCATCTACTGTGATCCTGGGCTCTACACACCCTCCGCCAACCTGGGGAGAGCAACGGACTTGAACTCATGCTTCCTTCATGCTTGAGTGTCCAAGTTGCTCCTTTACACCTGACAGGGGGGGGGGGGGGGGGTTTCCCTGGTTGGACGTATAGCGCGTGAAAGGAACACGTTATTCCAACCAGTTCCTTTCCCCTCCATCAGGCAGTTTAGAGACCAGGATTACTGCATGTTTTTGTGAGGGTACCTACCTGCTATTTCTGAATAGCCAACGCTCTAAGAGGCCCCTGATGGTCAATACAAATGGATACAAAAATGGACACGGCGCGAGTGAGAATACCTACTGTATACACAGATTTGCGTACACAAGCCTCTTGTGCAGAGGCCACACCGTAAAAAGAAAAGAAAAAAACGAAACAAAAGGACTTGTTATTTTTAAGTATAAGTGAGGTGAAAGCAATGCAGTAGCGCAGTGGGCCATAATCGATGCAGGTCAGTTTTACATGCAGGCCATTATGTTTACGCGGCTCACTGGCTCGTGCGTGCGTCCCGGTCCTTGAAAGCTTAGAGCGGAGCCAACAGGTGCGTAGAGGATCGATATATATAGCATCAAGTGTCTGGTGAATACGTCGGGTGGACAGACGCACAGCCAGGGACACGGAGACAGAGCCCGCTGCCATTACTTCCAGGGTGCATTGTTATTGTGAAACCTGGCCGTGAGGAAACATTACAAACCTCAGTGTAGTTTATCTGTACCGAGAGGGCTCCGTATAGGTTCCGAGGTGTATAGTTAAGAGATATTCACCGCATGTTCCTAAGCTTACTGTTAATGGTACTACTATAGGCCAACATTGAGTATTACATTATCTGTAATAGCCCCCCCAATCACTGATGACTAAAAAGACTATTTGAAACAGGATACAGGCTTTAGTTTAGACATACTATCGGTCCGACTGTCATTAGTCCGACAACCAACCTCAAACCCTAACCTAACCCTAACCACGGAGCAGCGCATGTTCGACTGCATGTGCGACCGTTGTTTTCTGCGTGGCGGCCCGTCGGTGTGTTTAATCTGCGTGTGCGTCCCCTTGAGAACACTGTCAAACACACACACACACGGCGATATTTTACAAACGAGAGATCCTCGTTACATTATATCGGCGACACACTGGCATATCAAAACATCAAAGCCTTCAGTGTCATTTTAGAACCTTTATACTGTAGACTTGAAACGTCCGCAGCGTTCAATAAAACAAACAATGGAAACAATAAGAAGAAGACAAACGAAAATAACTCTCACACTATACAAGAGTCCAAGAGTCCCCCCCCGGCCCAGCATAAAAAAATATATAAAAAACATTAAAGAGAACGGCAAACGTCAATGAAAAAAACAACGATAATTTGAATACCAAAGACTCGCTCGTCGTTGACGTTCTTGATGCAGAACCAGAGGCCCGCTGGGAAGGTGCACACCAGGATGTGCAGATCAAAGAAGAAGGAGACCCAGGTGGTCGGCTGGTGCTCCGACACAGACGCTATGATGGGGATGTGGATCTTAGCGTAGCTGGAGGAAGGACATAGTGGAGGGAGAGAGACATAGTGGAGGGAGAGAGAGGAAGACATAGTGGAGGGAGAGAGACATAGTGGAGGGAGAGAGAGGAAGACATAGTGAAGGGAGAGAGAGGAAGACATAGTGGAGGGAGAGAGAGGAAGACATAGTGGAGGGAGAGAGAGGAAGACATAGTGGAGGGAGAGAGACATAGTGGAGGGAGAGAGACATAGTGGAGGGAGAGAGAGGAAGACATAGTGGAGGGAGAGAGAGGAAGACATAGTGGAGGGAGAGAGAGGAAGACATAGTGGAGGGAGAGAGAGGAAGACATAGTGGAGGGAGAGAGAGGAAGACATAGTGGAGGGAGAGAGAGGAAGACATAGTGGAGGGAGAGAGAGGAAGACATAGTGGAGGGAGAGAGAGGAAGACATAGTGGAGGGAGAGAGAGGAAGACATAGTGGAGGGAGAGAGACATAGTGGAGGGAGAGAGAGGAAGACATAGTGGAGGGAGAGAGAGGAAGACATAGTGGAGGGAGAGAGACATAGTGGAGGGAGAGAGAGGAAGACATAGTGGAGGGAGAGAGAGGAAGACATAGTGGAGGGAGAGAGACATAGTGGAGGGAGAGAGAGGAAGACATAGTGGAGGGAGAGAGAGGAAGACATAGTGGAGGGAGAGAGAGGAAGACATAGTGGAGGGAGAGAGACATAGTGGAGGGAGAGAGAGGAAGACATAGTGGAGGGAGAGAGAGGAAGACATAGTGGAGGGAGAGAGACATAGTGGAGGGAGAGAGAGGAAGACATAGTGGAGGGAGAGAGACATAGTGGAGGGAGAGAGAGGAAGACATAGTGGAGGGAGAGAGACATAGTGGAGGGAGAGAGAGGAAGACATAGTGGAGGGAGAGAGAGGAAGACATAGTGGAGGGAGAGAGAGGAAGACGACATAGTGGAGGGAGAGAGAGGAAGACATAGTGGAGGGAGAGAGAGGAAGACATAGTGGAGGGAGAGAGAGGAAGACGACAGTGGAGGGAGAGAGAGGAAGACATAGTGGAGGGAGAGAGAGGAAGACATAGTGGAGGGAGAGAGAGGAAGACATAGTGGAGGGAGAGAGAGGAAGACATAGTGGAGGGAGAGAGAGAGGAAGACATAGTGAAGGGAGAGAGAGAGGAAGACGACAGTGGAGGGAGAGAGAGAGGAAGACATAGTTGAGGGAGAGAGAGAGGAAGACATAGTGGAGGGAGAGAGAGGAAGACATAGTGGAGGGAGAGAGAGGAAGACATAGTTGAGGGAGAGAGAGAGGAAGACATAGTGGAGGGAGAGAGAGGAAGACATAGTGGAGGGAGAGAGAGGAAGACATAGTGGAGGGAGAGAGAGGAAGACATAGTGGAGAAAATAGATCAAGGGAAGAAGGAAGGAGAGACAGTATAAATAAGTAAACATACTACATACAAGCACAGTTTGATTCAAATTAGAATGAGATATGCCACGATAAATCCCACCACTAAAAAATAAAATAGAAAAACATACTTTACATTCCAAGGACCGTATGATCCCAATTCAACCCCCCCCCCCCCCCTCCCCCTCCCCTTCAACAAATCTGAAATATTAATAAACCTAGTCTACCAGAGTTGAGTAGTACCATGTTTACTTTTTTTTTTTTGCATGTTTGTGTTTAATTTGCTGTGGTGGGTTTTTAAATATTTATTTTTAAAGTGTGCAGTGATTATACCGCTGTGAAAGGGCAAACGCAGCGAGAGAGTTACACAGCCTATCAGAAGAACGAAAACAAACATGCCAAGGTGCTTCTGTCAGCAAACAGTCTGATTGGATTGCACTGTATGTTAGCTGTATATGCTAGGGTTTGTGAATACTTAACAGGCACAGCTCATATGGAGAATACCAATATGTATGCGAGACTGCTAAGACCTCTGTTCTGTAGCCAGCTATACTGTTTCTCTTCATGTGTGTGTGTGTGTGTGTGTGTGTGTGTGTGTGTGTGTGTGTGTGTGTGTGTGTGTGTTTTCTCCACTGGGGCGTACAGAAATGCTTCTAAAGGCCTCTCAAACACACATGCACACGCTCAATTGAACAAATGTTCTATTGACGGGCGAGGGGCTTGCGAAGGCTTACCCGGTGTCCCAGAGCGAGTAGAAACGCCCACTCCACGGAGCGATGTAACCTAAGTGAAGAAACACAAATCAATGGAGAGAGATACACGGGGCGAGACACAGAGAGAGAGAGAGGGAGATAGCAGACGCAGTTTAAACACATACATTATTAGTGCATAATGAGAGCCAAAGGAAAAAGTGCCCGAACAAATAATGTAGAACTGTCTCCCCTATAGCTGGACCCCACAACTAGAAATTATGCACGGGAAAATGACCTGCCCCGAAGGAAAAAGACAAAAGGCGAGAGTTTCCATGGCTCCCTTAAGACCATTCATCACCGTTGAAAATATACAGATACTATTCTAGGGCAATTTTTCACTGTGTTCACTCAAACTACCTTCTTGTGTGGCCAGGAACTTCACCACTTTTCAACCTATCTTCATATAATAGGTCCTCACTAATAATCATGATAAAATGGCACGATTTTTTTCCTACTCAGTCTGTGTCTCATGGGAGGGCTGTGGGCAGTTTAGAAACCGTCTTCCAGTGACATATCATCATTAGGCAGATCATTTTTTTAAACAAGATCTTTTTACAAAAAGGTTTAGATTTTCATTATCGTGAGAACGATGGCAACCGTTTTCGCATTGCAACTTTTCAGGACTAGAAAGCCTGCAGTTTCTATTAGCTTGTATTCCCCATCGATGATGTCACTGGAAGACGGTTTCTGAACTGCCCACAGCCCTCCTATGAGACACAGACAGAGTAGAAGAAAATTGCGCCATTTTTTCCTGATTATTAGTGAGGACCTATAAACGAAGATAGGTTGAAAAGTGGTGAAGTGGTCCTTTAACGTCTAGTTCCCGTTAACCCACTGTGCGCTGTCGAGCGGAGTCCCTCAGGGCTCTATTCTAGTAACATTAAATCTCAGGAAACAGACCATACCATTGGCAATTAGTGGCCCGGGGCCATGTGCGGCCCCCACCTTCACTTAATGTGGCCCTCAGGTTAATCAGAATACTGATATATTATTTATTTCAGCTGTTACAATTCCAAACATGCAGACATTTCCAAACACGCAGACATGACCCTTACCATTACTTCACAGTCTAAATTACTAGCTCAATGAGTAGTGTTAATGTTGTCTCTTTTATGTCCAATATGTTTGTATTTAGTTCATAAAGTTAAATGGTAAAAAATGGTGCATTTATATAGCGCCAATATAAGGCGCTTTACATAGATTGTGTACAGTCATTCACCCATTCACACACATTCATACACCAATGGCTGTGGAAACCATGCAAGGCATGATATTTTAAAATAACTACTACTCCCTAAACTCCCAGTCTTCATCTCGCACGGCCGAGGAAAGCTTCAAAGTCCAATCACTTCATTGTCCGCAAATTGTGCATTTGAAAAGAAAAAGAAGATCTGTTCAATCGCCACTGACTATTATCATTATTAAAGCGATAACAAGCCATCACCAGAGATGTGCTGAAGATGCTGCGACACATTGGGTCCGAGTAAATGACTTGTGACTCAGTGGAGCATTTTGAAGAACATCTGAACCGCATTCTGCTCCAGGCAAAGAGCTGCCTCCTCCTCTCTCTCTCTCTCTCTCCATTTAGGAAGGTGCTGGCTCAGCCATTGCAAAGACATTTTAAGTGTGTAAGCACCTTCACAGAGAACCAACCAGTCGACACGGTCCCAGAGCTGCATGCAAGCCTCTCTCCCAGCTTATGAACCCCATATTCCAAGGCGAGAGAGCAGGCTGGTCCCTGGAACATGTTCTTTGAGGGAGTCGATAACAACCCCAACTCTCACTATAGTCTGTCGAGTCAATGATGAAGGAGAAATTGCAGTGCAAATACGACATTTGATGAGTTCCAAGTTTGGGCAAGTGCTTCACTGAATATTTACTCCGATAGCTCCGTATTACAGTAATCAGCTTTTTTTTCTTCTTTTCAAAATGTAAACAGCGGAGGGTGAGAGCAAATTGGGAAATCCCTTATCGGCGTCGGGATTCTTATTAAACTATAGTTCCGACAGCGGTTTTCACACCCTTTTCATTTAAAGGCTCGTTATTTATTCAGCATTTGAGCCACGGACCATCACTTCACCCATTCTGACCTGAGATCAGATTCATACGAGGTTTCCACTGGACACACACTGGTCTGATTAACCCATTCTGACCTGAGATCAGATTCTAAAAATGTCAGTCCTTCGATTTTTCAAAAAATATCAGACCTACAAGCTCGTAGCGCGCCACTCGGTGGCGCGCTATGAGATTGTAGATCTGCTATTTTTCAATAGCTAAAGCATAACATGATGCTAACACCAAAATGGGTTCCCGTTCAGAATGGGTTAATGATGTTTAGCCTCTCAGACCCAAAACCAAAGAATATTTTGTTATTTCGATTTTTGTCCATAACTCCAAGCTGTTGGCAGACATTGATCAAAATAACAACTCTTCTACATTCTGTCATTCTCTAATCGTGTAGCCTTCTTGTAACTGAAGCAATGCGGATGTTAACTATAATTGAACCCCTGAGAGCGTAAAATGAGCCCAAGTGGACACGTACGGGTCCATCTGGGCTCATTTGAAGCTCTCAAGAGTGAACGATATATGTTCATTCGGTTACCAACTCCCCATCATTTAGCTGGGGGACCGCCTGGAACAACCCCCTCAAGGGCCACTGGTTGAAAACCACTGTCCTAGAGAAAAAAAACTCCCCCAGCTGTAATTTCTTTTTAAAACATAAAAAAATAAATAGCCTTTCACCAAGGCCTTGCACGGCTTATTGCATTCACAAACTGTGTCACTATACACATACCTGGCAAGCTTACATAAAATACAGACAACGTGTTAACTTATCAACGTCAAACTCCACCAAACAATGCACAGTAGCAGTACCTTCGGAAACACACGCTAGCGGCTAGACGCAGTGAAACGCTGGACTGGACTGGAGTCCCACAGGGCTCTATACTAGGTCACAGGGCATATAGCAGTGACGGCCACTTTCTATAGTTCCCCATAGGGAGTTCCACAAATAATGATATCAATTTAAAGGCTATAATGAAGCCACCCAGGATCCTGGTGATTGATGACCATAAAACATTTGGTTCTGTGGACACTGTGGGCGCTGGGGGCGTGTTCTCTTTTCCGCGTTATCAGTGCCCATACCCGAGGTGGGGTTGGCGAAAGGGCCTTTCTGTGTGGAGTCTGCATGTTCTCCCCCAGTGTCCCCTGGGGGTAGGTATCCTCACAAAAAAACATGCATGCCTTCCCCTGGCCAGCCTAATGGAGGGGGAAGGAACTGGTTGGAATAGCGTGTTCCTTCCACATGCTCCATCTAACAAAGGAAACTCCCCCCCTGTCAGGTGAAAATAAGTGGCTTGGACTCCTCGGGCTCTATTTTCGTCCATGCTAAACCTCTTAACCCTAAACTACTTACTGTACATTTTACAAAACTACATTTTTGAATAGTTAACTCTTTTTTCCCCCACATGTCCGTATGTATACGTACGTCGTACGTCGACGCTAGTTGGCGTCATATCCCAGGTCTGTATATATATAATACGTACCAACGTATACTCCGTCTATATAATGGTTGATAGCCTACGGAAGCTTTTAACATTGGTCCGGTTCCTATAGCAACGCCCCACCGTTCCAACTATGGGATTGCAAATACATTCACAGTGCAAACCAGTGGAAGGGGAGGATTTTCAAACCTCCATAGGTCAGACTCTATAGAATCGCTGTCCTCGGTGGATTTCGGATTGAATTTGTGCCTGTACCGTGACGCTGCCGCCATGCAAAAGCTTCTGACGAAAGGTAAAGAGTGTGTGCGTGTTCCAATGATACTAGAGTGTGTGTGGTGAGTGTGTGTGTGTGTGGGGGGAGGGACACACACACACACACCGTCTTTTAAAGTGAACGCGTATGCTGGCACTGGGAACTGTTTATTTTTTTTTTATCCCATGATTTTGTAACCCATTTTTCACCCCTGTGTCAATTATCTAATGTGATCCTGGCCTCTACACGCCCTCCGCCAACCTGGGGAGTCACAGGGGGTTTCCCTGGTTGGACGTATAGCGCGTGGAAGGAACACGTTATTCCAACCAGTTCCTTTCCCCTCCATCAGGCGCCCCGGCTGGCTAGGGGGAGGTAGTTTAGAGACCAGGATTTGGAACTGGGGGTTTATGCTAACAGCTATAGCGGTAGAGATAGAGTTAAAATAGCCAATATACATCGACACGTTGTGAGCTTGTAGATTGGCCATTTTAACTATTTAAAAATTATTTTAAATATAGTAAAAAAGTAAAGAAGTTTAGGGATAAGGGGTTTAGCATGGTCGAAAATAGAGCCCCTCATGTATAGAAGGAAGTATGATGTCAGTCCGTTGCTCTCCCCCGGTTGGCGGAGGGAGTGTAGAGCCCAGGACTGCATTAGATAATTGACACTGGGTGAAAAAATGGGTTACAACATCGTGGGATAAAAATGTAATCACAAAAAAAGACATCACACCAATCACACCGCAGGAACACGGCCAGGGTGCCGGCCCGGTTCCAGCGAGCCGCCCAGCGTCCGTAACAGTCAATAAATGACAGAGCTATACCGTGTGGGGGGTCCCTCTACTGTACTGTACTGTCACTGTACTGTAACACCTCAAAACCTTACATATACAGTTAACATGTGTGTGTGTGTGTGGGTGTGGGTGTTAGGCTGCACAACAGTGACACTTGGTTGAGAAAACCAACCAAACGCTATTTCCGTGCTCAGGCTCAGACACCGCCAGCCAGGGACCCAGGGACACAGCCAGCCAGCCAGCCAGGGACACACATAGCTGTCTATAGGAGGAGTCTTATAAAGGAGCATGACAGCACAGAGAATTCACATCAATAGGAGTAAATGCATTCTATTGGTGGTGCTTAAAGGACCTTTTCAACTTTTCAACCTATCTTCATATAATAGGTCCTGACTAATAATCATGATAAAATGGCACGATTCTTTTCTACTCAGTCTGTGTCTCATATAGGAGGGCTGTGGGCAGTTTAGAAACCGTCTTCCAGTGACATCATCATTAGGCAGATTCTTTTTTTAAACAAGTTTTTATAATACAAATGTTTAGATTTTCATTATCGTGAGAAGAACGATGGCTTCCATTTTCGCATTGCAACTTTTCAGGACTAGAAAGCCTGCAGATACTATTAGCTTGTATTCCCCATCGATGATGTGACTGGAAGACGGTTTCTGAACTGCCCACAGCCCTCCTATGAGACACAGACAGAGTAGAAAATAATTGCGCCATTTTTTCAAGATTTTTAGTGAGGACCTATTATATGAAGATACGTTGAAAAGTGGTGAAGTGGTCCTATAATATCCAAAACTACCTTACATCTATATGGGACAAAAAGCATTTTAAAGAGCACATTAGATGGTGTGTGCATGCAAATAAACAAATAAGGCTCTCAGAGTGAGAACTCATCTTGACCTCATATTTTAAAAGTTGCATCGTGTTTCTTGGCTGTTCCCTGCATTCCTGTCCTTTTGTCGCACCCGCAAAGCACTTTGAGATTAACTTGAGTTTGAACTCGAAAGCACCACATAAATTTTAACTGGACTTCCAGCGCCGCGCATTTCATTTCATATACGACAGAAGGACCTTCAGCGCTGCACACAGTGTGGCATAACCCATTGAAGACGGGGGAACCCCTTTTGGTGTTTTAAGGATTTAAAAAAAAAAGAGAGAAAAATAGCAGATCTACAAGCTCGTAGCGTGGCACTCGGTGCCGTGCTACGAGCATGTAGATCTGCAATTTTTTTTTAAAGCTTGAAAATGTGTCACAAAACCTTTGAATATATATTCTTTCAGAGCGAACGTTTGTAAGGGCGGTTCCTGGAACAACATATTTTCAGAAAGGGGGGGGGGGGGGGTCGGCGGCCAATTACATGTTGGTGCTTGACATGAAATAGTTTGAGAAGGGTTTTTCAGAAAACCGCGAATGTGATTTAGAAGACATTTTGTATAATTGGGCCTCAGGGTCCGAACGGGATAAACAATGACTTGCAGCAGAGCGAGCCAGGTACACTCTGCATGATTCAGAGTGGGGGGGGGGGGGGGGGGGGGTTGTCTGTGCGACCGATATCCTATTTTTATTTGCCGTATTCAAATATACTACTCAGCTGAGCTCCATTTCCTGTTTTTTACGAGAGCCCTGGTATACTATAAGCCTCTAAGGGGCGATTGCCAGAGATTCAAATAAGATAACGGCAACGGTTTATTGACATTGGGGTTGGTTGGGGCCAGCGGAGCACGGTACCATGTACAAACTTTATACTGTTTTACTGGAAGTTTTACTGGTGCGGGGATCCGTTGTCGCGGGGGGGTATAGTATTACCCAGCGCATTTTGTTTACTTGTTCACTCCCAATCTTCCGCCGTAGTTTGAAAACCCACCTTTTCAGACTCCATCATGGCCCATAGCACTTACCCCACCCCCTTAGATAGCAATTCTGTAGACTTAGATAGCATTTGATACAGACTTATAGCATGTTATGTAAAAAGCATAAGTGCATTGTATGTAGTCATAGCACGTCATAGTACATAATGTATATCATAGTAGTATAGATGTATAGCTTATATGTATAGTTTCATTATATAGATATTCCACTGTTACTTTCTTAGCTTACGCATGTTTCATGATAAATGTTTTTATGTGATGTATTCCCCATGCTTTTTGTTCTTGCTTAATGTAAGTCGCTCTGGATTAAGAGCGTCTGCTAAATGCCTAAATTGTAAATTGTAAATTGTACTTGTGTGTACACGGATAGTCATGAGTGGAATAATAAATGTACAGTATTTCGGTTAAAAGGTTGCTCCTTGCATTGCATTCCCGTTGAGTTTGGGTTTTCATCCTAATTAACTGCATTCACTCGGTGTCCCAGCAGGTTCCTGGTAAGATAGAAAACAAGCTAGAGGTCCTCGAAGAGCGACTGACATAGAAGACATTTTTTTAGAATCTGATCTCAGGTCAGAATGAAAACTGCCAGGATGTAGATAGAAGACATTTTTTTTAGAATCTGATCTCAGGTCAGAATGGGTTAAAAAAACAGTTTGAAGAAGACGAACCTGTGTATGTCAGATAGATGACGGTGAGGAAGACAACGCCGGCAGCCATGGCGACACCGAGGAGGAACAGAGTCTGGAACTCCTGTCTGGTTAGACGGTCCTTCAAGTACTGAAGGAAGGCATAGGCCTGCAGCAGGGCGAACACACCTGCGCGCACGCACAAGCGCACACACGCACACACACACGCACACACGCACACGCACACGGAGAGGATGAGAAGTAGAGAAAGAAAAAAGTACGATTTAAACAGACAGAATATTCGAGCGTGCAGTGACCCACTGCGACTCCCTCAGGGTTCTAAAAAGCTGCTTCATGGTTTACGACGGAGTGAAGAAGTTTGAGTTGTATAAGAGCTGGGAAACTTATTTTCCTGCATGCTATACTATACTGTATAGATCCCCGCTGGCTGTGAAGAAAACATTTCAGATGCATGAGACATTTCTTAAATGAGCTTATGCCCCCGCCCCCTCCCCCTCTCCCCTCCCCTCCCACTCTCTCCCCACATGCTCCTTTCATTCCGTCCCCCCTCCTCCTCCTCCTCCTCCTCCTCCTCCTCCTCAGCATGTATCCGTTAGTCCGTCCGTCCGTACGTCTCTGGTGAATCTTTACGACGGCAGACGAGGCCTCGATTCTCCTCAGCTGTGTCTCAATCAACCACTTAAAACGATAGTTACGTATGTAACTACGGTTCTATGAGTCCCGAATGACCGCCAGAGGCGGTGCTTTAAGCATGAATATGTCCTTCGCGCATGCGTCGTCGAGTGTTGTATACAAACAAAGTTAATTTTGACCCCGTGATGACCTGAAGTAGTCTATATCTTCCGGCAGTCTGCAGGGGATCAGTCTCTACAGAATTTTCTCGCGCGAACACGAGGATTCTGAGTGACAGAGTGCCTCTGGCGGTCATTCGGGACTCATAGAACCGTAGTTACATACGTAACTATCGTTCTATTTCGTCCCTGCTGACCGCCAGAGGCGGTGCTTTAAGCATGAATGACTTATGCCAGCCAAGTCACGAGGGATCCTGATCACAAACCATAAGGAGTAGGCTTGGAGGAGTCTCGTAAGAGGACCACGTCCAGCGGGTGGGGAGTGGCAACACTCACCCAGAGGAACAGACAACTCGCTGTGATGCCCATGAGGCAGCGGCACAGATATATTCCAGGGGTACTTCCCTCGGGGCAGCCCATGATGTGGGGACGCTCCCGTTAAGAGTGGCACCTCACGCCAAATGGTAAGGTACGATCACTCGCCCCATAAACGTGGTTGATGGCATCCACAACAGTGTGGGGCGGGCGCTGTCTGGAGAGAGCGCTACCTTTGAAAGGGCCATCGTCACAACGGAACAGCCATTCTGACCGCCGAAAGCATTCGGCAGGTCTAACAAGCGGCTCTCAGGGCCCACACTGGGCGCAATAGTTCCCGCTCGTCCATCCACTCTCCTGGTGGAGGGTAAAACTATGCTAGCCGTATAGGCTGGTTGAGGTGTGTATTAGAGTTCTCATTTTCTGCCCGAACCCGACCCGGCCCGGCCCGACATTTTAGGGCCGGGCCGGGCCCAAAAAATATGCTAATTAGCCGGGCCGGGCCGGGCCTCGGGCTCTGTGATTTTCCGTGATTTTCTTATTTTCTTTTTTCAAAAATGTTATTATAATAAAAATAGCAATTGTGTAATGTGTACACATTGTGTAGGCTATATAGCCTACAAGTATGTATTTATTATGAAGAGGGCTGCGCTATGGCGATTCACTTCACGACAGGAGGAAGACGGAGGAGTGGAGGTGGGGGGCTTGGAATGGATTACTGCGCGCAGGCAGAGAGAAGTGAACGGTGGGGTGGTTGTTTAATGTTTATACCGCTGGCTGGCCTCTGGTTTGCGGCGCACCAAATGAGCTTCAGTTCATAATGCTAAATGTTTTATAAATCAATCGGATTATCACACGATAGACTGCAACATAACAAAAACAGTTGCACTGAGCCATCTCGTTAAACCCAGCTGGCTGCGATGAATAACCTAATCATTAGGCCTAATCAACGTCATATAGTCACCAACGATCCATATTCTGTAGTGTATGATCTGACCACGCAATGTTACAGTCCACTGCAGGCTACAGGCTAATGGCTATTTGATTTACAAAATGATTAGTATTATAACCGCCGTCCAGTGCGGCAGCGGCGCTCCTCGTTATATGTGGCCGATTTAAAATAACAGATCTCTAAGCTGTCGAGACACGCCATGAGCGGGTGCATGGATGGTTTGTAAACTTTGTAGGCTATGTTTGTTCTTTTGGACACCGAACGGGGACGATACTTGGGGTCTTGGACATAGCTTCACTTCAGAGGAAACGGGGAGCTACAGTAGGCTACTCACCACCACTGGAAATGGAATCCATTAGAATGATATGGAAATGGTACATAAATGAGCTACATAAATCCTTTATTTCGGCGATAAGTCCATTGAACTCCGTTCTCACTCTCACACAGACACACACTGAAAGAAAAAAAAGAACGCCACTTTTATTGCATGGCCAGCGCAGCGCAGCAACATGCGCCGTCAGTGAACAAAAGTGGCGTTCTTTTTTTTCTTTGTCGGGCTTTATAGGGCTTCGGGCCTAACATTATGGTATTTTTTAGGGCCGGGCCGGGCTTCGGGCTGACCCAGTTAGGGCCGGGCCGTGCCGGGCTTCAAATTTCGGGCCCGATGAGAACTCTAGTGTGTATGTGACAGCACCCTCAGGAGGAACACTGTTCGGCCACAGAGACACTCAGGCCGTCTGAGCTTTGCTTCGGACGCAAGTCACTAACAGACAGGACGTGCCGCTCACGGACACGCTTCGTTACAGCAATATTGATTCTAGCATATCAACATGATATTGCCCCTACTTATGCTTTTAGAGTAGGAGATCGGCCCCTGTCTAGGAGGGACTGCGGAACTCCAGACAGGTAGGCAGAGCAGCGCACTAGGTCTTTGCTCTGGCCTCAGTTGGAAATAGGTTCCATCGGTTATCGTACAGTAGCCTGATGGATGTCATGGATGTCACCCTTGAATTCAGGGTGGCATGCCTGGCTGGTTCCACACAGCGGTTCAGGGCCGCCAGTGGCCAAACGCACAGTTGGGGGCGTTGAGCATTTGAATGCCGTATCCGACCGCCTCCCAGTTGGGGAGACCTCTGTCGGGGAGACGCCATGGCGTCCTCCGACTGGGTCTGTTCAGCAGAGGAGACCAAGTACTTCTTGGCTGGGGGGGGGGGGGCAACCAGCAGTATGGTGTGACCCTCCTAAATAACTCTGAGGCGCTGGTCGTATCAGAGAGGCAGTGGCAAGGCATATGCAGTGCCTCTGGCAGTGCGCATTTAAAAGGATAGTGCCCTGTGGGCGGTGGTCTGCTTAGGGCCATGTGTGTCAGGAACGATGTAGGTCGTTCTGTTCATACTGGCTATGTGGCAGGACGCCTAAGAAGTCCAGCAGGCTGACAGCCATTTGTGGCGTTCAGGTTCTATGAAACCATCGGATCCTTGCGTCCTGGCCCGGTGGGCTGGGTGTCTCCGTTAGGGAGAACCAGGGAGGTTAGTGAGGTCCAGGGTGAGGAGGTCCACCTCCGCTCTGCCGAGGTAGCCTCTGATTAGTGTTCACCACCACTGGATGGGGTACCGCTCCCCTCATGGAAGCTTTCGATGGGAGGGAGAGCCTACCATGTAGTCCCGCTCTCCACTCAGACAACTTGCCTATAGGCTGATCGGGCGGGGAGGCTGCCCAAGTCAGGGTCCATAGACACCTACAGCAGCCAAGCAAACGTGGCCCTGCCCGATGACTTACGTGATACACGATCGGGGTGTTGCCCGAACGTATGAGAATGTGCTCGCCTCTCCTGTACGGCAGGAAGTGCTGTAGAGCGGAGCACACCACTTGCCGCTCCAGCACATTGCCGTGTTCGGCCCAGTAAACTGGCACGAACTTCATAAACCTGTTGGGTCCCATCAGATTCAAGACATGTCGACACCCGTCTGTCTTGCGTCACAAGGAAGTATGTAGATCGGACTTCCCTTAGTGTGACTGAGGATATACAGCCTCCGTTGCGCCCTTGGGCAGGAGGACACCTCACTCCTGGTCTGATAGTAGGGCTCTCGTCATGTTGCTGAAAATGGCCAATTTGACCCGCCGGATATGGGGGGCTGGCGTCAGAAGGCGCTGCACAGCCCGGAAAGTCACAGTCAGGTCCCTGCGTGGGACGCCAGGGAACACGCTGGCCTCTAGTGTGGGCCGGCGGTGATACGCGAGCTCCGAGGGCAGTCAAGATGATTTCATCAGTGTTGGAGCTCGGCCCTTTGGGAGGCGTGATGTGTCATAGGCCTGCAAGCTGCAGCCTGGTCTTCCCCACCTGGATGGTTCGCTCCAGCGCTTCTCGCCCGGCTGAACCACCTAGTGTTCCTGGCTCCTCAGGGAGCCTACGGAGAGTTGGCCTAGTCTCATCAGTCAAGCTTGACTGTGAAAACCCGGCTTGGCGACGGGCTAGAGATATGATGGACATCAGCCGTCCGCGCTCTGAGGACATGACGCCAATGCCTCCAGTGATACACCAAAGGTGGCTGAGCCAGTATTAACGTTGCCACTATTAGGTGTGAAAAGGAGGCCCCAGTGAGCAGGTTGCCTGTGCTCCTGTACTGGGGTCGAGGTCACCTAGCGTTCCGCCGCCGGGCCTCGTTGGAGAACACAATGAGGGATGCAGTGACAGGCTTGGTGGCTGGCATGTAACCCAGGCCAGCCCTTATCGCCTTGTGCGTTCCAATCTATTAAAGTGTCAAGTCGTAACGGGTTGTCTCAGGACACTTTTTTCAATCAGGGCAGGGCTGCCAGGATTTCGCCATCGGTATAGAGATGGGAGAAAGCCCTGATCGTCCGCCCGGCAGGCCTGTAGCTGACTCAGGTACAGGCGTGGGGGACGGCGAAGACGGCAAAGCCGCGTCTGCAGTAGGCGCTTGGAGGAGCCGACTGCCTGCTTTAGTATGCGTTCCACGGCTATGCGCATGAGCTGAGAAGTGGGAGGCTGGCTCTGATGCCTGGGAGGCACTGCCTTCTGCATCTTCCTCATAGTCATGGAAGTGCATAGCTTGAGCTGTCGGGGAGAGCACATCAACCTCGAGTCAGCTGTGGCATCAGAGAGGGAGGCGCTTCGGCACCCTCCGAGGTGCCTAGGTGTCATCCGAAGTGAGCATGGACCTCATGTGGGCCAACTCCGCAGATAGCTGAGCCCTCTCGGATCTGCTGTAGCCAGCGGTCAGACCTTTTCCTCCTGGCACACGGGGCAGGACCAAGGTCGGCTCACGGCTGAAGGAGAGCTTCATACGAGGTACAAAAGTGGGAGCTCTCCATTGTGGTGGCACCGGTTACTCTGGACCGGCCGGTGCGCACAAGTCCCAACTATCCCAGGGCGCGGACGCTGCTGGTTGCTAGGTGTTGGCCGTATGCTGGGGGGAGGAGGCGCGTACGCTGCCTGTACCAGCAGAGGCTTTCGAGGTACAAAAGTGGGAACTCTCCGTTGTGGTGGCACCGGTTCCTTTGGACCGGCCGGTGCACACCAGTCCCAACTAGCCCAGGGCGCGGACGCTACTGGTTGCTAGGGGTGGAGCCGTATGCTGTAGGAAGGGAGCGCGGACGCTGCCTGTACCAGCAGAGGCTTTAACTTAGATCGGCATCTAATGACTTAATACCTGCCGCAGCATGCATTTACGTTTTATGCAAATGCTCATTGTAGCACTTTGAGATTCAACCAGATGTAAAGTGCATCATAGAAACAGCACACAAACGTTGCTGTTAGATACTGTGCGACCTGCATGGTCGCGGTGGGGGAGGGGAGCTTGTACGCTACCTGTACCCCCGGCGGAGGCTTACTTATAAATTATGATAATAAAGTAGCCTCCAGTCAAGGTTTGGACGCTGCTATGTAGCAGCTGTAGTGTTTCCTATGCGAATGCTTATCCCAGCACTATGACATTTATCCAAACTCCAAGTGCATTATTATTAGTGTGGTTGCCCTAAAAGGGCAACCAGACTATTGTAATTTATGTTTGCTAGTCCAGAGCGAAACAAAAGACACTTCCAATACACTAGTCAAGTGTGCACTACTACGCATTCATGCTGGGAGGAGGGAGCACTAACGCTGCCTACCCCAGCCAGAAGTTTGGTTAAATAAACCGACACAAGCTAGTTTTGGAGAAAAGGCTACAACCGATAGCTCCACCAATAGGGGCCACCTGCTGAAGGAAGGGAGCGCGTACGCTGCCTGTATCAGCTGCAGCTAATGAACAGAACAAGCTATACACCGATAGCTGTTAATAAATGCTTGAGCTAACAAACATTAGTAGTAAGTAACATCAAGCTGGCCGTATGCTGGAGGAGCGGAGCGCATACGCTGCCTGCCCTGTACCAGCTGGGCCAACAAACAGTAAAGCAAGCTATACACAGATAGCTTTTTTTATCTTAGATAGTATAATAAGCGCTTGGGCTACAACTACAGGTAGCAGCGCCAGTTAGAGATCTATGCTGGAGACCAGCTGGGCTACAAAAACAAGACAAGCTATAGCCTGTTCATAAACAGCTTTAACTTTAAACTACTGGTAGCTGCTGTGAGCTACGCTGGCAGCAGCGCCAGATACCCTGTGCTGGGGACCAGCTGGGTTAATGGGACCTACAGGTGGACAAACCAAGTTGCACCCACTGTATATGCAAAAAAAACTGTTAATGGAGCTTTGGGCTCCAGACATAATACTAAATTTATTTATATAGCACATTTTCATACATAAAATGTAACTCAAAGTGCTTCACATTAAAATAATACTGTATAATAATACATACTGGTAGCAGCTTCAGCTAGGCCCACTGCTGGGGGCCAGCTGGGTTAACAACCAGACAGGCTATGTACACCAATAGCTATTTAGCTACAGACTATACTGGTAGCAACATCAATACCCTGGGAGGACGCAGGTAGTTGCTCCTGTACCGGGCTAATAATAACAACAAGAATACAAGCTATTCGCAAAGCAGTTAAGCTTGAATGCTGCCAATATCGGTATATGGCTTTGGCCAGCAAGGCTTGTCAAACAGAAAATGCCGGTTAGCCTTAACTAACTTAAGTCATAAGTTATATGCCGACTGCTGAGAGAATGTCGCGACAATGCTTGACATCAGCAGGGGCTAACCAAAGCTTGAAAGTAGCGTGTTTATCAAACGAAGGTAATATGACAGTGTTCTTATCCTTCGGCAAGTCTTATAGTCACTTATACCTCCCAATGTATGAATGAATGAATCATTGTAAAGCGCTTTGAGCACTTGGGAAAAACGCTATAATAATGCAATTAATTATTATTATTATTATTATAATAAGCGCTAGCGTTCACAGTCGAACAAAACTTGTATGCAGAGCAGGGAGGCGGCGCAAACGCAGCCTATACTCACAAGAGGTTATGCCATGATAAGATATATCATATGATTTGAACGTCTGTTAGCGTTCGCAGTCGAACAAGCCTCGTCTGCAGAGCAGGGAGGCGGCGCAAACGCAGCCTATACTCACAAGAGGTTATGCCATGATAAAATATATCATATCATTTGGACGTCTGTTTAGCGGGGATAGCACCACTTTAAACGATAACGTACCTTTTGTCCGAGGGGGGTTAGCCTTCCTTACCGGCGAGAGAGATTGGACGCTCCTGCGTCCACGTGAATCCGCGAAATAAACTCCATTCATCGAGGAGATAGAAAACCATAGTCGCAGTTCCTGGAGGGCGAACAAACGCTACTCCGACAGGCAGTCACGCCGTCACAGAACTACCGGCGACCAGGTACAGGCACCGTAGCTGCATATTGTATTGCATAGCAATACCTCGCAGCCCAGTGCAAATTTCTCACCACGACGCGCGAGAAAAATTAGAGACTGATCCCCTGCAGACTGCCGGAAGATATAGACTACTTCAGGTCATCACGGGGTCAAAATTGACTTTGTTTGTATACAACACTCGACGACGCATGCGCGAAGGACATATTCATGCTTAAAGCACCGCCTCTGGCGGTCAGCAGGGACGAAATAGAACCCATTCTGTGCGGGATTCCCATTTTGGTGTTAGCACTATGTTATGCTTTAGCTATTGAAAAAAAGCAGATCTACAAGCTCATAGCGCGCCACCGAGTGGCGTGCTACGAGCTTGTAGGTCTGCTATCGAAGAACGACTGACATTTTTAGAATCTGATCCCAGGTCAGACTGGGTTAATCAGACCAGTGTGTGTCCAGTGGAAACCTCGTATTAATCTGATCTCAGGTCAGAATGCGGTAAGCCCCTATTTAAACGTTGCACGACGGCGCTGCAAAAACATATATACGTCGTGGGCTTGTAAATTGTATATTTTATAGGCAAACATTTTCATGAAGTGATATGGTTGAAAGTGGTTAACGGTATAGCGTTGAGTCCTGATTATGTTATACAGCCACAGCTGATTCTCCGTCTCCATACACCCAAGGTCAAACGCTCCGTCACGTCCCCATATAGCGAGCAGCCGCAGCTCAAGCACGTATATGGCGGAATGTCAGCCTGCCTCGGGTGTATAGGCATTCGAGTGGGTGTTTTGTAATGTGATTGTGTGTGTGTGTGTGTGTGTGTGTGTGTGTGTGTGTGTGTGTGTGTGTGTGTGTGTGTGTGTGTGCGGCTGCGACAGGGTGGTTTGGGGATTGACGTCTCCTCTCCACGGTAACCCATTGCTCAGTGTCTCTGCCTCCCACTGGGCAGATATAGAAACGACCGCCGCTACACCAGATGTTCTGCACAGCTGCTGAATGCACTCATCCTCAGACAAAACGGGGAATTGAGAGAGAGAGAGAGAGAGAGAGCGGGAGAGACATGAAGACAAGAGAGAGAAATGGAGAGGAAAGGAGCGGGAGACCGACCGACGTGAAAGGCAGTGTTTTCTGGTCCTCCCTAGGGCCCCGAGAGTTCAAAACATGTCATTTTATTATCCCCAGTTAGGAATGGTTTATCGTTCAGATTTGTATGAGTCCGATAACGATTTCCGCTTCTGCTTCTCGATTCCAGTTACCAACGGGGTTCCCTATATCTCGGTTTCCAAAAAAATTGTATAAAACAACTTAAGAGGTCAAATGTTTATTTAACAAAAAGCTTTACTTTATTTCTTTTAACTTAGAACTGTCAGCACTGTCATTGCCATCCAGTGGAGCGAAAAGGAACTCACAGCTTGCAAGCCGTCGACTTCAAAGTATTGCTTACAGATCATTTAGGCAAGGCAGGGAGGCTCGTGGAGATGCAAATGGAGGACTCATTATGGAAATCATTTAATTGAATTGAATTCTTATACTTACATTTTATATTCTCAAATATTGTAAAGCCCTTTTGACTTAACCACGTTCAACCTGGTGTCATTGATAATGTCATTAGAGGCAATTCCCCCTTAACCCATTTTGACCCGAGATCAGATTCTAAAATTGTCTTCTATACATCCTGACAGTTTTCTGAAAAAGCCATGTTTCTGTGTCAGTCGTTCGTCGAGTTTTAAAACATAGCAGGCCAACAAGCTCGTAGGCGCGCCACTCGGTGGCACGCAATATGAGCTTGTAGATCTGCTATTGGTTAACGCCTGCTATTGGTTAATGCCACCGCCGTGCCATATTCGTCATAGGATGTAGTATAGAGGTATACATCGTAAAACCACTCGGGCGGTGGTGGGGGGGGGGGGGGGGGGGGCTTACCTGCGGCAGCCATGTGCTCGCTGGTCCTGATTGGCTGGAAGCCCACGAAAGGAATCTGCATGGACAGCACAAGGCCCACGATGAAGAACGTGCTGTAGGCTGAGAGAGAGAGAGGGAGAGAGAGAGAGAGAGAGACAAAGAACAGTATAGCGAGCGATTAAACCCCAACGGGGACATGGAAAAGACACCCCAAACGATCTCAACAGCTTCTACTGCAGCGAGGCTCTAAGTAATGACCTCGTTTTATCGTTCGTCAGTGGCCGGAGAAACCCTCTCCTCGAAGGGATTAAAAAAGCCCATTGATTTTCGCAGACGCACTTCACATCCAAGGGAGTACATTCAAAAGACCTTTGTCTGAAGTCATTTATTGCTATCATTTATTGAAAAATTGGGACCTAATTCACGCCAGCATATTTTGAAAAGCCGCCATTTCCCGGTCAGTTTTCGCAGTAGACCTAAATTTGGAAACTATACACGGAGCTGGGCCCGGGGCCTTGTTGGCAGTCTGAATCCAGACCGGAGCTCCACAGCGTCAAAGAAGCTCTGTGCCGTCAAAGAAACGCTGTTTTGACCAAAAAATGCCATCTGGGGACAAGGCATATAGGGAGATACAGGCGATTGAAAGAAACGGATAGAATGGCTTATTATGGCGACGACGATCTAAGATGAACGATACAATGCTGCGCTAACAACAACAGCTATAGCTAACCGGCTAACGTGAGTGAGTATAGCATTATGGGTCGCTTGAACGAATACACTATACAAAAGCGCAATTGCCCGAAGGGCTTTCGGCAATGGCGCGGAAACGGTTAATGATAGAAGGAGACCAGGCACCAAACACGGCGTAGTAGTAGTGTTAGCGGGTGGTGTGGTGTAGTAGTGTATATAGTGTGACTCACTCCTGCTGCATATGGAGGGATAGGGGTGAGGGGGTGGGAGACGCACCGCACAAACGTAATTAAGATTTCACACGCTCGCGTCTCGTTTATTCCGAAGTGGACCCTCGGAGCGTCCCTCGCGTCTCTCTTCCCGTTCTCTTCTACCGACTAAAAGACGGAGTAGGAGATATACAGGACATCATTTATTAACCCATTTTGGGACGGGAACGCATCAACGTTTTAACCACTTTCACCATTGTTTTAAACTTTAGCTGTTAAAACTTGAGCCGTTGAAAGATCCAGCAGATCTACATAGCTCATAGCGTGGCACCGAGTGCCGCGCTACGAGCTATGTACTGTATATCTGCTTTTTTTTTTAAGTCGTTAAAATGAGGCGCAAATCTTTGCTTCTGGAAGGTGCCTGGAACAACATATTTTCAGATGGGGGGGGGGGGGGCCCGCGGCCAAATACGGATAATTCCGGGGGTCCTTGACATGGAAAGGTTGAGCACCACTGACATAGGTTTTTCAGAATACTGTTAGGATTTAGAAGCCTTTTTTTTTTTTGGTTTTTTTTAATTGGCCTCAGGTCTAAATGTATTAAATACACGCTCCATCTTTCACTCCTTGCAGGATTTCTTTCCCTCGTTAAGAGTGACTGAGAGGCACACATGTAGGCTCTGAGGAGGCAGAGACAGAGGACGGAAAAGCAAACACGTTCTCGTCTTCAGCTGAAAGCACTTCACCTGATTGGAGACAGGCGCGTTGGTGCCATGCATAAAACATTAGGAGCCGGAGGAAAAAAAGAACTAGACCAACGATGTTTTGTCAAAAAAAAAAGAGCAACATTTTCGTGAAATCAATTTTTGAAAAAAGTATTAATGATTAAAGTTTCTATACAGTAATCCTGGTCTCTAAACGACCTCCCCCTGGCCAGCCAGGGCGTTCGATAGAGGGGGAAGGAACTGGTTGGAATAACGTGTTCCTTCCATGCACTATACGTCCAACCAGGGACACTCTCCCCTGTCAGGTGAAAAGACGCAGCTTGGACTCCTCAATGTCCTCATGCACAGAAGGAAGCATGAGGACAGTCCGCTGCCCTCCCAAAAAAAAAAAAAACGTTTCTATACAACTTATAATATAAAATACAAGTGAACTGCATTTGATAGAACCACTTTTTCAAAATAAATTGCCAATATACAAGCAATTTACAATTGTAAGCTTGTAGATCTGCCATTTTAGATTTTGAGTTGTTTTTTTGCCTATAATGACACGAACAAAACGGGGAAGGCCATGTCGGAAGTGGTAAAAAAAAACATCGAGACGCGTCGTCGGGCAGCATAATTATCGCAGATATTACCGACGTCATCAATATGGATATCGGCCTGGCTCAAATAAACATCCCGGTGGAACGATGGAGGGGAACACGGGGGGGGGGGGGGGGGGGGGGAAGATATCTTCCACATTGACTAATGCCAGCCGTCTCGTTCAGGAGGATGGTAGAGGTGGTTGTTGTTGTTGTGGTGGTGGGGGTATTACTAATCTGATTAAGGAAAGGGTTCAGGGTCAAAGCCCCACCTCGTTTAACCCATTTAGACCGGACACCAGATTCTACTAAATGTCTTCTAAATCATGACAGTTTTCAGAAAAAACCCTATGTTTTTCATGTCAAGGACCCCGCAAAAACTATATGAAATTGGCCGCCGAATATGTTGTTCTAGGGACCCCCCCCCCCCCCCCCCCCTAGAAGCAAAGATTTGAGTTAAAAACGTCCGCGCTGAAAGAATATATATATGCAAAGATTTGAGCCTCCTTTTCACGACATTAAAAAGAAAATAGCAGATCTGCGAGCTTGTGGCGCGGCATAACATAACGCTTAGTTAAAACACCAAATCTGTGTGGAGTTTGCATGTTCTCCCCGTGTCCCCTAGGGTATAGGTACCCTCACAAAAACATGCAGTAATCCTGGACTCTAAACTGCCTCCCCCTGGCCAGCCGGGGGCGCCTGATGGAGGGGAAAGGAACTGGTTGGAATAACGTGTTCCTTCCACGCGCTATACGTCCAACCAGGGAAACTCCCCCCTGTCAGGTGTAAAAGGAGCAACTTGGACACTCAAGCATGAAGGAAGCATGAGTTCAAGTCCGTTGCTCTCCCCAGGTTGGCGGAGGGTGTGTAGAGCCCAGGATCACATTAGATGATTGACACAGGGGTGAAAAATGGGTTACAAAATCGTGGGAAAAAAAATATATCGGTATCGTGCAGGATATAAAGCCGGAAGACTTCTCACGGGCTTCTCACAGAGAACCGGTGGAGTGTTTCTGACTCTCTCGGGGGAAAACGCCTGCGGGGGTTCGGTGTCTGAACGCGACTGCACGTCTTTAGTTGTGTCATGTGTGTGTGTGTGTGTGTGTGTGTGTGTGTGTGTGTGTGTGTGTGTGTGTGTGTGCTCCTTACCGATGTACACTCTTCTGCTATAGCGCTGCATGAGCAGCAGGACAAACACATGCAGAGGTATCAGGTTGATGATAAACACGTAGCCTCCCCATGCAGAAACCTGGAATAAAAGCACACGCACACGCACACACACACACACACACACACACACACACACACACACACACACACACACACAGAGTTAGTCTCTATAGGGATGCAACTCCAAGTTAACTTTATTCCACATTTTCAATACAATTCAGTCTGGAACGAGTTGCTCAATCAAAAAGGCCATGTCGTGATTATGTGAGCTGCATTTTTCATTTTTTTTAGATGAAAAGGTAATTGAATCTAAATCTTAATTCAACCACAACCCTGGAAAGCGAGCGGGGTAATATTATGAACACACTTATTGCATCTTATAAGCCTCTCCGATATAGCTCATCCCGTCACGGAGAGCGCTGCGATCCCATTGGACACGGCAGACCTCCGATGGAAAAATACAACAATAACTTTTAAAAGGCTCCGTGATGAAGATTACGAGCACGCGAGTGAGACTCGAGGCGCCATAAAACCCACTCCACTGAGAGAGAGAGAGAGAGAGAGAGAGGGAGAGAGAGAGCTACAGAAAGACAGAGAGAGACATCAATGCAGTGTTGATTACGTCGACTAAAACTGACGAAAGAAGTCAGTCGACTAACTTTTTTTTCTCCCGACACAGGTATTTATATACAACGGGCATTGCATATAGCCAGGTGGGGTATAATATGGATCTCCAAATTCCATCGTTACCGACTCAGCTCTCTCTACAGCCGGGCACCGGTCTAGTGTTTTTAATAACAGCTTCTTAAGTGGGATGAAACAGCCATCCATTAGTTTTAATAGTCGGTACGCCTCCCCGAGTCCTGCATGGTCAATTACTAAAGAAACCAGTAAAACATGCTTAAAGTGAATGCCCTGAATCCATGCGGGTCAGTGCGATGCGGTCATGTTTGGAATCCGCACCACAGATGGTGTCGTCCAATTAGCGCCGTCTGACCAGAACGGGAACACAAATGACTGCTTCCATTTGAGATTAATTTCCCCCCTGTTGACAGAAAGGTGGCCGAGGACTCTCTCGCCGGGCGAGGATTGAAAATATGGGCCGCCAATTAGAATAAGACAAAAAAAAAAGGGAAAAAAAAACAACATACGCATGCTGAACATGCTATAGGGACCGACATGAAAGTTGATTATTCAACTACTAATTTGAAGATTATGTATCTTCAAGGAAGTGTGTGAGAGAGAGAGAGAGACAGGGAGAAAGATAAAGAGGGCAAGAAGGGCACATAGAAATAAAGGAAAGTCAAGAGATGTAGGGAAATAAATGTGTGCATGCATAAGCTGCGTGTGTGTGTGTGTGTGTGTGTGTGTGTGTGTGTGTGTGTGTGTGTGTGTGTGCGCGCGCGTGTGTGTGTGTGTGCGTGCGTGCGTGTGTGCGAGAGAGAGATAGAGAGTGCACTATAGCCAGGGAAGGAGAAAGGGCATGAGAGCAGGAGCGAGAGAGGTGTTCAGGTGTTCTTCTTGAAACTTTAATCTCAGCTCTTCCTTCCTTCCTCCTAATAAAATAAATAAATAAATAATAATAATAATAATAATATTAATAATAAACTTTAACTTTGCATTTTGATTTTGGTCCGTTTGGTGTTCACACTGGACGTTGTAAAAAGCGTACCAAATATGTAAACAAAATAATGGCACGTGGACATGTTAGGCGAACCAAAAAGTGAAAAAAAGAAAAGAGGCCGCATCGCAGGCTTCGTCATAACGTTGCGTGGTGGCGGCTGCGGCGCATGCTTAAAATAAACAGATCTACAAGCGTACATCGTGTACCATATACCTGACCGTACATAGTACCATTCCGTGTCGATAACTTGTACATCTGTTATTTTTGCGCATGTGAATGCCATTAAATTGCCATTAAATGTGCGCTGCGCCTCGACTGACATATTATGCGTCTACTATATTAAAATCAGACAGCTATAGCTGTCATATCAATAGTGATCCCCGTAAAAAAAAGAAATGCTTTTAGAACTAATTATTAATGCAGCCTCACAACTGCCGACGCCCGGCGGCTATTTTTGGCTATCGTCCTGCATTTGGTCCTCTATAGAGCGCCGCAGTCCCGCCACCTTTCAGAAAAGCGAGTGGCCCAGGAAGTGGAAGCCCCATGCATTCTCCCATCGGCACTTTTAATAGAATTTATTTAAAGACGGTTACGCCGCGGACAAAGCCAATTCGGATCGTGACGAATCATGACAATGAACACAATATTTTGGGACGATCAAATCATTAGAAAGAAGAAAAGAAAGTCAGGAGACAACACCATTTGTTTTATTTTCCGTCTTATAAATTATTTGATCGGCCCAAAATATTGTGTTCATTGTCATGATTCGTCACGATCCGAATTGGCTTTGTCCGCGGCGTAACCGTCTTTAAATAAATTATATTAAAAGTGCCGATGGCAGAATGCATGGGGTTTCATTTCCTGGGCCACTCGCTTTTCTGAAAGGGGGCGGGGACTGCGGCGCTCTATAAAGTCCGAATGCGTTCACACCAGCAACGAACCGCACCGTGGTTCGTTTGGAAGCGAACCGAGTCCGGCCTTTTTTAGCGGAGTTCGCATGCACGTTCACACCAACCGAACCAAAGGGGTAAAGTAAAGCGGACCATGGTTCGTTTTAAACGAACCCATAGCATGTCACCGGTGTGAAAGTGCCCTTAGAAATAAAGTAAAAGTTCAGAATCCAAAATGTATACTAAAAGTACCAAAGTATTGGGCATCAAAATGTATTTAAAGTACCAAAAAGTATAAAGTATATACTCATTGTGCAAAAAAAAATTAAATGTACTTAGTTACTTTCCACCACTGCTCCACACACTAGCCCATTCTGAACGGGAACCCATTTTGGTTCTGACCTGAGATCAGATTCATACGAAGGTTCCCACTGGACACACACTGGTCTGATTAACCCATTCTGACCTGAGATCAGATTCTAAAAAAAATGTCAGTTGTGCAGTTCGTATGAATCTGATCTCAGGTCAGAACGGGCTATATAGTGCAGCTAAAAATCACAGAGTCGGCAGAGCCGTGGTGGAGGCTGCAGAATCAATACACTGGATCGAGGAAACAAACAAAGGACGCGTCGACGATAGAAAATGAACCAACAACAACAAAGCGGCGTTTTATCCGAGAGACTTTCTCGAAGTAACCCTGTTACAAAAAAAAAGGGAAAAGAGAGCAGCAGAGACATCGATCCAGTTAAGGTTTCCTCCCTGTTAATGGGATGCGTTCAGCGGCTCAGGCGTTCTCTTCTCACTTTTCTTTCCCTCGTCTGGGCTTTGTTTTTTTCGTCCTGAGACTGAGAGTGGGCCGAGGGCAGCAGCTGCTCTGACACGGGCCTAATTAGGGGCTCGCGTGAGCCTTTGCGTCGTCTGTGGCTATATAGCTTTATTATAACGTCATCGAACGCCACTGGAATAAAGATAATATACGTACATGCCTCCGCTTTTGACCTTCTCTTCTGGTCCTTCGATTATATCGGCGGTGTTTTTATTGATTTTTTTTGTGACAAGAATGTTTCTTTCTTTCTTTTTTTTTGGGCGGGGGGGGTTTACAATAACAAAAAGATATCCCTCAAATGTATAATTTTACAAAAATAAAAAGAGCAGATTTGGGGCGCCCGCTGGCCAAGCGGTCCAGGCGCATGTACTGCATATAGGCTTTGGCCTGGCGGCGCGTTGCGTGTTCGAGTCCCGTTCGTGACGACCTTTTGCTGCGTGTCTCTCCCCTTCTCTCTCTCTCTCCCTCTTTCCTGTCCGTCTTCACTTGATTGATACTGTCGGTGAAAAGGCAGAAAAGCCAAAAAAATTGCAGATTTAAGCTCACAACGTATCACAATTGCATCCCACTGTGAGCTTGTACATCAGATGTCGGTGACGATGAAGACGATGGCGCTTAGCCCATTCTGAACGGGAACCCATTTTGGTGTTGGCATCATGTTATGCTTTAGCTATTGAAAAATAGCAGATCTACAAGCTCGTAGCGCGCCACCGAATGGCGCGCTACGAGCTTGTATAGGTCTGCTATTTTTCAGAACGACTGACATTTTTTTAGAATCTGATCTCAGGTCAGAATGGGTCAATCAGACCAGTGTGTGTCCAGTGGAAACCTCGTATGAATCTGATCTCAGGTCAGAATGGGTTAAATGGCGAAGATGTCCCAGCATCCTCTGCTTTTGGTATATACAAATCAAACCCTGCATATACTAGTATTTATTCCACTGCTTATTATGTTCGCACACGCCCGTCTATACAGCAGGAGGTGACTTAACCCATTCTGACCTGAGATCAGATTCAGACGAGGTTTCCACTGGACACACACTGGTCTGATTAACCCATTCTGACCTGAGATCAGATTCTAAAAATGTCAGTCGCTCTTCGATTTTTCTAAAATAGCAGACCTACAAGCTCGTAGCGCGCCACTCGGTGGCGCGCTATGAGCTTGTAGATCTGCTATTTTTCAATAGCTAAAGCATAACATGATGCTAACACCAAAATGGGTGCCCGGTCAGAATGGGTTAATTGTCATGCTCCATTATCCCGTGACAGATTCCCTGTGGTTCAATGGACCCGGGCAATAATTAGATGTTCGCAAACACACAGCTAACAGATACCTATACCTTACTGTATACGTTCTGTGTAATTGTCTAATTCAGTCTATTGGCATAATGCCCCCCCCCCCTCCTCCCCCCCTGAGTTATTTTTGTAATTATCCCACGATTTTGTAACCCATTTTTCAACCCGGACGCCAAATTGCCTATACGCTGCAATCCTGGGCGCTATATACTCTCCCTCTGCCCAACCTGGGGAGAGCCCCGGTCTGAGCTCATGCTTCCGTCAATGCGTGAGGAGTGAGCCTGGCAGGGGAGAGTTTCTCCGCGAGGACGTATAGCGCGTGGAGTGAACAACACGTTAATCCAACCAGATCCTTTCCCCCTCCATCAGGTGCAGCCCCGGGCTGGCCAGGGGGAGGCAGTAGAGAGACCAGCATGACTGCATGTTTTTTGTGAGGGTATACCGGTCCTATACGCTTGGGGACACTCCACACAGAAAGGTCCTTTGGCCAGCCCCACCCAGGTTACGGGCACTGATGACGCACAGGGGAGAGACCACACCCCCCCCCCCCCCCCAGCACCCACAGCTTCCCCCAGCGAGAATCGAACCCAGGACCTTTTCCGATGCGACAGCGCTATATGACCCCCAACGCGCCACACGAGTTAGAAATTCTGTCAATGGTGAACATCTGATGTTCCATCTCTCCTCTCCTCCGCCAAAATTAATTTTGTTGCGTGAACCCCATACTATATAGGCAACAAAGACAAGAGTTCTTAAGATGCCAAAGGGCCAAAGAAGATATAAGAAGTATACTATACTGACGAGTCACGACAAGTGAAACTTTGAAACTCCAACCCAACCGGAAGCCCTGGAGCCGCACCAGCTGCAATCAGACATTACTTTGATGTCTAAAAAGCTGCCGGCACCCCGTAGAGTGTTTATCTGATGACAGTGTGGACCGGCAGATAATGGTCAAAGGAACAAGGATTCTGCATGCTCTCTCTCTCTCTGTGTGTGTGTGTGTGTGTGTGTGTGTGTGTGTGTGTGTGTGTGTGTGTGTGTGTGTGTGTGTGTGTGCGTGTACATAAGTTGAAACAGTAGCCTGAAAATAGGGTAGGGGAGAGCCGCCAAGGTTGTAACACTTTGCACGTTTCATTTTTTTACTCAGAGATCCGTTATCCGTTTATCTACACATGTAATATTTTCAGGCAACGGACATACACATGTCTGCTATACCATAAACCACTTCAAGTTTTTTAATTGATAAAACAGGTCGGGAGTTATTAAACCGAACGTGGACGCTGTTCCAGTGTTACATTTGCTTTTGATTAATTGTAACGGCATGCGTGATAACGCTAAAAAAACACCATTAAACATATCATTTTCAGCCTAAAGCAATTATATTTTATTGAAGCAACTCCTTAACATTGTTTTCATACCATGGATGTGATAAGAAAATGTATCAAACATAAGGGAAATATTAAATAGTACCGGGTGTACCAGTTTGGGCGTTTGAGTCAGTTCAATGGGAAAATACATTGATTAAACAAACGTTTGCTTGATTGAGTTGTACAATGTTATACAACCCTAAACTAATTTAGAATATACACTCTGTAATGAAAGACACCTGACTGAACATATAATATTGGCCAATATGTCAAATATGTAAATATTACATATAATGATATTGAATGGAAAGTGGGCCATTTGTGCATTCCGTCTAAACACGATGCAAACTAATGAAGAACATAAGCATGAAGACATCCATGTGGATTTTTATTCACCAACATCAAAGAAAAAATGCGTAGCCCACATATACTCCAGGTGTAAAAATGTACGCTTTTTTGAGAAAAGTCAGTTTTTCGCCAATAACTCCCCGTAGGATGAAGGTAAACACTTCAAACGTCATGGGCACGTAGAGTACGTTGCCGTACACCTATACTGACGCGATGGCGTCATGATGGCGTTGACCAATCATGAGATAACGTTCATGTTACAACCGCGGCGGCTCTCCCCTACATCTTCTTTTCAGCTGTGTGTATTTGCGTTACATGCAAAGTATAAGCAGCAGCTTTGTCGTTCGTCAAGGCTATATAGATGCCTGAAGATGAATGACACGTTGAAATGGAGCCAACATCAAGGAGAGATCCCTCAAGATAAATGACACTGACGTGGAGTCGGTACAAGACTTTCCCCCCCCCCCCATTCACCAAGACAAAACCAAACAAAATAAACCAGTTTTTTCGAAGGCAAACTATATATAGACCTGCAGCTATATTGCCTCGTCAAAATCGTTGTTTCGTCTCTTCACTTGATCCACAGATTAATATTTTAACTCCCAATACGATCACGCCTCCCAGGTCTTTAGTTTACTCAAGTTATAGGGAATAAGACCTGGTACTTATAAGACACGCAAAATACAATCCTATGACTAAAACAAAAAGTTGCTGTCGAAATCAACACTGCCTGGTTTATCAGAGACACTTCAAATATTGCCGGCAAAATCTGTGAGAGATAGTAAAAAGACAAAATGTTACCATCCCTATTTAAAGAGGAACATTAGCCAAACACAGCAGTCCCGCCCCCTTTCAGAAAAGCGAGTGGCCCAGGAAATGAAACCCCAATGCATTCTCCCATCGGCACTTTTAATATAATTTATTTAAAGACAGTTACGTACGCCGCGGACAAAGCCAATAAGGATCGTGACGAATCATGACAATGAACACAATATTTTGGGCCGATCAAATAATTTATAAGACGAAAAATAAAACAAATAGTGTTGTCTCCTGACTTTCTTTTCTTCTTTCTAATGATTTGATCGTCCCAAAATATTGTGTTCATTGTCATGATTCGTCACGATCCGAATTGGCTTTGTCCGCGGCGTAACCGTCTTTAAATAAATTATATTAAAAGTGCCGATGGGAGAATGCATGGGGCTTCCACTTCCTGGGCCGCTCTATAGGGGTCCCTGCTTCATCTCTCTCTCTCTCTCTCTCTCTCTCTGCTAAGAGCCCTCGGCCTACACAACGTCAAAGACCCCTGCTGTGTCTCACTCATCTATAGCTCTGGTCTGATGTAACACATGACGGGAACCGGGGGGAAAAAAGGAGATCAAGCATGTGCTCAGTGGATCGGTACAAAAGTCAAAAAGGTACGGTTGGTGTTCCAAGGATCAACAGGACTCTAGAACAAGAAAGAAGAGGGGTGATCTGAGCACTACTAAAAGGTACAAAATCAGGGTAGATAGATAGATAGATAGATAGATAGATAGATAGATAGATAGATAGATAGATAGATAGATAGATAGATAGATAGATAAGAGTTTTTATTAAAGTGTCCTACATCATAAGATGCCCAGCCCGCACGGGCTTACAAGACACTCACAAAATTGTACATATATAATAATACATATACACAAATAAGACTCATGGATACATCGTTCTCCAACGTAACTGCCATGCCTTCTACATTTTCCAAAAACAAAAACTTCATTATACTGAACAACCAATTTAACATAAAACACTCGGACATCCAAAACAGATCTGGGTTCTTATCCTGATTTTTTTCCTTCAAATAAAACGTTTCTTAACCCATTCTGACCGGGATCCCATTTTGGTGTTGGCATCATGTTATGCTTTAGCTATTGAAAAATAGCAGATCTACAAGCTCATAGCGCGCCACCGAGTGGCGCGCTATGAGCTTGTAGGTCTGCTATTTTTGAAAAATCGAAGAGCGACTGACATTTTTAGAATCTGATCTCAGGTCAGAATGGGTTCATCAGACTCGTGTGTGTCCAGTGGAAACCTCGTATGAATCTGATCTCAGGTCAGAATGGGTTAAATCATGGTATATAGTTGGACAATAGAAAACAAAATGAAACTCATCCTCTACAACTCCCAGGTCACAAGGAGCACACAGTCGCTGCATGCTCCTCAGGAACGCCAGTATATCTGCCAACCTCAACAGCCAGAGGTAAAGCTACCGGATCTTAACTGGCCATACAGAGGGACCTCTGTCCTCTTTTTAAATGAAATGCAACATAAGGTTCAGTCATGTAGTCCTCTTTATTAAAGTTAAAAAAGCCAACATGTAATCTTAGGAGTCGTTTAACCTTTTTGTATAGTGCTCGGATCACACCTCTCTTTTCTCTCTTTGTCACATCACAGTGACCATTGCAACACAAACGCCTGCATTTGCACCGGTATATCGACCATTTGTCTAATGACACCGATTTGGCAAGAAGATGCCAGCGCTGTGACGTCGGGCATTTCCAAATGCAAGCATATAAATAATGCGACAACACAGACAGACGCAGCTTGAGTTGGAGTTGCACTGCTATAGCTATAGCAGCTAAATCTATGGCGGGTGCCTGCACTGGGGGTTTGGAGGTGTATCAGTGTTTCCTCAAACCTTTTCATGTCAAGGACCCCCAAATTGACACTATAATTAGCCCCCGGACCTCCATTTGAAAATATATGCCAGGGACCCCCATAAGAGAGGATTTTTACGGCTCTAGCAGAGATTCTCAACCCGTTTAATTTAAAGGACCCCCCAGTTTGACTTCATGCACTAGTCTATGGACTCCCATTTATGGCATTTCTATCTCTCTCGCTGTTGTAAAATCAATGTTAATTTAACTCTGAGTGTACAGACAGACAGACAGACAGACAGTAAATGGAATGCAGTAGAAAAAGACAATAGCCATAAGTTAAAAATGCATGAGTTAAGAGTGCAACAACACCACTACAAAACAAAAACAAAACATACATTAACTGACCAACCCCCTCCCTCCTCCTATAACAAATAGCATAACGATAGCGCGTCTCTTCAGCCTTTTTAGAGCAGCGTTTGAGTCAGAGCGCAGTCTAATGCGTTTCATTTAGAGCTATGCTACTCTCAACTTCCGCCGCTCGCATGAATGCAGACCAGCCTCTACTCTTTAGCGTAAGTAAAAAGAACGTTTTTGCTACTCACCAAAACAAAGGCGGGTTGTGTCATTATAGAAAGCCTACTTTCCTTAGTGGACGCACTCTGAGCCCCCCCACCACACGTATAAACTTTTTGGCAAAAAGGGGATTTTGTTTCCACCGGGAAAAAGATACTTTTAGTTGCTCCGCTGCGCCTTCTACCGATATTGCCCAGAGAACTGCCTCATAGAGAATATTTTTTTCCTCCGGTGAAAAAAAAAATCCCTTTCTGGCCAAAAAGTACAGTTTATACGTGTGGTGGTGGTGGGGGGGCTCAGAGTGCGTCCACTAAGGAAAGTAGGCTTTCTAATGACACAACCCGCCTTTGTTTTGGCGAGTATAGCAAAAACGTTCTTTTTATTCACGCCAAAGAGTAGAGGCTGGTCTGCATTCATGCGAGCGGCGGAAGTTGAGAGTAGACACACAGCTCTAAATGAAACGCATTAGAGCTTATATGGACCAGAGCTATAGACAAGACTGAGCTTGGTGCTGCCTTGCTGGTTGGACAGCGAGTCGAGAACCGGGACATTAACCGTCTGCCCGCGGGTCGAGAAGTATAGTATAGTACCAGCCGGGACCTATATATCCAATCCAATGGCCTCTCGTCTGCTTGTGCGGTTCTCACTCGCCGTCCTTGTGAGGAAAAAATATATATTAGCCTCGGCATCAAAGCTCTCTGCCAAGTATATACCGTCCGCCTCTATACCACTATAACCCCACTCCCTGTTATAGAGAGATTATTCTGAAAGCCGGGAAACACTCTCTTTTCTCCCCATATATAGCCAGCAATCTTGCATTATGGATGTCACGTTCCATGAAAGCCCATATAGGCACATATACACCTTAACACCTCAGCTACACCCACACACCAAATGGCCCACGACAAGTCTCTCTCTCTCTCTCTCTCTCTCTCTGTGCGTGTGAGTGTGTGCGTGTGCGTGCGTGTACGCGTGCGTGCATGTGTGTGCGTGCGTGCACGTGTGTGTGTGTGTCAGTAGGACAGTGCGAGTGTGAGGTGCGACAGGACACAGAGGTGAATGGGGGGGGAGATGAGGCTGGGCTAGACAAGACATACAAGCCCCATGGCCATGGCTCATCTATTTTTTTTCTGCCAGAGAAGCACCTCCGTGAACGGGCTTCTGATAGAGCCGCACGTCAGAGTGGGACAAAAAGGGGGAGAGAGAGAGAGAGAGAGAGAGAGAGAGAGAGAGCTAGGTTGAGACGGAGCATGTTAGGATCAGAGGGTATATAGCAGCCTGTCAGAAGAAATTATTATAGGATGCCTTTTATATTTTTGAGTGGTGCAACAACTCCCTTACGGAGTTGTGTGTGTGTGTGTGTGTGTGTGTGTGGGTGGGTGGCTGGCTGGATATGAGCACGAAAACAGCATGGTTGTTTTTCACCACCTGTGCGCAACCTAACACACACATATTAACTGTATATATGATGATTTCGGGTGTGCCAGTACAATACAGTACAGTACAGTACAGTAGAGGGACCCTTACGCGGTAACTCTGTCATTTCTCAACCGTTTCGGACGCGGGCGGCTCGTTCGGAAACCGGGCCGGCACCCTGGGTGCGTTCTTGTGTGCGCTCTCACGTCGCACACACAAAGACTCATTTTTACAAAATAGCCGATCTACAAGCTCACAGCGCGTCGTGAGCTTGTAGATCTGCTATTGTCAGCATGCGACCACGTGTAAAATGACTCATACTGGATCTCTTGTCCACTATAGTCCCTTCCTAACGTTTGAGTCTAACTTTTATTCGACGAAATTGTCAGTACATTTAGTCTCAGTCGTCATAGCTTGTAGTTTTCATTTAGCCGGTCGAAATCGGTCAGTGAAAAAAAAAAGGCAGCGGACGAAAGAAATGCTGTCGTATAGTTTTAGTCGACAGATTCAACACTGATCAGCATGTCTCCGCCCTACACTGTACTTTGTCCTTTCTTTTCATCTCTCTTGCACCTGATCCCTGTCTCTAAACTGTACTATACTGTCTCTATACTGTACTTTGTCCTTTCTTTTCATCTCTCTTGCACCACCTGATCCCCGTCTCTCGGTTTCTCATCCACTGTCAGACAGAGCTGGGAGGAATGGGGACGTGCCATCAATGACACAGGATTCCATTAACCCATTCTGAACGGGAACCCATTTTGGTGTCAGCATCATGTCGTGCTTTAGCTATTGAAAAATAGCAGATCTACAAGCTCATAGCGCTCGCAAAAAAATAATAATCGAAGAACGACTGACATTTTTAGAATCTGATCTCAGGTCAGAATGGGTTCATCAGAACCAGTGTGTGTCCAGGTGGAAACTTCGTATGAATCTGATCTCAGGTCAGAATGGGTTAAAGCCGTTTTCATTTTTTGACATCCGTCACACGGACAGCGGAGGAGATTTACCTGGGGATCAGCTGGAAGCGGTGTAGATATTCATCCGTTGAGAGAGAGAGAGAGAGAGAGAGAGAGAGAGAGAGAGAGAGAGAGAGAGAGAGAGAGAGAGAGAGAGAGAGAGAGAGAGAGAGAGAGAGAGAGACACGAAGCTGAAGCACACAGTAAGCCTAATAAAGGCCTTTATACACGCTGCAGGCATGAAGTATTTGCGCGATTAATTCACATGTCTGTCAATAAACATGGCACATACTGTACAGTATATCATTATATTATCGTCACTGTCGGTGTAGTCTTGCGTATATATAGCCAGAGAACTATATATTCCACAATCTCGGAGAATGCTAATAATATATAGTCTGGAACTATATATACAGCTCCCCCGAAATCTGAGCAAAGAAGCTGCCATATCCGTTCACGGAAATATATTTTAATTAAAACATATTTTTTATTTTCCATTTCTGCTAAGCGGCAAGCTATTCATACTTAGAAGATTTCTATTTATATTAACCCATCTTGTGCGGGAACCCCTTTTGGTGTTAGGCATTATGCTATGCTTTAGCTATTGAAAAATAGCAGATCTACAAGCTCAGAGCGCGCCACCGAGTGGCGCGCTACGAGCTTGTAGGTCTGCTATTTTTGAAAAATCGATTCATTTCTAGAATCTGATCTCAGGTCAGAATGGGTTAAGATACATTTGCGCGACTGTAAGGACTGTAAAGACGAAACGGAAGTGGGGAGGAGGCTCCACTTCGGCTATATATTTTACTCATGATAGAGCTTCCGTTGCTCCAGATTGTATGATGGAAGCATTTCGGTGGAAACCTTGCATGTCCAAAACCATTACTTTTCAGGAAATGGAAAAAAAATAAAAAAAAACCTGTGTTCCAATGGATCCAATGTAGCTATTATAGTAACGAGCTCCGGTTAATACTATTCAGCTGTTTATTTGTTCTAAACACAAACATTCTCTTCTGGGCACAAACCCTTTTCAGGTGGGGTCCGCGTGTCAATTAGCACCTTGAATGACCCAGGGTTTTTTCAAAAATAATTGGCGCTATAGTGCCAAGCAGATTGGGCAGATTTTATTCAATCCAATCTTCCTATACCTCGCGCTGTCACAACTAAAGTCTCTCCAGGGGTGTTTATATTCCAAACGAGATGCTAGGTTAAGTCAGAAATTAAGTATAATGAAGTAGTACATTTAGAGAGAAAGAGACAGTTTAGTCGGGCCGTAAACAAGGAAGTGAACGGCAGTGCGTATGCGTGCGTGTGTGTGTGTGTGTGTGTGTGTGTGTGTCTGTCTGTCTGTGTGTGTGTGTGTGTGTGTGCGTGCTGCTCAACAGTGCCATCCAGATGGTATTAGCGAGGTGTTTTACATATCCATGCTTGGACGCGTATACACATACTTATAGCAACACAAATAGCTACGCAATGGAGTGGCTGCACCACTCAAGAAAAAAAAAAAATATATATATATACACTGTATATATACTGTATATAGATTTCAGCGATCCAGTTTGATATCATTAAAATGGACCTAAAGACCCCTATACACGTCGTAGCCGGCAACCTGCGGTTTGATTAGGGAAAAGAAAATGTGTGTACACATTCTTAGCAGAAGAGGTGTTAATATTTTGTGATTACGTATCAGTCCTTGCATGATAGCAACGACATATACTTCGGCTGAGTTTCTTCAGAATATGGTTATGGTCGTGTGTGTGTGTGTGTGTGTGTCCCAATATTTCCCCTAAAATAGCCCCTAAATAATCAAAGTGATCTGAAGGTTTTTCATTTAGCAGTTAATTAATGACGGCTGGCTACAATTTCCAGAGTGTACTGGGGCCATATAGGACGCTAGTATAATCGCTCCTATATACAAAGTTCATCAATAACCTGTTAATTACTCATTTCGACCACGTACTACTGCACCTCAGCGTTCATCCATCTCCATTCGGCGTGGTCTATTCACAACCCTCTTGATACGGAGCGTGATACATCGTTTGATCTCATCTCTCTAACAGGGTCCGTGTCTGAATTCATTCAGGCAGTTTTTAACCCATTCTGAACGGGAACCCCTTTTGGTGTTAGCATCATGTCATGCTTTAGCTATTGAAAAATGGCAGATCTACAAGCTCATATAGCGCGCCACCGAGTGGCGCGCTACGAGCTTGTAGGTCTGCTATTTTTTTTTAAATCGAAGAACGACTGACATTTTTTAGAATCTGATCTCAGGTCAGAATGGGTTCATCAGACCAGTGTGTGTCCAGTGGAAACCTCCGTATGAATCTGATCTCAGGTCAGAATGGGTTAAACACGCTCCAGTCCCTCCACTTCACTCCAACAAACCTGTCTGGGGTACAGTATGTATCAGTACATTCATGCACGTTCACACAGCAGGACTGTGTATATAATGTGTGCGTGCGTGCGTGCGTTAGGGCATTAACCGAACGTGATTTTTGATAGTCGACTCGATTACCGTCAACACTGGTTTATTTGTCGGCTGTAAAATATCATATATTTTCCCCATCCAATCGAGCATTAAAACACTGTGTTCTGAAACGACCAGCGACTAGTGAAGGGTTAACTGCAGAGCAGAGCCGGTGCGTGTGTGCGTGCGTGCGTGCGTGCGTGCGTGCGTGCGTAGCCCATTCTCACCATATAGAAGTATGACAGACAGCAGCCAATGGTCCAGAATACAGAACCAGTCTTCACTGCTTTCACCTGTGAGAGAGAGAGAGAGAGAGAGAGAGAGAGAGAGAGAGAGAGAGAGAGAGAGAGAGAGAGAGAGAGAGAGAGAGAGAGAGAGAGAGATTAAAACCTCCATAGCAGAACGAATATTCTTCTATCCAGAAACACATTATCACAAAGACACAAACGCAAAGAAAATAATACCTTGTAAATTAAGCACAAGTGAATCACATTAACCCATTCTGGGCAGGAACCCATTTTGGTGTTGGCATCATGTCGTGCTTCAGCTATTGAAAAATAGCAGATCTACAAGATCCGAGCTTGTAGGTCTGCTATTTTTGGAGATTTTTTTTTGAAAAAAAAAAAACATTTTTAGAATCTGATCTCAGGTCAGAATGGGTTAATAATGAAACTGTCAGGATTTAATAGACATTTTTTAGAATCTGATCTCAGGTCAGAATGGGTTAAGGGGCAGGGGAGAGAGCGAAAGAGAGGATAAGGTCAGAGCACCATTTAAATCTATTCTCTCCACAATGCTAATTCATACACGACTACGTTCATGAAATGTGTTTGGTAATTTAATAGAGAGCCATGGTGGACTCTGAGCAGGCTGCAGGCCACTGGAGGCATCGGCTCACTCGACATAATGTTCACGCAAATAAACTTTCAAAACAAAGACGGACACACACACACTTTCTCCCCCTCATTATCCAAAAAAAGACACACGCTGTTGTCATTGCTTTCTTGAACCTTTCTTCAACTCTCTACCTTCCTCTGTCCCATTCTCCGAAGACAGACATGCACGCACACACACACACACACACACACACACACACACACACACTATACTTAAACACTCTCTCTACAACTCACTCGCAGAAGACACTTACTGTAGAGACTATTTCTCTATTGCTCTCAAACAAAGCCACACACACACACACACACACACACACACACACACACACGCTCTCCAATCCCAACACTAGACTGATAAAGCGGTGCAGAGATGGGGGGGGGGGGGTGATATCATATCGAACGATGCTTGAACAGCCCATCACGGTTCACTTCATCTGCGCTGTGTGTGTGTGCTGTGTGCTGTGTGTGTGTGTGTGTGTGTGTGTGTGTGTGTGTGTGTGTGTGTGTGTGTGTGTGTGTGTGTGTGTGTGTGTGTGTGCTGTGATTGATGGATCAGCGGTGCAGGGTGGCAGCATGTGTCCCAGTACCCCGTAGGACGCCTGCTGCTCCAACCAGCCATAGCCATCAATCTATCAGACACCTTATAGGAAAGCGATACATTTCATCAACTTCGTACTAAAAAATAAATACATTACATGTATCATATATAGACGTACATTTGAGTATATCTATCTAGAAATGCACCAAGTCTCTGTATGCGTAATGTAATGTATGTGTAATCCACGCAACTCCAGAAGCGTTCGCTTCGCGAAACTTGAATTCTAAAACGGGTAGTCCCCAATACTTGATTCTGATTGGGCTGGTTACCGTCACGTGACCGGTGTAAATTCCACCGATATAACCCACTCCTTCCAATCACTTTATATCAATCGCAGCCGATTCCAGCTGTACTGGGGGAGGGGAGCGCTTGGTTGCTTTACAAACACATGCCGTGCAGGCGTGTATAAGCACCGCCCGGCTCATGTGACTGTGAATGTGTGGCTCCAGGCGGCCCCGTAAAAACATCAAGCGCTATTCTCCCGTCACATAGCCTGCTGGCCGAGCACAACAAGGAAGTGATGTGGCTCGCTCTGGTGGCGCAAAGCGTAGCTACACTTTTGTGAATTCAATAGTTTTATTAGGTTAATATTGCTATATGTTTGTAACCGTTTTAGAAAAGCAATAAGCCACTCGAGGCCCCCCAGCTTACCGGGTATTTTACACTGGCTGGGGGGGGTAGAAGACCCTCGGCTGCGCCTCAGGTCTGCCTACGCCCCCAGCCAGTGTAAAATACCTGAGACCTCTCGTGGCTTATTGCTTAAATACGACACACACGTTCCACCCCACCACAGGGGAGTGCAGTGCCAGGTGTCGAGACGGTTGGACCCACTGTTGTCTAGAACCGCCCCCAAAAGGTCTCTGCCCGGGCTCCGGACAGGGCCCCTGCCCAGGGTACATATACTATAATAATAATACACTTTATTTAGCACCTTTCATACATAAATGCAGCTCAAAGTGCTTCACAGGGCAGGACATAACAATAGAATACAATAAAACAGAAGTAGTTAAAATGATGGAGTATAAAAACATAGAGAAAAAATAAATAAAAGCACCACATCAGCAAATCAGTCAGGACAGGGTAGGAACGCACATATTAAAACTCAACTAAAAGCTAGAGTGAAGAGGTGAGTCTTGAGTTGAGATTTAAAAATGTCTACAGAGGGTGCGTGTCTGAGCTGGAATAGTAGTTTATCCCAGGCTGTTGGGCCGTAGAAGCAAAAAGCTGCCTCACCATATTTTTCCGTGCACGTTTTTTTAGGCACTTGAGGGGGCGGTTAGGGACATATCTATAGGTATAGGGAGTCACGGAGGTACAAGACCATTTAGGGATTCATAAACAAGTAAAATCATTTTTAAATCAATTCTAAAAACCACTGGGAGCCAATGCAGTGATGATAGAACTGGGGTAATGTGTTCTCTCATTTTAGTTCCAGTTAAAGGACCACTTCACCACTTTTCAACCTATCTTCATACAATAGGTCCTCACTAATAGCCATGGAAAAATTGCGCAATTCTTTTCTACTCGGTCTGTGTCTCATAGGAGGGCTGTGGGCAGTTCAGACACCGTCTTCCGGTGATATTATCGATGGGGAATACAAGCCAATAGAAAATGCAGGCTTTCTAGTCCTGAAAAGTTGCAATGCGAAAATGGAAGCCATCGTTCTCACGATAATGAAAATCTAAATGTTTTTGTAAAAATAAATTGTCTCATGATGATGTCACTGGAAGACGGTTTCTAAACTGCCCACAGACCTCCTATGAGACACAGACTGAGTAGAAAATCGTGCCATTTTTTCATGATTATTAGTGAGGACCTATTATATGAAGATACGTTGAAAAGTGGTGAAGTGGTCCTTTAACACTCTATAGCAGCCGCATTTTGAACAAGTCGGAGTCCGTCCGTTGATTTCTTTGGCAGGCCTGAGAGGAGAGCATTGCGATAATCTAAATCGAGTGAAGATAAATAAAAGCATGGGCCAATGTTTTAGCATCATCTAAAAGACAAATTGAGTCTAATACGTGCGATGTTTCGAAGACAGTACAGGACATTTTTTTTGTGTCTGAATGCCTGACTGTACCTCGTGCCGTTTACATTTCTGTCCAATACATGAACCAGTCAATTAAACCCCGCCTCCGAGCGAGTATTGTAATTATGTGTGCGCAGGTTGGACTGCTGTTGTTGGCCATGTTCCAATATTCACATTGCTGCCTATACACTCCTCGGTCATGTTGCATCATCGATATTGAATGCGGTATTTCTCTATTACTGTATATGAGCTATATTTGACATGCATGCTGTTCTCCCACAACCATTGTACAACAAACGGCATGATAGTGTAAACTTAGAGAAAAAGTGCACAGGTCGCAGCAACCAGGTCAGGGACGTTTGCTGTGGGCGGGCGTGCAGCGTTTGGTATCGAGTGATCATAGAAAGTAGCAGTTGATAGCCAATAAACAATGACTTACAGTAGACTAGAATATTTAAAAAAAATCACACCCGTGTGAAGTGAGGGGCGCTCTTATCATCGTACATCATCATGACACGAACTAGACACTATATGCCTTTATGTATCTGTTGTGACTTTGTGTGTATCTGTCTGTTTTTCTCTTTTTCTCGTTTACTGTGTTTTTAGAGCTTTCTTTACCCGATGTAATACGAAGATAGCCCAATTTGGGACCTATGCAAATAACCTTGACCTTGACATCATACATGACCAATGCAATGGGAACCCCCAGGCTGGCTCATTGAACAACAACAACAGTTTCTACACCTGCCCAGTGCCCATGTGCACCGACGGCTACCACTAGGAAATAGACATGAACATTGCATAATGTATCGATACTTTTTACTTCAGTAAAACATTTGAGTACTATATTTCACAAGTGCTTGTGACAACATGCGCCCAGCAGATCCAAAGCTCCGTCTGCTCCACTCGTGACACCACGCGCGGGGTGCTTCAAACCCTCACTGATAAAAATGTGTCGTTAACCCATTCTGAACGGGAACCCATTTTGGTGTTTGCATCATGTTATGATTTAGCTATTGAAAAATAGCAGATCTACAAGCTCATAGCGCGCCACCGAGTGGCGCGCTACGAGCTTGTAGGTCTGCTATTTTTTGAAAAATCGAAGAACGACTTACATTTTTTAAATCTGATCTCAGGTCAGAATGGGTTCATCAGACCAGTGTGTGTCCCAGTGGAAACCTCGTAATGAATCTGATCTCAGGTCAGAATGGGTTAAGAGAGAAAATAATGTCAGGCACGGTGTCGGAATGGGTCGTGCGTGTGTGCGCGCGCGCGCGTGTGCACTCTGCAACACCGAAAAGGCATGTGTTGTTCAAAAGAGCAGCTCTCCAGGGCTATACACGAGAGGATTCAATTATAGATTAAGGTGGAGTGTGTGAGTGCGTGCGCTCGCGCACACGTTGCGTTTAGTCGACGGATTGAAGCAGCAGGATGATAATGAAGAGGCTGAGGCTCGACTATACAGGCCTGTTCCAAAAAGGTCCTTTTCAAAACGGGGCGGCGATTAACGCGCCTATAGTCATTCCTCTTCAATGAGACCGCATGCGGTATTTTTTCTTTCTGTATCCGCCGAGAAGTTGAGGGACTTCCTCTGCATGTAAGGGAATGTGCATATATAAGGGGCTGTGGCTCAGGAGGTATAGAGCGCCGCAGTCCCCGCCCCCTTTCAGAAAAGCGAGTGGCCCAGGAAGTGGAAGCCCCATGCATTCTCCCATCGGCACTTTTAATATAATTTATTTAAAGACGGTTACGCCGCGGACAAAGCCAATTCGGATCGTGACGAATCATGACAATGAACACAATATTTTGGGCCGATCAAATAATTTATAAGACGAAAAATAAAACAAATAGTGTTGTCTCCTGACTTTCTTTTCTTCTTTCTAATGATTTGATCGTCCCAAAATATTGTGTTCATTGTCATGATTCGTCACGATCCGAATTGGCTTTGTCCGCGGCGTAACCGTCTTTAAATGAATTATATTAAAAGTGCCGATGGGAGAATGCATGGGGCTTCCACTTCCTGGGCCACTCGCTTTTCTGAAAGGGGGCGGGGACTGCGGCGCTCTATAGAGCAGGTCGTCCAATGATCCCTGGGTCGGCGGTTCGAATCCCGGCTCCTCGATCCTGTCCACACGTCGCAGTGTCCTTGGGCAAGAAGACACTGAACCCCACATTGCCTCCAATGAGTCGGTCGGTGTGAGCTCGCCACCGTCGGTGTGCGAATGCGGGAAGTGAGGACGCTGGCGTCGACTGTTCGCCGCTTCACCTCCCAACGTATGAATGAATGAACCGTTGTAAAGCGCTTTGAGCACTTGGAAAAGCGCTATATAAAAAAAAAAATGCAATTCATTATTACATTTTTCTCTTTTAAATACAATCTGAGAAAATGGTTGCTCGACGAAAACCAAAGCTGCCAAACCGTTCATGATTATTATTTTAGGTGTATTTCTTTCGTATGCTGTGTTAAGAGAGATTATTAGAGTAAACCTATACGCTAATAATAGTTTTATCTAATAGTTTAATCTTTTCTTATTTCTTATTCTTACTAGTCTTATGACGTTTGAAATGTACTACTGTAGGTATTTGTATGCCATGTGTCCTGTATGTCAGTCGTGCTTGTATTGTTTGATGTTTAATGTCTGGGGACTGCAGATGGAAATAAGAGCAAGTCTTGCTAAATCTGGTATATTTACACTGCATTTTTTAATGTAATGTTCCATCAATATACACTGATGTCCCGACCAAATAAACGAATAAAGTAAAAGCATTCTGTTTTTTTTACGCTCGCGTTGTCGCGCCCCGCCCCCTCATGAGCAGACCTGGAGCAGGAGCTGTCGTTAACCCATTCTGAACGGGGAACCCGTTTTGGTGTTAGCATCATGTCATGCTTTAGCTATTGAAAAAAATAGCAGATCTACAAGCTCGTAGCGCGCCACTCGGTGGCGCGCTACGAGCTTGTAGATCTGCTATTTTTGAAAAATCTAAGAGCGACTGACATTTTTTTTTAGAATCTGATCTCAGGTCAGAATGGGTTCATCAGACCAGTGTGTGTCGTCCAGTGGAAACCTCGTATGAATCTGATCTCAGGTCAGAATGGGTTTCACCGCGTCGGACGCAGGGAGGCGAAGAGGAGACCCGGGGACGGGGGAGGGACAGAGTCGTCGGGGGAGGAAGGAATGGAACAAGGTGGGGGCGATAATGAGATATATAGCGAAGACGGGACCAAAATGTTGGTAAATGAGACTTGATAATAAGGAATTGCTGAAGCGTCACAGGGATGATTGTTTTTTCAGGCTGTTGCCAGATAGATTCCCCCCCCCCCCCCCCCCCCACCACACACACACACACACACACACGCCGCAACCTCTCAGCCAATGACATATCACCTTGAGAGGCATGATGTCTGTGTCAGGGAACATCTGCCCCCCCCCCTACCTGCAGATGGATTGTCCATCACATCTCTCTCACACACACACACACACACACACACACACACACACACATGTGACACACACACGCATCCACGCACCCACACACACACACACACACACACACGCACCCACACACACACCTATATCTGTATGCACCATGTCTCTGTACGTCTGTATGTACGTACGTGCTGCAATCCACGTATAACTCGAGAACCGTACTTCTCTCCCACCGACTTCAAATTCAAAAACGCGCGCGTTCCACCTCCACCACAGGGAGTGTCCGGTGTCGAGTCGGTCGGGCCCACGCACGGTTGTCCAGAACCGCCACAAAAGCCTCTTTCCCCCGGGGATCTGGACACTATAGGGGTCACCTGCAGCCCCAGGCTCCTATATGGACCTGGTCCTGGTTCTGACATCACAAACACTCCATTATACAGTGTATATGGGCATAAAAAGGGACACACTAGACATAATAACCGGGGTGAGGCATCCTTTTCCAACTTACATCGTTCCAAGTAGGCCATAGTGACCCAACGGGCACATGCGCTATAGTTATACTATAACTGTGAGGACAAGAGTTATACTGGATTGCGCACTCACGGGTCGCCGTGTGACTTTGGATATCTGTGTTGATGTGCGCATGCAGCCAAGTATAAATCTAGCATTTCTCCCAACCTGACTGCGGGGATATTTGGCCCTGTAATAGTAATACACAGTACGCACGCACGCGCACACAGCCACGCATTCGCACAGCCACACAGGCAGCCACGCATGCACGCCTCACTCACGCACGCACTCATGCGCGCGACTCACACACACGCACACACAGTGGTGGTGGAGGTATTCCATTAACTTCTTCCGGATATAAATGAAGTCTTTTAATATTTTCTTTTTTTAAGAGCTCCATGGGGGGAGAATAGAGATAATTTCAGACGGTTCTTTAGGAGATAAAAGATGATTTGAGAAGACGATAATATACCTCTGGAAGGAGGATACATTACAGCTCTCTCTCTCTCTCTCTCGCTCTATGACATTTGAGTCGCTTTAAAGAAGCAGAGACACTTTTCCGGGCACATTTTAACTGTTTTTCATTTGTCTATCTTGTCACACCTCTATAGACCACCTGATGTGGTTCAAATGTGCAAGGATATCTTCACTATAAGACACTTAGCGATAATATGGCATCACAAAGAAAGTCAAAGAACAATATTTCAGGTTTTTCCTTGTTCATATCAATAGGACTACAACCGAGGACTATAGCTATAGCCAACCATCCATTTTTACTATGCGTGCACTTCATGGTTCACCAACACCCCCAAGTCACTAAAACCACAGACCTCTCAAAACAAACTGGCAAGATGGCTGCACATCAGTGTTGATTCCGTCGGCTAATACTATGACAAAAAAATACCTTTTTTTCCACTGATGAAAACTAAATGAAAACTAAATGAACTACTAAACTAAATGAAAACTAAAACTAAAGACTAACTAAACTAATATTGACAATTTCGTGAACAAATACAAATTTGACTAAAATTACTAAAAAGGGACTAGTGGACACACAACTCTCCGTATTGTGCAGTGTTACACAACTGGTATAGAAACAGCTGCCGTGGGAAGGGCTTTCAGTCTGAATAATGAAGTGAAAGGCACGGTGAGTGTGAGGCAGTGTCGTCGACTAATACCACGACGACTAATGTTCGTCGACTACCTTTATTCCCACTGGCGAAAACTAAATAAAAACTAAGCTATGATGACTAAAACTATGTATATTGTCAATTTCGTCAACTAAAAAAACTAGACTAAAATGTCAGCGGTAGACTAGTGGAGAGGAGATCAAGTATAACTAAAAGACAAGTCGTTTTATGTTTGAGTTATGTTTTCATTGTTTGATCCACGTTTTTAAATCAGTTTAAACCCATTTTAACCCGAGATCAGATTCTAAAAATGTCTTCTACAAAAATAGCAGACCTACAAGCTCGTATCGCGCCACTCGGTGGCGCGCTATGAGCTTGTAGATCTGTTATTTTTTTAATAGCTAAAGCATAACATGATGGCTGCCCCTTTCCGGTCTGTCGTTGTTGTGGTCGGCACTTTGGAACACTACACCGTTTTAAAGAGGATTGTCATGACGAGCAACTCAGCGGTCGGTGCACTGGCTGCTCAAAGGTGACTTTAAACATATATAGGCAGTCTAGCCCGAAAGACGGCCATAAATTGTCGGCATTCAACCTGTATTCAATCAATCAATCACAAATGCCAATATTTCAATTCTGACTTCCCACGCAAACTGTACACAAGAGAGCACACTACAAAGATCTTGGCCCCGAAGAGCGAAGACCCGCCATGTTGGCAGACTAGAATGAAGCAATTGAAGACACACACACACACACACACACACACACACACACACACACACACACACACACACACACACACACACACACACACACACACACACACACACACACACACACACACACACACACACACACACACACACACACACACACACACACACACACACACACACACACACACAAAAACCTGGGAGCTGACCAGTACAACCACAGTCTTATACTGTTGGCCACTAAGCAGCTCCAGGGGGAGCAGTTGGGGGGTTCAGTCAGTGCCTTGCTCAAGGGCACTTCAGCGGTGTTGGGTGAGTGATATGACAATCACTTCCTCACCCAGATTTTTCCTTCCCCGTCCGGGGAATCGAACCGGCAAACCTTTCGGCAACAAGGGCGCTCCTCTAACCCTTAAGCCAACCGCTGCCCCTTATTTTTTTTGTTACATTAGTTTTTATCAGGTTTTTATAGACAGGACACACAAGACATACACATAACAATGACACATACACCAGGCGGGGGCGATGTATATGAAACGAAAACGAATATAAACCTTATTAACCCATTCTGACCGGGCACCCATTTTGGTGTTGGCATCATGTTATGCTTTAGCTATTGAAAAATAGCAGATCTACAAGCTCATATCGCGCCACCGAGTGGCGCGATACGAGCTTGTAGGTCTGCTATTTTTTTTAAATTCGAAGAACGACTGACATTTTTAGAATCTGATCTCAGGTCAGAATGGGTTAATCAGACCAGTGTGTGTCCCGTGGAAACCTCGTATGAATCTGATCTCAGGTCAGAATGGGTTAAGGTCTGCGGTTTGAGAACACTTCGGGGCTTCTCTGAAATGCAACAACAAGAGAACGTGTTGGAGGTGGATAAGACGGAAGCAGTGTGCGATCGGGTATGCTGCTGCTGGCAACACATCAAACGTGCCCATATAATAATATAGAATATGAAACGCCACCATGTGAATATCGCTGCAGCTATATGAACAAAAAACAACCCCAAAATCAAGGCCGCCATCTGAGAAATTTTTTGAGACGGATGCTATGCTTGCGATGATTGATTTCCACAGTTAAATTCTCTCACGTGGCTTCAACAGCCTCATGAAAGAGAAACAGGTATACAGTATTGTGTGTTAATGCTCTTGTGCACGACATGTGTGCATTGCTCAATGCGAGGCAGCTACTGTACTTGCTGCAAGTGTCGGTAGTACTAAAATGAAGTGGTACTGTTAACAGTGCTCAGCGTTGAGGACTATAGGCAGCAACGGTCAATTTGTCTCCATGGGAGAGAGAGAGCGTAGAGAGGAATCTCAATCACCTCTTCCTGTCAAAGAGGTCAGCCATGGATGAACTGTTTGGTGAACTCTTCAAGCCACAGGTAAGGATAGAAAGGGATAGAAAACAAGCCTACTTTTCAAGCTGGTAAAAAAATATAAAGAAAATAAGGTTATTTTACATATAGATCAAAATTACAAGATGTTTAAACTAATTCATGGCCAGAATCCTTTTGACGCCTGTTTTCCAAAGGCCCCGGGCGTCCATGCAATTTATCTTTGGACGTCTATTTTAAATTAAATTTTAATTAAAAAAATGTAGATATGTTTTGGTATTAAGGAGTTTTAGTTGTGGCTGAATTCATTATGTCAAGCTTAATGGGAGAGAAGACAGAACACTCTGTATAACTCTTGAGCTTTCATTTAATGTATTAGGAATATATAAATGTAAACATGGCTGTAAATGTAAATGTGAAACGGTGTCTCATAAACCCACGAGGGTTGGGCACTTTGTGTGCGGCACACGGGAAATCGGAAATAAATACATAATCAAACCAAATCCAATGCGTTCATAACACTCCGACCCTGGTAGCGGTCAGTTAAAAAAATAGCTATTGAAAAATAGCAGATCTGCAAGCTCATAGCGCGCCACCGAGTGGCGCGCTACGAGCTTGTAGGTCTGCTGTTTTTGAAAAATCGAAGAGCGACTGAAATAGAAGAAATTTCTAGAATCTGATCTCAGGTCAGAATGGAAAACTGTCCGGATGTAGAAGACATTTTTTATAATCTGATCTCAGGTCAGAATGGATTAAATTACTTTACACAGCGGATCTTTCCTTCCTGACTTGCAGTTTCCGGCCAAATCAGCTTTCAATCTAAGAGTCTCGCCCATGGAGTTATATGGCTGGCGCTCTGAGCCACCACTAGATGGGGCTGTTGTTGGCGGTCTGCATTTGCATGGACTGCTCCTAAAGACAGGGCTTGAGTAGCTGCTCTCCACCCAGTGATGGTATATTGACCTTCCTATTGGTTGACCCACATGACCTCACAGCCCCACCTCCTTCTGTCTTCCTATTGGTTGACCCACATGACCTATCACAGCCCAGCAAGAAAACGCCCCCCCCCCCCCCCCCCCCCCGGGAAGAAAGACCCATAATAACAGTCTAATCAGAATACAAATACCTCCAAAATGGAAGAGACTGTTTCCGATCAGAAGGAATTGTCAATCTGCTTGAGAGAGGCGGTTTAAACCTTTTGTCAATCAGATCAACTGGCTGGCATTAGTTCTGTTCATCTTTGACTGTTTGTTAATGGTTTGAATAATATGTCATAGGCCATAGTGTCGTTAGAAGAGGGTAGGTACCCTCACAAAAAACATGCAGTAATCCTGGTCACTAAACTGCCTCCCCCCTGGCCAGCCGGGGCGCCTGATGGAGGGGAAAATAACTGGTTGGAATAACGTGTTCCTTCCACGCACTACGTCCAACCAGGGAAACTCCCCCCTGTCAGGTGTAAAAGGAGCAACTTGGACACTCAGGCATGAAGGAAGCATGAGTTCAAGTCCGTTGCTCTCCCCTTGTCCCCCATATATGGGGACTAGGTTGGCGGAGGGTGTGTAGAGCCCAGGATCACATGAGATGATTGACACAGGGGTGGAAAATGGGTTACAAAAATCGTGGGATAAAACATATTTTAGACAAAAAGAAGAGATGTCACCCGAGCGTGCCGCAGACGGCCATCCATTGTGTTCTCTGGGACTATATATTCCATGCCATTAACGTTGCATAATATACTTTCACAAATGTCTGTGCCTTTAATTAGGAAGAATGGCAGTCGCAATGTGGGTCCATCGAGAAAATAGACAGAGAAAAGAAAACAGGCATCTGTAGAAATTATTTTCTGGGGGCCTCAACATGTATCCGATCAGAATGATTTCAATTTGATTGAAAATATATAGTCCATGTCTACGTTGCATACATCATTGGATCGATGATATATTACAATAATAACGCCCACCCAATGTTCATTAAAACCCATTTAGTCCCGAGTTAAAAAACATTCACTTTGAAAGAATATTATATTCAAAGATTTGCGTGACATTTTTTACGATTTTTCAAAAAGGCGCTATGAGCTTGTAGATCTGCTATGTTTCAATAGCTAAATTATAACATAATGTTTAAAGGTATATTCAGTGATTTCACTCAAAAAACCTTACTGTAGGTTTCGTTTTTGGCTAGGTGGCAAAGCCTTTCATCCAATCAGGATAGAGAGCCAAAAACGAAACCTAAGGTTTTTTTGACCCCCAGGGGTTAACTGGGGACAGGGAGGAACTCCTTATATGGTCAGCACACTCTATAGTAGAGAGGATTATCACAACAAAACAAAAAAATAAGTGATATTTGAATTAAGTGAAATCACTGAATATACCTTTAAAAAACACCAAAAGGGGTTCCCGTCCCAAAATGGGTTTAAAGCAGTCAACTATATAGCATTGCTATGTCCCATCAAAATGATAAAGTTATACGTTTCATCCTTTCATACATGTATAGACTCAGGAGGGTCCCTGCTATAGGGCCAAGGCACCAGGACGGAACTGCCAGTCGACGCGAAGACTGGACAATCACAGCGCATCCTCACCACCAGAGACATGCTTATTGCAGAGACGTTGGAGAGTAATGAATTCAGACTTTCAGAGACGTCGGATGTTAATTGTGTCCAAAGTGTGTCCACTGATCCCCCCCCCCCAAACTACGTAGTGCTGCTTTAACCCATTCTGAACGGGAACCCATTTTTGGTGTTCATGTCATGTCATGTTCATGTCGTGCTTTAGCTATTGAAAAATAGCAGACCTACAAGCTCATAGCGCGCCACCGAGTGGCGCGCTACGAGCTTGTAGGTCTGCTATTTTTGAAAAATCGAAGAACGACTTACATTTTCGTATGAATCTGATCTCAGGTCAGAATGGGTTAATGAGGACACACGTACCGGCGGAGTGACTGATGCAGATTTTCCAGACGACACCTCCACCACACACACACACACACACACACACACACACACAGGCTGTCACAGGAGGGACAGCCAGGTCATCTCATTGTTTGAATATAATGGGAAAAAAAATACATTATGTATTATATTATGTATATTCAAATTTTGTCTGGTTTGTGTGTGCGACGTGCACGTACGCACACACAAGTGCGTCTGCCTTCTTGGGCTCTTATTATAGTGATGAGTGCTGCTACTTTGTATATGATTAGATCAGGTTTGTTGGTATTGATTGACCATGAGTGGCCGCATCTTTAATAACCCATTCTGACCCGAGATCAGATCCTATGAATGTCTTCTACATCCTGACAGTTTTCCATTCTGACCTGAGATCAGGTTCTAAAAGAAATGTCTTCTACGTCAGTCGCTCTTCGATTTTGTCAAAAACAGCAGACCTACAAGCTCGTAGCGCGCCACTCGGTGGCACGAGCACAGATTAATCAGATAGGAACCTTATACACGCACAGGATGTATTTGGTTATGACAACGCCAGTATACAGGCATATACCTGTCATCCCATTGTTTGAATATCAAACATACACATGTCTGTTTTTACAGCACATGTCTTGTGTACATATACCGGTATTCAAATTCTGTTCCGGTTTGTTTTTGCGTGCATTATGCAAAGGTGAGCATCTGTGCATAACATATCATGCAGGGTATTATGTGTGAATCTGTTTGCACGTGCGTGCGTGTGTGCATGCATTGGGTATTGGAATTTGGCTATAGTGATTGTTCCTTGCTACTACGGTTATGCCAAAAGTGTACTCCCCAAGACTAAAACTTTAGACTATCTCAGACACAACAGAGGCCGTCAGCCGCAACTTGGACACGGACAGTGGGGCAACTTAACCCATTTTGGTGTTAGCATCATGTCGTGCTTTAGCTATTGAAAAATAGCAGATCTACAAGCTCATAGCGCGCCACCGAGTGGCGCGCTACGATCTTGTAGGTCTGCTATTTTTGAAAAATCGAAGAACGACTGACATTTTTTTAAAATCTGATCTCAGGTCAGAATGGGTTAATCAGACCAGTGTGTGTGTGTCCAGTGGAAACCTCGTATGAATCTGATCTCAGGTCAGAATGGGTTAATCAGATGAGTAGCCGTTGCTCTCGCGCTGTAGAGCCTACAATTTGACGTCATTTGAGGTTCGGGCGGGGCGGTACCGTCCTAAAGTCGGCTCATCGGTGCTACTGAAAATTTCTGACAAGCCGAAATCATTTCTCCCCCCCCTGTCAGGTGTAAAAGTAGCAACTTGGACACTCAGGCATGAAGGAAGCATGAGTTCAAGTCCGTTGCTCTCCCCTTGTCCCCCCATATATGGGGGACCAGGTTGGCGGAGGGTGTGTGTAGAGCCCAGGATCACATTAGATGATTGACACACTAGGGGTGAAAAATGGGTTACAAAATTGTGGGATGAAAAAAATATATATAAACGGCACTTGTATGGGAACCAACAACAACTGCAGTATTTGCACTCAGAGAGAGAGCCCGCACACGTGAGGCGTGACAAATCACCATGAAAGCAGTCTGTTATGTGTGCTATGCAGACACAAGGTCCCTGCATGCCTGCCTGGAGGCCATCGCTGCAGTGCCAGGCCACTATACCAGGTGACAAGCCGCTGCAGTGAGGCATAGTGGGGCACAGGATGGGCTATACCTATACCTCGCGCAATTTATATTCCGCGTGCCATTGTCCTTGCCCCCCCCCCCCCCCCCCCCAGGATGAAAAGGAAGACAAGGCCGCTTCGAGCGAGAACAAGAAAAAAAGGGCATTTGATTTAACCCATTCTGACCTGAGATCAGATTCTAAAAAAATGTCTTCTATATATGCATCCTGACAGTTTTCCATTCTGACCCGAGATCAGATTCTAAAAAAAATGTCTCTTCGATTTCTCAAAAAACAGCAGACCTACAAGCTCGTAGCGCGCCACTCGGTGGCGCGCTATGAGCTTGTAGATCTGCTATTTTTCAATAGCTAAAGCATAACATGATGCTAACACCAAAAATGGGGTTCCCGCACAGAATGGGTTAAAGAAGCACACGGATACTGAACAAATAGCCAGCTGCTGTTACTATACTGGCGGGGGGGGATGGCTGCCTGTCGCATAATATACAGTGCGATACTGAATGCGATGGCGATAATGGTGCCAGGCCTCTCTGTGACTGCATATACTGTATATACAGTGAGTGGATGGGATGAAGCCAGGGCTATATACTGTAGGCTGTTTCAGTCCGTGAACAACAATAACATCAAAGGGAATGTGCAAATGTGTCCGACCGTCCTCAATCTCTTCTTCTTGGCCAATCGTCTGTGTGTATAGTGAATGAGCTGTCATGTCATATAACCTGTGTGGACCAGGCTATATATGCAGGCAGGCACGCGCACACAAACACTTACACTGCCACAGACATACAGTAGGACATAAACTGACTGCATACAGTACGCCCCAGGCAGGCTGAATTCACGGAGCTTTCCTTCGTCATCCGTTCTTTTGGAGCGAGGTCACACTTTGCACTTTGTCATCGTATTACACAACTTCACACATTTTCAGGTATCAAAAACCACAGATATGCTCTTAAGGAAGGACACATCATAAGCCAAACAATGGCTTTTGTGATGATGCCCTCATGGCCCTGAAGAAGACCGAACACAGAGACACTGTCCCGTTTGTGTCAATCTCCATCTCTCTGACGCATCGTAAAACAGTGACGTATTGTCAGTCTCTCTCTCTCTCTCTCTCTCTGTCAGCAGATCTCTCTCTCTCTCTCTCTCTCTCTCTCTCTCTCTCTCTCTCTCTCAGCAGATCCCATAGGCTGTACGGCCAGCTTGCACCCGATTGGCTGTTTTCTGTTCACTCCATATACATAGCCTCGCAGAGAAGTATCCGACAGCTGATGGAGACGTGTACTAGAATCTGAGATACTAGATAAAAACGCAATAATAATATTAACCAGTGCACATGTGCGCAGGCGCACACATACACACGCGCACACACACACACACACACACACACACACACACACACACACACACACACACACACACGATGAAACCAATTATACTGTAGGGCCTACAGTGCAGTATATATATATAGCCTGGCAGAGACAACAAAGAATACAAAATATTCCACCTTCAACCTGAGTTTTTTTTTTCTTTTTTTTCTCCAATGACCGTCTTCAAAAGGTCAGTGGAAATGTGAAAGCTCTGCAGAACAACATGCTTTGTTCCTGGTTCCCACTGACCAGAGTATATAGAAGCCATGCCTGTCACCGAAGGCCTCTGATCAATTATTAAAGTAACATATAAATAAGAAATGACTTGAAGAGTCTATCTCGTTTTCCCCGTTAATGTCATCATGAGAGTTCATCGTGTGTGTGTGTGTGCGTGTGTGTGCGTGTGTGTGTGTGTGTGTGTGTGTGTGTGTGTGTGTGCGTGTGTGTGTGTGTGTGTGTGCGTGCGTGTGCATGCGTGTGTCGGGCATAACTTACAGCATCCAACCTACAGTACAGTTCCAAACACGGCGCGGTGTGTCCCCTATATGACTACGATGTGTGCCGACTAGGGAAGTCCCGATCACGTTTTTTTTTTGCTCCCGAAGATCATTTGATTTGAGCGTCTGCCGATACCGGATCCGAGTTACCAGATCCGAGTCTGCGGAACCATTTTTGCCCAGCATTCCTGAATGAAAGTGTCTTGTGCTGGGACTCTGGTGCAACGCACAGGTCCCTATATAGGGCCTGGTGGTGAGAGCAGGAGTGGACCTGGTGAGACGGGTAACAAGACAACTCACCACTTTTAACCCTTTTTGGTGAGTTGTCCGGACGACTCACCCCGAAAGTGCAGACAAACTCACCAGGGGTGAGATGTCTTCACTTTCCGGGGTGAGTTGTCTTCACTTTCGGCCACTTTCGGGGTGAGTTTGTCTTCACTTTCGGTTGTCTGACATGAATAGGCACCGTTAAATAAATAAATAATCTCAGCGAAAAGTTCAGACAACTCACCCCGTCGTCTCAGAAAGTGAAGACGACTCACCGGGGTGAGTTGTCTGGACTTTCGTGGGTGAGCTGTCTTCACTCTCTGGGGTGAGTCTCGGAGAACTCACCCCGGAAAGTTCAGACAACTCACCAAAAGTTCAGACAACTCACCGGGGTGAGATGTCCGGTATTCGTGAGACGTATAGACAGGAGTCAAGAGCCTAGTCCTTCCACGCACCAGAAGCATACCTCCCAGCCCTGGCAGAGTATATAGTTCTGGAGTAGTTCCAACGTATTGTGTCATTGTGTGGCCCCTGGTTTTGCCTTATAGTGGGGCTGATTGAGGGTAGCTACTGGGACGTATAAGTCGGGACTCGATCACTCCCCGGCTGGGTCGCTGAGTGAGGGGTATGATGTCGGTAGACCCGAAACCCTGTCGACCTCGGGATACATCACTGAGGATACAGTACGTCCCAGGTGCATCCATGCGATGCATTTATATTTTAGGTAATATATACTGAGAAATTACTGACATATTAAGATTGAGATCTAGATGCAGTCACCTACTGTATATGCCATCTCATTTTGTGAAGAATCGTGCAGCACTAGTTGGCTAATATCCAATTCATTTGAGTTACTCTCATGTTTTTTGTTCATGTATTTTGTCGATGGTCATTTTCATGGAAATAACGACAACCGTGCGAGAACGGCGATCTCAATTATCGTGGAGGAAAAAAATCGAGATTTATACATTTAACCCATTCTGAACGGGAACCCATTCTGGTGTTGGCATCATGTTATGCTTTAGCTATTTGAAAATAGCAGATCTACAAGCTCGTAGCGCGCCACCGAGTGGCGCGCTACGAGCTTGTAGGTCTGCTATTTTTGAAAAAAATCGAAGAACGACTGACATTTTTAGAATCTGATCTCAGGTCAGAATGGATAACTGTCAGGATGTAGAAGACATTTTTAGAATCTGATCTCAGGTCAGAATGGGTTAAGCAAGAGTCACACAGCAGCGCTAACCGTATAGGTCACAAGTATTTCATCGTGAAAGACAAGATCGTGTCAATTGTTGACGTTCTAATACGCCGTACGCATCAAACGAGTCCCGTCTTCGGGAAATCAGACTGACGGGGAGAACGTTTCTTCTGCTGCTGTCTGTTCTGCATCAAATGTGACTTTACAGGTATATGCAGTACATTAATTATTATTATGGAACATGATCACACTAAATATAATGACTTGGAACACCGCACGCGTGGATCCAGATCAAACAGTAAATCTATGAAGAACAGAAATGCGAGTGTCGCAATGGATGGATGGATGGGGGGGGGGAAATAACAAGTGGTTTGATAAAAAAGATCAAGCGTTCGACAAATTCTGCACCCAGACAAAACACGTTGTTATCCATGATTTAATAGGACATGTAAAAAGAGGACTTTTTTTACTTGAGATCAGAGTGCCTTGGATCTGTTACAGACAGCCAACCACCACTGTGTGTGTGTGTGTGTGTGTGGTGTGTGTGTGTGTGTGTGTGTGTGTGTGTGCGTGCGTGTGCGTGCGATAGAGAGAGAGAGAGAGAGAGAGAGAGAATACAAGCCCAGTTGGGAGAAGATCATAGCTGTAAACTATGCCTAATTGGTTGTATAGTATGCATGACTGTGGCTTTCACTTGCACTTTTTGCAATATATTATGAAAACAAAAAAAAAGCTGAAAGTTTAAGCTCAAAGTGCTGAAAACTATTGTTCGTGCATTTCTTTTCCTGTTGTTCTGTGTAACGGGGGCTTATTGTCTCTGTCGAAGTCATTAGCATGTGAGATGGGAAAAAAAAAGTGGTAGAGGCATGGAATTCTCACCGATAATTGGAAGTTCATTGAGACAGCTCAGATTGACCATAAACCGTCCATTGTAAAGCTATTGGCTGGGTTTCCCCAAACGCATTTAGTGTAAGACGCGTAGTGCCGCGCATGCTCAGATGCCCTCTGGGGTTGACATTTTCACACAGACGCTGAGCGAGCTGCTTTGACAGCTCAGCATGGAGAATGAGCAGAGGATGAGATAGCTCGTAGCGAATGAGTGAGAAGGGAGATGACGTGGAGAGGCGGCTGATTCAACCCATTTCGGGGCGGGGGACCCTTTTGGTGTTTCAAACATTGTTATAATTTAGCTATTGAAAAATTAGCAGATCTACAAGCTCGTAGCGCGCCACCGAGCGGCGCGCCATGAGCTTGTGGGTCTGCCGTTTTTGAAAAATCGTGAAAATGTCGTGAAAATGTCGTGAAAATGTCAAATCTTTGCTTCTGGGGGGGTCCCTGGAACAACATATTTTCAGATGGGGTTCGGAGGCCAATTACATATAATTGTGGAGGTCCTTGACATGAAATATTGAGCACCGCTGATATAGAAACAGGCATTTCAGATTTCGACGTCAGGCCTAATGGGTTAAAGAAGCAGAATGAATTACTAAGTGGAATGAATGAGGGGAACTATAATTCTGGAGGGCCTTGAGTAATGGCTGATTTCACACTTGCTGACAATGGCAGATCTACAAGCTCACAGCGTGTCAACGTTGTGTGAGTGTGAGCTTGTAGATCTGCTATTTTCAGCATCCATGACTTGTGTCTTACTTATACTGGATCTCTTGTCCACTAGTCCCTTCCTAAATGTTTAGTCTAGTTTTTATTTGTTGCCGACATTGTCAATACATTTTAGTCTCATAGTTTTTTGTCATTATAGCCGGTAGTCGACGGACATTTTCGTCGTAGTTTTAGTCGACGAAATCAACACGGTTTCATCACATCATGTACAGTACTAGTGACTGCCTATGCGGTCCGACACCGAGCAACGTTTGGAACGTCAGTTGAATAATGGCCGTCTGTGTTGAAAACACAAATTCACCACTTTTCGGCCATATACTGTCTATGCGCATGGCAATACAGTTTATTGTAAGGAAACACTTGACCGATACCCAATTATTTGCCGGGTCATCATATCTCTGGACCTCGGGACCAATCATGTACCGAACCCAACGTGCCTGGGTACCGGGTATACCCATTACAATAATTCCATTTCGGTGCTCTCTGTCGGTTCCCACAGACACGCGGGTCACACACGCCGTTTATTTATTTTCTACCCTTTTAATAGACGCGCAGGGAACAGAGCTGATCTACAAAGCCCACACCGCTGTGGGCTTGTGGCTCGCAGAGGTGGAGCTATATCTCTCATCGCGCTGTGCAGAGAAGCATTGAAGCAACATCATTATTAAATGGGTTAAGACAACGTTGTGCCGAGTGTGTGTGTGTGTGAGTGTGTGTGTGTGCTCACGCACGTACCCAGAGGTAGTAGGTGAACTGCAGGGCGAAGATGGCGATGCCCTCGTTGTCGAAGGAGCCCGCCACCGAGCGCGAGATGTAGCCGGGCACGATGGCGATGAAGCAGGCGGCCAGCAGCCCGGCGCCCGTGTTCCACAGCTCCTTGGTGAGCAGGTAGGTGGAGATGGAGGTGAGGCCGCTGAAGACGGGCGCCAGGAACACGCAGACGTCGCGGATGTGCACCGTGACATGGAGGAGGTTGAGCACGTAGTGGATGAGCCCCGCCGTCACCATCAGCCCCGGGTAGACCTGTGGATGGAAGACGGAGGAGAGGGAGAGGGGGAGAGAGAGATAGAGAGAGAGAGAGAGAGAGAGAGAGAGAGAGAAGAGAGAGAGAGTCATGAATAGGCTTGGGCAACACACCGATATTGCCGTTTACCCAGGGGGGCAGTCAGACAGATTTTTTGTGAAGCCACTAAGAAAATGAAAGTTCATATAATGGCCTGTTGTGGCGCTATCATTGGGCTCAAAAAAAACCCATAGCCCCATAGAAGTCCATGTATTTGGGCCCAACTTCACCTCGACTGTATTACCTTAATAAACATGCTCATGAATACTTTTCGCTTCCAGTCACTAGTTTAAAGTCTCATTTCTAATGTCATAATACTGTTTTTGGAAAATTATGGTCCCATTTATTTAAAAAATGACCATAAAGTCGCGCATGTTCTGAGGGGCGTGGCCACCGTTACAGTTCATGAACGGGATCCCCCACCCACTCGAGTCAAAATAAAAACCAACGAAGAATAAGGGGGGGAAGTCCCGCCTCGTTGTCTGGGCCAGCCAATGGCCAAACTGGGCTCAAACGGATCTTGAAAGATGGCGACTTACAGTGCAAGGGATTTCAGGCTTCATTTTACATTCATGTTAGACCCGGGGAACGCTTTGTCCATATTTTTTACAGTCTATGCGTTTACCGCAGTATTTGAAATCAATATCGGTAATATCGCGGAGTATATAAATGATACCGAATACCGTCATAATACTATAATATCGTCATGTAAATATGGAAAAACCTTTTTTTTTTTTTTTAAACCCATTCTGACCCGAGATCAGATTCTAAAAAAATGTCTTCTATGTCAGTCGCTCTTCGACTTTTCAAAAATAGCAGACCTATACAAGCTCGTAGCGCGCCACTCGGTGGCGCGCTATATGAGCTTGTAGATCTGCTATTTTTCAATAGCTAAATTATAACATGATGCCAACACCAAAATGGGTTCCCGTTCAGAATGGGTTAATAAACATCCACATTACCGTATGTGTGTGTGTCTGTGTGATGAATTTACGAGTATTCCATTTTAAACAACTATAATTTGCCTAATGACTTAGTGTCCAACTTTAGTGCAGTGACTGGCACTGACGCTGAATTACGGCGACAAAGGCGACAGCAGCATTGTCGGAGACCGCCTCCGCCCAGGAACGCAAACAAAACATGGCGCCGGTGAGAGTAACAAGTCCTAGCATGTTGGTTCGTAAAAATAAAATAAAAACATCTGGAAATACTGCTGTTCGGCAGCATTCCGGGTTCCAGCCAAATGAAACAGGCCGGTAAATCGATAAAACCGATTATCGGGGTATTATTCACGGCATCAATACCGATATAAAAAAATATATATATTGCCCCAGGCCTAGTCATGAATGTTGTCACTGACTGTTGGGTTGGGTCCAGGACATTAACCCATTCTGACCTGAGATCAGATTCTAAAAAATGACTTCTACATCCTGACAGTTTTCTGAAAAAGCTATGTTTCTGTGTCAGTCGTTCTTCGGGTTTTTCAAAAATAGCAGACCTGCAAGCTCATAGCGCGCCACTCGGTGGCGCGCTATGAGCTTGTAGATCTGCTATTTTTCAATAGCTATATTATAACATAATGCTACCACCAAAAGGGGTTCCCTTCCCGCCCAAAATGGGTAAAAAAAAACAAAAAACGAATCACACTCGTGTGAAGTGAGGGCCGCTCTTATCATGCGTCACATTCCGTGCTCAGCCAATCAAATCATCACAAAATGCCATCACTTTTGGCGTCACTTCACTTTTCTGCCCTCACCTATTATCTCCAATACATACTTTGCTCAGCCAACCAAATCATCGCCTATGGGGTGGGGCTATATAGCCAATCACAAGCCGATGTTTGTGTTCACACAATCCCAGAAAGCTGGGCACATAGAGAGGCTATAGCGCCCCTCAAAAAAATGGCGCACGTTTTCAAAGGATCCAATGTAGTTTACTATAGTTACAACAGTTACTAGGCGGTCATCATAAGCTCTTGTGAATACTGTATTATTTGGTTAAATATACCAGAAACCCCCCCACAGGCAGAACACACAAACACTTTCAACTTCACGTCCCTATTTTGGGGAAAACTGCTGATATGCAAGACCACGTGTCACATTGCGAGTCTGCTATATCTCCGCAACTTTTGCAATACATTGCCCCGGTATGAAACAGGGCATCGGTTCATGAAAAAAAGAACAAACTAACAAAAATACAAAAATACAAGGTTTCTGCCCTTTTTCAGTGACAACAAAGAACTGGTTTAGTCTGGCATCACGGTGACCCCCTGCCTGCCTCATGCATAATATATAGACGCAAGAGGACCAGGACTCTTGCATCAGAGCAGCCCTTCAACGAATACCTAAACCCCCTTACTCCTACAGGGAGAGAGAGAGAGAGAGAGAGAGAGAGAGAGAGAGAGAGAGAGAGAGAGAGAGAGAGAGAGAGAGAGAGAGAGAGAGAGAGAGAGAGAGAGAGACAGAGAGAGAGAGAGAGAGAGAGCGAGAGAGCAGGGCTGACTATCATAAAGGAGAAGGAGAACCGACCAAACAGCAAAGCACAGAGAATGAACAAGGAGGCAGGGGAGGTGCGGTATAGTCATGAGTGATAAGAATAGTGCACACAGCTGGAGTGATGGGAAGGTTGGAGGGCAAAAAAACATGCAGTAGTAGTAGGGCGCAAGGGAGAGAGAGAAAGACGGAGAGAGAGAGAGAGAGAGAGAGAGAGAGAGAGAGAGAGAGAGAGAGAGAGAGAGAGAGAGAGAGAGAGAGAGAGAGAGAGAGAGCAAGGCACAAGAGAGACGAAAAACAGCAGCTCCGGGCTGTATACAGGTTCAACTCTATACTGTACTATACCCAGAGTTTGAACTATATAGCGCCATTTAACCCATTCTGACCTGAGATCAGATTCATACGAGGTTTCCACCGGACACACACTGGTCTGATTAACCCCATTCTGACCTGAGATCAGATTCTAAAAATGTCAGCTGTTCTTCGATTTTTCAAAAAATAGCAGACCTACAAGCTCGTAGCGCGCCACTCGGTGGCGCGCTATGAGCTTGTAGGTCTGCTATTTTTCAATAGCTAAAGCATAACATAGTGCTAACACCAAAATGGGTTCCCGTTCAGAATGGGTTAAATTATGCATGGGCAACTTGGCTGGCCCCGGGGGCCCCCCCACCTTCACTTAATGTGGCTTGGATCGGAATACTGGTATAATATCATTGATTTCAGCTGTTATACAATTCCAAACACTTTAATTATATACTTCTAGTCTATATTAGTAGCTTATAGTAACTAATATTAAAATGTTGTCTTTCATGTCTGAGGTGTGCATCAGCCTTTTGCTAAATTGAGAAAATAGCAGATCTACAAGCTCATACGAGCCTGTATAGGTCTGCTATTTTTTAAAAATCGTAAAAATGCGGCACAAATCTTTGAATACATATTCTTTCAGAGCGAACGTTTTTATTTATTTATATTTATTTTGACGTCAGGCCTAATTGGTTCAGGATGGTCGATGCGCTTCGATTGCATCACATTCCAATTCATGGAGGCGAGGGGGGGGGGCGAAGGGTGTGGGGGCGAAGCGGGGCTAGGTCAAGCTAGTGCTGTGTGAATCACCTCTCTCCGACCCAAGAACAGGAGCTCGTTTAATCCGCCTTGGATCAGGAAATGGCCACTTCACCCCTTCTGCAAGCAGATCTAATTTTAATGATGTTTTAGGTCGACAAGAAACACTTTCCTGGGTTATTTCTGTATTTCTATTACTTCAATATATTTTGATGAGAACTATTTTTTTTTATAGAATATTTTACATTGGGTAAAATATACCCAATGTACCCAGTGACCTCCACCGAAGCAAAGAGTTAAAAACTTATATATTCAAAGATTTGAGCCTCATTTTCACGACTTTTCTAAAATAGCAGACCTATACAAGCTCGTAGCGCGCCACTCGGTGGCGCGCTATGAGCTTGTAGATCTGCTATTTTTCAATAGCTAAATTATAACAATGTTTATAAATCACCAAAAGGGGTTCCCTTGCCCAAAATGGCTTAATGCACCTTTCTCTGCCTCCTAAATCAGCCATCATGAGACACTTCTCAGGCCCCTAATTGCGGAAAGGACCGGAATGGACCGGAATGGACCGCAGCCAAATGGAACCCCGGGCTGCAGCTGCCATATAACCACTGCTGAAATTATTATTAGCGGTTTGGGAGCGTTGTCCAACCTGTCTTGTACCCCACCCCCCATCCCCTCCTAAACAGATGCTTTGGGGGTTTCCCATCGCGCTTTTCTCCTACACCGCACATTTTAGTTCCAAGTCGAGGCCTGACACTGTGGGGAGATTCTCCTCCTGGAAATAAAAAAAGGGTGCACTTTATTGGCTCGACTGTGGTTCCATCGTTACGGCTCGTCACATCAGAGTGCACCCAGCTGGCTCCTTATCTGCGAGACTTCAGAGAAAAGAACAATTGTCAGTTGTCGTCTGGGGGACTGGAGGGAGGGAGGGAGGGAGGGAGGGAGGGGGAGAGAGAGAGGCAGTTGAAAAGGAAAAAAAAAAAGTGAAGAGCGGGTTGGGCTGTTATGCAGAAAAGGTGGCCGACCGTTCACATGTGAACGGAGATCTGTTCATTCAGCTTCAAAACGACACCCAACCGGTCTGAACACTGTTGCACAATTAATGAACACGGCGTGCGTCTGCTGAATGGAGAGACGGAGAGAGAGAGAGATAGGCAGAGACAGAGAGAGAGAGAGAGAGAGAGAGAGAGAGAGAGACAGACAGAGAGACAAAGACAGACAGAGACAGAGAGAGACAGAGACAGAGGCAGAGAGAGACAGAGACTGGCATTTGTTTTCATAGACCTGGCGACCGTGTCCCGTGGCCCGTCTGTCAAGTTGTGTGCGTGCGTGGGGGTTGTGGGTGCTTGTGGCGGCGATACAGTAAGTGTTTGTAGTAAAGAAATGCATTGCCGCCGTGCGTGTGGAAGGGATCGGCGACTTTGGTGGCAGTGCAATGACCATTGTTTCCGCGGGTGGTGGTTGTTGAGGCTCGGCAGGATCGGCGCGGCACGAGGAGATCTGGAATCTGGAACGCCGCGGAGGGTATAACGACCGTGACGTCACTGCGTGCCGTTGCGAGGGCAGTGCGTGGGACGGCGTTGCAGTATAGTGAGAGTATATAGGGCGGTCTCGGCATGGCGTATATAGCTGTTGACTTTGGGTCCCTTGTCCGTGTGTTGGGGACAACCTTTCAAATGTATATGTGATAGTATAGCCGATCTAAAAGCTCACAACGAGCTTGTAGATCGGCTATTTATAAGTTGTGTCACTCACCACTGCCGACTGTTACGGTTGTATATTCCCATTTCCATGGCAACAAGGCTAACGTCCGTTGCACGTTCTCGCATCGCAGCGAACGTCTTTTCATGTGGCACCGAGTCCCACGAACAAACGTATATTATTCCCTTTTGTTTCAGCTAGTTGTAAGTTTCTTTCACACTCTCAGCTGCCTGTTAGCCTATAGCAGCTAGCAGACCGCTCGCTCTAGGCTCTAACACTTGACTTGTTGTGGTCCTTCCTTAGCCAATATAGGCGTCTCATTTGTGCCCGATGGAAAATATTAAAATGTTGTGCCTTTTTAAAAACTATATTATAAGACTAGATAGATAGATAGATAGATATCATTAATTTATTTCCGTTTTTAAAAGTTATTAAGCCTATATATAGATAGATGCTATTCATTTATTTCCAGCATTATTTCACCCCGCGGTTTATCCGATATTAATTTATAATCTATTGAATTGACCCTAATCCACCCCTAAAATGTGGTTCACCCGCGGCGACCGCGGCTAAATGCGCCACCCTGGCTGGTCTCTAGTACAGATTGTATACAGTTCGCCCTGCCATTGGCATATTCAGTAGATTGTCAGTGCGTTGTCAGAAACGGAACATCGTCAGTGACGAAGGGGGGGGATTCTATATTCTATTCAGATTCCCGGAATAGACGCTGGGACACTTCTTTTCAGTAGCAGACTTAGTAAGGCTAATGAAACCGGTGATGGAATGGCACATCTGTAGGCTATACAAGATAGCTGGTGAATGGATGAACAAAGGGAGTCTTGACTTGACTCTCTCAATCTCACGGTATAGACGCAAAGGTAACCATGGAAACAGTCTGCCCGGCCATGAACAACTTTGGCTTCCTAAGAACAAACTGAAAAGTCTTTAGTCTTTTCAGTTTTCATGTCACTCGACAAACATTCACGTCTGGGAAGGAAGGGGAGCGGAGGCGTCGTTTTCTCTTTTTCGAAATGTTTTAACCCATTCTGACCTGAGATCAGATTCATACGAGGTTTCCACTGGACAACACACTGGTCTGATTAACCCATTCTGACCTGAGATCAGATTCTAAAATTGTCAGTCGTTCTTCGATTTTTCAAAAATAGCAGACCTACAAGCTCGTAGCGCGCCACTCGGTGGCGCGCTATGAGCTTGTAGATCTGCTATTTTTCAATAGCTAAAGCATAACATAGTGCTAACACCAAAATGGGTTCCCGTTCAGAATGGGTTAATTGACTGTCAACGAACGTGAGCTACGACTTCCGAGACATTTTCTCCATGAATCGTGTATACCTCGCTCGAAGTGCTAATTAATGTATTCTATACTGTAACTGCAGAACTTGCTTCAAATGAAGAGCAATCTATATTCTATTGCTTTTTCTCTCTAGGATTGACAGTATACAGTAGAAGCGTATACGGGAACAACACAGTGCGTTTGCTCAGAGAGGAAAATATAGCACAATGTTGTCTTTGGCAGACCGAAGGCATGGACACAAAACTATGTTTTCACCCCCTGTCAGTCCGTGTGTAACACCCGGAAGTCGAACCTGGATCTCCCGCGTGGAAAGCCCAACATCTTCACCATCAAAACCACGGGCAGCGACATAGATTCAGAGATGATAGCAAGTTTAGTCTGCCCGTAAACAAGTTAGTGAATGGCTGTGTGCATGCGTAAAACATGTCCCGCCTAGCAACAGGTAAAAAAAAAAAGATTATAGTGATCCCGTTCTATATAATTAACCCATTTAGGCGTGACGTCGACATTTAAAACATGTCTTCAAAATCCTGACAGTTTTCTGAAAAACCTTATGTTTCTGTATCAGTGGTTCTCAATATTTCATGTCAAGAACCCCAAAAATTATATGTAATTTGCCTCCGCCCCCCATCTGAAAATATGTTCTTCAAGGGACCCCCCCAGAAGCAAAGATTTGAGTTAAAATGTTCCCTCTGTTAAGTCTGTAATAATATATATTCAAAGATTTGAGGCACCAAAAATAGCAGACCTACAAGCTTGTAGATCTGCTATTTTTCAATAGTTAAAACACCAAAAGGGGTGCCTAAATAAATGCGGCCATGGCCAGTGAATTCATGACAAGTAAACATTAACCCATTCAGGACGGGAACCCCTTTTTTGGTGTTTTAAGAATTATGTTATACTTTAGCTATTGAAAAAAATAGCAGATCTACAAGCTCGTAAAAAATCGTGAAAATGTGGCGAAAATCTTTGAATATATTATTATTTCAGGGCGAACGCTTTAACTTGCTTCTGGGGAGGGGTCCCTGCAGGAACAACATACTATGAGATGGTGGTCGGCGGCCAATTACATAACATTGTCGGGGTCCTTGACATGAAATAGTCTCAGTCCTATAAAATGGGTTAAATAAATGCGGCCAATGGCGGCCAGAGGACAAGTGAGTTGACACTTCCTGCCCCGTCCTGTGTCCTTCAACTACCAACCGAAAGGCACCGCCATCATGGCCCTGCATGAAGATATAATGACATAAACATTACACGATGCGGTGCGTATAGAGACTCGTCCACCTCTCACTGAGCCAGGTGGCTGGCAGGCGCATTATACACAAAGACTTGCCCTGAGACCTTCCCTCGCATAATATCCTGACTCTGGACTTCCCTTTTAACCCATTCTGAACGGGAACCCATTTTGGTGTTATAGCATCATGCTATGCTTTAGCTATTGAAAAATAGCAGATCTACAAGCTCATCGCTACGAGCTTGTAGGTCTGTTTTTTTTGAAAAATTGAAGAACGACTGACATTTTTTAGAATCTGATCTCAGGTCAGAATGGGTTATAATCAGACCAGTGTGTGTCCAGTGGAAACCTCGCATGAATCTGATCTCAGGTCAGAATGGGTTAATGCATGCGTTCATTTGCATGTAATGCGTGGGTGACTGACAACCGCGCGACATACTGCAATCTGCATGGGCCATGGAATGACCCCCCGCCTCCTCCAACCTGCTGATGGAAATGCCCCTGGACCTCTTTGGAGTGGTGGAGGTGACATATACAGTAGCATCTGGTACTGTTGGCATCAGCAGGAGGACAGGAAATATAGGTTATGCATGTAGCGCTTGCCCTATAGCCCCCCCCAACGACCTTACAGGCGTATGCAAAGGCATATATGGCGGTATTATACTGTATGTATGCATCGTTTCATTATATAGATATCCCACTGTTACGTACTTAGCTCATGTATGACTCATAGCTCTCTTCTTGGAAAGCATAAATATATACATAGATGTATCCGTTGTGTATTGAAGTTTGAAACTGTAACACATGGGGGTCCATTTGGTTTCATTTGTACACTCGAGTTAAATTGACACTTCGGACTATAGTCACATTTTTTTGTTTAGATTTAATTCCTCTGTGGGTCACGTTTGCGTGAAATATGCCGACTATGTGAGAGAAATCATCATTGCAAATGCCAGCTTGTGGCCCCGCAGTTATCTCGTGCCGTCAAGCTGACAGTCGATTGATTGGTTGCTGTCGCAAGGTCAAGAAAAACAAGGACGGAATTTTGATTTCATTGCATTGACTTGAGCAGGAGAATTCAAGCAAATACCGCGCTGTCCGAGATCGATTGTGTGTGCGCGAGTGTCGAGGCTAAAGTGTGTGGTGCAATGATTCAACTAGTAAAGCAGAGCAACATGCAACATTATGAAAGAAAAGACCCCCCACATGCAGGGGTCCATGGGGCCCAGCTGGAGAAATAACGACTGACATAGAAACAAAGCTTTTTACAGAAAACTGTCAGAATGTAGAAGACATTTTTTAGAATCTGATCTCAGGTCAAAATGGGCTAAGCAACAGCCCAGCTATACTCCTCTCTGCTGTCCTATACACAGACTCTCTCAGAACCGTTGATGCAATTTTTTTATCTACATAACAGGGGGGGGGGGGGGCGGGTTCACACTGACGAGCTAAATTAAAATGTTGCAGAAAAATGTGATCTTCATTAGTATCGCTCGTCTTTCCCTACAGGCGAATATATCACTAGTCTGGGGGGGGGGGAAAGAATGAGTCTCACATACTAATCAGGGCAGGGATAGGCCGAACTATGGCTATATCACCCACTTAACCCATTCTGAACGGGAACCCATTTTGGTGTTTAGCATCATGTTATGCTTTAGCTATTGAAAAATAGCAGATCTACAAGCTCATAGCGCGCCACCGAGTGGCGCGCTACGAGCTTGTAGGTCTGCTATTTTTTGAAAAATCGAAGAACGACTGACATTTTTAGAATCTGATCTCAGGTCAGAATGGCTTAATCAGACCAGTGTGTGTCCCAGTGGAAACCTCGTATGAATCTGATCTCAGGTCAGAATGGGTTATACATATAAAACCACGCACGAATTGCTCGGGGCGGTCGCTTCCCTTTCATTTGCTCATTCACGCATGTGGGGAAATGTCAGCCGAAGCCGCCGGAGACTCGGAATGGACGAATAATGGTCGCGTGGGGCTTCTGTGAACGTGTGTGTGTGTGTGAAGCACGCGGCATGCAGCGAGCTCGGCAGCCACCCAAATCAAACAAAATTAATTAAACCCACATTTATACTCTCCAGGGTCCAATTACGAGGTTTCAAGGCCGCTATACTCGACTACGAAGTATATATACCAGCCCTGATCCAACGAGTTCCAGCCCCTGAACTATAAGTGTGTGAGTAAGCAGATACTCTGCGTTAGTGCAACATGGGGCCCAAACACTGATACTTTCATCAATTGGTGGTACAGTATATACCACGTCACCTAAGGTGACCGTACAATATAGACAACCTACATAAGGCCAGGCAAATGTCATTATGCTTTAACCCATTCTGACCTGAGATCTGATTCATACGAGGTTTCCACTGGACACACACTGGTCTGATTAACCCATTCTGACCTGAGATCAGATTCTAAAAATGTCAGTCGTTCTTTCGATTTTTCAAAAATAGCAGACCTACAAGCTCGTAGCGCGCCACTCGGTGGCGCGCTATGAGCTTGTAGATCTGCTATTTTTCAATAGCTAAAGCATAACATGATGCTAACACAAAAATGGGTTCCCGGTCAGAATGGGTTAAGTAGCATGTGGCATGTCAAACAGGTCATGTTTCCACGATACTGAATCCATTCCAAGCATTATAGTTTTGCATGAAAAACACGTCTTGGGCTAAAAAGAAACGGCCATAGCCGTCATCACATAATGTGATGCGGTCAGCACATTTGGGCACAATTGGGCAAGTGGCTATGGCCCGAATGTAGGACAAGGAGTGTTTTTTTGTGCAAAACCAATGCTTGGAATGGATTCAGAATCATGAAAAGCCCTTAGTTTCACATGCTACGTATATTACAATTATTTTACTTACTTTTATTAGGGTTGAAGGTCAAAAGGTTAATTTTTTTTTTTAATTGCACAGAGTCGAGACATTTTTAATTTGTGTGAATTTCAGCCTCTGTGGGGGGTATTTATATGCAAATATCATGACCAATGGCATTGCAATGGCATTGCAATGAACATCACCGATTACGTTTAGGTGAAAAAAGAACAGAAATAAAAAAATATAATTAATAATTAATTAAAATAAAATTGTTGCTATAAAGCAACGCTGGGTCTTAGAGGGTTAAAGCATAATAAAATTTGCCTGATATAGGTTGTCTATGGTGTGCTCACACATATATATATAAGTATATATAACTGGCGATAACTGGCATCATACCAAAATATAAACGAGAGACAATGTAAATCTGGCTCGACCCCTGGACTATATCCCATATCACAGCTGCAGCTCGTCAGTCAATTATCAGCGGACTGTGATTGCCTAATTAATGACAGGCGTGACAAGGTCCATGGGCTCCAAATTCCTTGGGTCCCTTTGTGGCGCAGAGCCACGATGCTAATACAAACACCAGGTCGCTGGAGGAGGTCGCTCGATCGCCGCGGTGCTATAATCTGCTCACCGCTGTAACGATAACGGTACGTGATATAACGTCCCTGAGAGCCAACGTATGGCTGCCTGACTCCACTGCTCAATCAGAGCCGACCTCAAATCAGGACAGCAGGACCAGAGGGAGAGAGACAGAGAGAGAGAGAGAGAGAGAGAGACCTGACCTGAGATCAGATTCTAAAAATGTCTGTTTGAAAATGACAAGTTTTCTGAAAAAGCCATGTTTCTGTGTCAGTCGTTCTTCGACTTTTCCAAAAATAGCAGACCTACAAGCTCGTAGCGCGCCACTCTATGAGCTTGTAGATCTGCTATTTTTAAATAGCTAAAGCATAACGTAATGCTAACACCAAAACGTGTTCCCGGCCTGGGTTAAACGGGGGGACAGAGGAGTGAGAGGAGAGCTAAAAGCAAAAACCAATAATGATTATTAAAAAGGGAAACGGACAGCGTCCGAGAAAATGGCAGCGCACCATTAGGGAGACGATGACGGAGAGTTGGAGAAAGGGAGAGACGCCAGAGAGAGTGAGTGGCCTTCCAGCTAGAGTCCATTCAGCAACGGGGGCCATTTCTAGTCTCACGTTAAGCAGCAAAGAGTTCGCGATTTAGGATTGCCGTTGTCCAGACGCATCGCCATTACAAAAATGATCCAAGTAACACATCTGTGCGATGATCAGTGACCGTGAGGGTGGGTGTATAGCCTCATCCTGACAGTTTTCTGAAAAAGCTATGTTTCTATGTCAGTCGTTCTTCGATTTTTCAAAAATAGCAGACCTACAAGCTCGTAGCGCGCCACTCGGTGGCGCGCTACGAGCTTGTATAGATCTGCTATTTTTCAATAGCTAAAGCATAGCATAATGCTAACACCAAAAGGGGTTCCCGCGCCCCAGGATGGGTTAAAGGAGAATTCCATGCTAGAACGCTTTCTTATCTTTCTCACCTTTCTTTGTAGTTGTTACGTCCCCACCAAAGAGGTCCAGGTGTTTTTTTGTGCAAAAACTCCTTATTGGCTATTTTCCCTACCATAAGACCTAAATGAATTGCATTGCATTGAATGGGAATTGAATGGGGCTATGGGGTGTTATGCTAGTTTGCTTATTTCCATCGAAAGAAGTAATAAAGTGTGCCGCTTGGGATATTAATTACATTATGAAGAGAGGATATATACAAAGAAATTATAATTTTGAGCGATGGAAATAAGCAAATTAGCACAACACCCCATAGCCCCATTCAATTCCCATTCAATTCAATGAAATTCATTTAGGGCTTATGGTAGGGGAAATAGCCAATAAGGAGCTTTTGCACAAAATAACACCTGGACCTCTTTGGTGGGGACGTAACAACTACAAAGAAAGGTAAGAAAGCCTTTTAGTATGGAATTCTCCTTTAAGGCGGTATCGGCGGAAGTGTCGGGCCGGGAAACATCCGCCAGGTGTATATTTCCCCCGCCAGATACAATATTTCTTTTGACCAATCACAAGACTCGTTTCATTCATGGATAATGTAAACTGATTTTGTGAAGCATCAATGTAATTTCCTTGAGCTGTACTGTACCCACTGGCACTAGTACCACTGGTTGTACTTGAGCCCTCCTCCGGTGGTACTCAGAGGAGTTGCCCCGAAAAAATTAAAAAAAGACAAAAGTGAAATGAATAAATTTATATTACTATACAGGTAGTTCTTCCGACCAAGCAATTGGTTGAAATAGGCTCTCCAGCCGTGCTCAAATGAGCATGACAGCACACCTAGCCGATTTAAGAACGGATTAATCACATTAGAAATGTCATCAGCTGTGCTGATTAGTGATTAGACAAGAGTTTTGTCAGAGCAGCAGGATTATTGGCTTAGGAATAGAACAAAAAGGACATGTATTACGCTCCTGTATTTTAACATCAGTTATTATGGTGGTACTTGGAGAGACAAATATTTTCTGAGGTGGTACTTCAGTATAAAAACGGTTGGGAACCAATGGTCTACACAGCGTAGGTCTTGCCCAGCGTGGTGTGTCAGGGTTGAGTCTCATTATTTCATAGAGGAAAAAATGACTGGCTACTCTAAATTTCATAAAAAATAAATAAGAAAGAAATGAGGGGGTGCTACACATGTTGCAATGAAGTGCAGTTATTTTCTCATAACAAATGGTTTCATTCACGTTATCCATTATCCCAGTCACACGGCCAAACATTAAACCCATGTGTGCACCTTGCAAATTATATAGCCGTGAACAAATCCTACAGTTCATGTGAACTGTGTATTGTCTCACATGTGTTATTATGAGACTAGACAATTACATGGAGGATATAGAGTTGACAATAAATAACTATGTATTATGACATGAGTATAGTTGATGATGTACCAAACATGCGTGCATTACACTCTACCTCTACCCCACCAGCTTGTTTCCACTGTACTATAGGTGAACCTATTCCCTTTCCACTCCATTTTATTTGTTTTAAATTCTACGTTTAGCCACACTAGCAGCAGGGCTCTATATGGAGCCATCCTTTCGTCCGTCCATTTTTTTGTTTTGTCCCAAAGTTATCTGGACGGATATGGGTTGTCGTGGAACTTGCCGTGCACAATCACGCTTTGCCAGAGGATGAACGCCACTGGAGTATTGCCACGCTTAGGCCAAAATGTCGACTTTTTACATGAGAACAGTGTAATTTACTCTTCTCTTCGCTTACAAAATGCTTGGATCATCACAGAAGGAAACCCACAGAGGTAAAATCCTCGGTAATAAACCACAGCACTTGGCCCAACAAAGCGTTTGTGACTCACACGCTCCATCTTCCTGGTGGCTGCAGACATAAGGCTGAGGGGCGTAAGGAAGGAAGGCAGGCAGGGGGAAACAATCGGGAGATAAATGACCCTCCGTCGGCAGGTGGTAATTCTTTACACTTTTCACAGCAGTTGGTAAAAAGTAGAGCTGTCCCCGACTAAGGATTCGTATAGTCGAAATTAATATGAATAAATGTGCTGTTAGTCGACTGATATTCGACTGAGCACCCCCACCCAATCTTTTTTTTTGTTTTTTGGTGAACATCGACTGAGAGGCTTGTCATTAGCCAGATTGAGCACAGCAGGTGAGATTGAGATTCTGGAGTCTATCAGGCCAGCGCACATTGCCACACAGGCAGACACACTCCACACCACATGCACATTGGAGATTGATTAAAAACAGTCAGAAAGCGATCGATTAGTTGACTATTCGAGGTCAGCCCTAGTAAAAAAGGCAGGGCTGCCTGTGACAGCCACAGGCACAGGCAGCCCTGCCCCAGCCCCTTCCAGATAAAACCAGCTTGTACCCCATTCACTGTCCCAGGAAAGAGGGACCCATGCTGTCTGTGGGAATACTGGACTGAAAACTCACACTCCTCCCGGACTTTTCACCAGTGAGGGGGGATAACTTTGTAATTTGCTATTGGCTGTTTGTATTCTTTTTTTGGAAAAATATAAAAAGATACTCCTATATGATTGTACTTATATTGACCCTATAAACAATTTAGTATTACTTAGTACTAGCCCTTACCCGTTGTGAGACGCAGTAATACATTCATTATTAATCATTAATGTGTCAAATCGAAAAAAGGGCTTCGTGAAGACCTCCATATGATTATGGTAAATTATGTGTGAAAAGTGGGAGTGATTTGGTGCAGGCAGTGTGGAGCTATGACAGTGTTTCTGACACACACATACACACAGACAGACTGACACACACACACAGACAGACACACACACAGACAGACATTAGCTGAATTATATTATGATATGTAAGGTTTTGCCCACTCAAATGGTACCTCGTCAGATAATCCCCCACATATCCTACAACAACTTCTGTGAACAGACTTCACTGTATAGTAGCTTTTCAGAAATTATAATTTGTACTTAGGCTGCCTGCTGTCATGAAAGTTTACAGTTAGAGAAATTCACTGTCCAGCCTCTCCCACCCCTCACTGGGGAAGATTCTGGGAGGAAAACAGAAACGGGGTGAGTTGTCTTGTTACCGTCTGTGGTTGGGGTGGGGGTGTGGGGGGGGGGGGGGGGGAGAGAAGCACTAAAGCACCTCACCTGGAGCCCTAGACCACAGGAAGACACAGTACAGTGTCAAAGTTCCGAAAACCTCCAAGGGGGGTATTCGAAAGTGTATAGAATACCTGTGTGATCGACAACATGACACTTTCAACCCATTCTGAAACGGGAACCCATTTTGGTATTAGCATCATGTTATGCTTTCGCTATTTTTGAAAAATCAAAGAACGACTGACATTTTAGAATCTGATCTCAGGTCAGAATTTGGTTAATCAGACCAGTGTGTGTCCAGTGGAAACCTCGTATGAATCTGATCTCAGGTCAGAATGGGTTAATAGCCTAGGATCAGTAAAAAATGCCTGGACATCTGGGGCACCACGTGACGGCTAAATGCTTAGAATTATGGGCAAATATATACTCTCTGACCCACTTGTGACTCCCCACACGTGTAGAATGGCTATATATATATATAATAAACGGTGTTTCTTGCCTCATGCTTTATACGATGTGCTTTGAGCCGCATGCCGCTCTGCCAGCCCCCTCAGCGGTATAGTGATTGTTACAATGCCTCCACACACTCCCCCACTTATCCCGTCACACTTTCTAAAACAATTTCCAGAGTGCAGAGAGGCAGAGCTCATGTAAAACGCAGGGCCTCATGGCCGCGCATGCATATACAGTAGGAAAAACAGCAGCATCTCTGCATCGTTACAGATCCGTTTCCTAGCACCGGTCTAAAAAAAGGACACGAAGCATACTGTGTAGCAATAGCATGCAGGGGGGAGTCGAGCGCAAAAAAAAAGCCTCACCGTTCCCCCGACAATCCTGCCCAGCGGGTACCACGCTCTCTCGTCGAACCAATTAAGGAACTCGTAGAAGCCATTGGTGGTGAGATGATGCGTCGATCTGTAGTTGAACCTGAAAAGGGGAAAAGAACAAAACAAAAAAGGGGTCTGGTTAAAGTACAAAAGGAAAAAAAAGACAAAATGCATGCATGATAGAAAAGCTATACGGTTCTCCCTATAACCTTATTCACAGGGCCTTTGATAAAAATACCCATGCGTGAAAGAGAAAGCAAGTTTGTCAGCAGGTCTTTTTTACGTCCATATCACCTCAATGTTGTTGCTGTTGTTGCCGAGACAAATAACTAACTTTGGAAGAAATAACTAACTTTGGAAGAAGTCAGTTGACCCTTTTAGCTCCACACTTTAGGCAATAGTGCTCACTGGTCAACCACAGATGCTGAGCGTTGTAAAAAACTCCTATTGCATGTCGCCCCTTTGTGCACACATGCCTGCCAGCCAGCTCAGCATGCATTTCAAGAAATAAAGAATGCCAAGACCTCCCCCACACACTGTAAGCCTCCCATTTCACAAAGAATGCTAACCTGCTGTCCAACTGCCAAACGTTTGGCAAGTGTTAAAAGTCACAAAAAAGAAACGGAACATTTCTCTGGTGTGTTGGTATAGAGGAGGGTGACGGGTTGCTTGGTGGAAGGGGGGCAAAAATAACAAAATACAAATAATGAACAGGGATCTCTTGCGAACTCGACTCGACTCACATTACATGCTATACTGTGAGCCCCGCCGAGGTTGGATCGCTGTCAAGCTAGCCGGCTGCTGACGGAGTCGACGCCGCGGAGAAGACGGGTGCTGCCAAGGGGGAGAGCCGAGTGAAAGCGAAAGCTGAACGCTCAGTACATTTTCAACCGGAGGGCTTCTCTCTGCCACGCTTGGCTCATTAAAGGCATGGCTGCTTTCACGGTGCGTTGAGTGGATCCAACGGGAAGTAACTAAGTGCATTTACTTAACCCATTTTGACCTGAGATCAGATTCTAAAAAGTGTCTTCTATACATCCTGACAGTTTTCTGAACAAGCCTATGTTTCTGTGTGTCAGTCGTTCTTCGATCTTTCAAAAAAAGCAGACCTGCAAGATCATAGCGCGCCACTCGGTGGCACGCTATGAGCTTGTAGATCTGCTATTTTCCAATGGCTAAAGCATAACATAATGCTAACACCAAAAGGGGTTCCCGGCTCCCGCCCCAAAATGGTTACTGTATTTATACAATTGTTGCTTGCTTCAGCCCTATATATATATATATATATATATTTTTTTTTTTTTTTGGCTATTTGAAAATAGCAGATCTACAAACTCGCAATGTGCCCTGATGTGACAGATTGTGAGCTTGCAGATCTGCAATTTAAACAAGTATTTGTACACATTATGCATAGTGAGTACTTTCTATGTTTGGTATACTTATAATATAAGTACATTTTGATGCCAACACTTTTGTACTTTTTGAATTCCGTACTGTGTGGTGCTATTTTTGAAAAATCGAAGAACGACCGACATAGAAAACACGGCCTTTTCAGAAAACTGTCAGGACGGAGAAGACATTTTTAGAATCTGATCTCAGGTCAAAACGGGTTGAGTAAAAACATCCGTCAGAGTACTTTTTTCCGCCACTTGCGTACCTAAAGGCCGAGACACAGAAAACCCACCGTGAGGTGGAGGAGGAGGAGGAGGAGGGGGGCTGCCTCCTCCAAAAGGACAATTATACCTGTTCCAGCTGACACTAATGGAGAGGCATAGCACTGGGAGATAACCTTATCCCTCCACAGCTAATCAGCTCTAATGCACAGCAGCTGGGGGGGGGGGGGGGGGGGCCTTCGGAATCATATCCCATCAAATATGTATATTAAAAAAAAAAACCTACTTGAAGCCGACCTCCATCCAAGGTCAGAATACAGTGTGTGTGGGGGGGGGGGTCGCTCCTGTGTGACTGTAGGCTAATAGGTGACTCAACTATTGTCTTTTAAAAAAAACACAAGAGTGGACATAAGCCCAAAATAGCGTCGTCGTCTGGGTAGTATAAAAAAAAAAGCTTAGCCCGAAGCAGGATGTCAACAGCCAATATGTCAGTTTGTTATAACTCCCCCTTCACATTCAGTAGATATGTTGTAGCCGGATTTAATCGTATGAGGTCTAGTAGGACTATAGTAAATAAATATTAAAAATGAAATCGCTATGGCATTGTGTAAAATAATACATATTTAGCCCCATGTTCGAATGCCCCCGCCCCTCCCTGTCAAAAATAGCTAAAATCCCTACAATGAAAGAAAGCAGCAAATGCAGGTTTGCATAAGGCCTCCTGGTGGCGCTATAAGAGGCCAATGTGAAAAGGGTGCAATTTCTTCTTACGCCTTGGATGGCAATTGGATGATTTGAGGCATTTTGTTTCAAAGATGTGTTTTGCTAAAAGTCCACCTGTTGGTGGCGCTATAACTGGCCAATGTGAAAAGGGTGTGGGATATATTCCTCAGCCTAGTAGGAAAGTCTGTGAAAGATTTCACGTAAATTACACGCTGCTTTCATGATTTGAGGCTTTTTTGTTCAAAACGGGGCCAATCCTGCAATGTTAGGCCAATTAATGTTATAGCCAATTAGGATGGCTATAACATTCGGCCTGGTGCATAAATGAACAAAAACAAAAACCTAAGTTGTCCTTTACCCCATTTTGGGCGCGAACCCCTTTTTGGTGTATCATGTCGTGCTTTAGCTATTGAAAAATAGCAGATCTACAAGCTCATAGCGCTACGAGCTTGTATAGGTCTGCTATTTTTGACTATCACTTAGAAGACTTTTTTTTTTTTTTTTTTTTGACGTCACACCTAAATGGGTTAACTTAAAATGTGACTCAGTGTGGAGAGAATCAGTGAATCCACAGATGACGTCGGGGGGGAGGGGGAGGGGGGGTGTACTGTATGCCCAAAATGTACGCGTGAGAAATCAAGAGAGGAGATCAAGAGACAGCAGCACAGCCTTGTGACAGAGTGTTTGTGCACACATGGGGGGGGGGGAAAGCGAGCAGGACAGCTTCTCATTCCCGGCTGGCATGAGGGCGGAGGGGGGGTAACTCATTAATCATCGCCAGGTGCTTTGCTATATACCTCCCTTCACATCCAAAAACCTTAACCCATTCTGACCTGAGCTCAGATTCTAAAAAAAATGTCTTCCACATCCTGAGAGTTGTCCATTCTGACCTGAGATCCGATTCTAAAAAAATGTCTTCTACATCCTGACAGTTTTCTGAAAAAGCCATGTTTCCATATTCGTATTTGGTATATATATAGAGATCCGGCTTTCCTCCATTTCATCCACTTTCTAAGCGTTTTTCCTCCCGTTATTTTTAACCGATATATTAATTCCAATGACATTTCACTATAGGGGGGGGGCGATATGGACAAATACCGGTTAAAGCCAAACAAATATGGTTAAAGCCAAGCCCAACCCAGCCCCATGTGGCATATACAGTATTACCAATATGTGCTGCTGTGCACATGCTGGAATTATGCTTTGTCTCCAAATCATGTTTTTTGCTTCAAAGGGAGAGGGCACAGACACCCTGCTGGGATTTGCTATTTATTCAGTCTGCTAAGGTTTTTTTGCCGGATAGTTGAAAGGAATATCACAGGTCATATCTTGGCAAGACAAAATGATAAGTCCGTTCACAATTCACATCATGTTATTTCTCCAAGAACCTAAATTAAGGGAAGAAGATTTCAGGAGACCATGGCAAGAAAGAAGATGTAGAAGCTCGTTCCACACACAAGTAGGGTCTCTCTTAGGCAATTGGTATTACTGTTGTTGGTATTGGTTATTGGTGTGCGTGCGTGCGTGCGTGCGTGCGTGCGTGCATCATTTCATAATATTCGAATTCAAGTCACATATTATGTGAAAATAAAAACTGGGTTTCACTCTCCAACTTTATGTCACAATCCATCCTTCCCCTAGACAGGATTGTAAACACAAGCCAAGAAGGAAACCATTCAAAAAGGACACCTTTGCTGATTGCTGGTGCAGCCAGTTAACACAGCAACCGCATCATGGGCCATGGCATACTATACTACTGCTCAAATGCTTGTTCTGTCTCACCTGTGCCACCACCCTGAACTGTCTTACCAGTGTTGATTTGGTCGACTAATACTATGACAAAAAAATGTCCGTCGACTACCTTTTTTCACTGCAGAAAACTAAATGAAAACTAAGCTATGATAGCTAAAACTAAATACTGTATGTTGACAATTTTGTCAACTAAAAACTAGACTTAAATTTTAGGAACTTAGGAAGGGACTATAGTGGACAAGACTGTGAGTCATTTTACACTTGGTCGCATGCTGAAAATAGATCTACAGGCTCACAACGGGCGCTATATGATGCGTTGTGAGCTTGTAACTCGGCTATTTTCAGGGAGTGTAAAAAACAGTCATTACGATGGCATCAAGGCCCTCCAAAATACATCTGTGTCGACTAAATCGACTGTAGATTTAGTTGACAAAAAATCGTATGAGGGTTTGTGTGAACACAAATATCGAATGCCATTGACAATGAATGGCCAGCTTTGAGTGTTGTGATTGGCCGGAATGAGATGATGTATGATGATGTATAATGATGATAAGAGCGCCACTCACTTCACACGGGTGTGTGATTTTTAAATAAGTACAATAATCCCAATTAGAAAAAAAACATTTGATGCAGTCATTTCCGTTCTTTTTTTTTTAGGTATTAAAAATGTGTGTGTGTGTGTGTGTGTGTGTGTGTGTGTGTGTGTGTGTGTGTGTGTGTGTGTGCGTGCGTGTGCGTGTGTGTGTGTGCGCACACTATATTTTAGCTACCGTTATTTCCCCAGGAAAAAAACAGTTGAGCTGCTGTGTCTGTCTTCGTTGTGACTTATTCATAATTCATTGATTGAAAAATCCATTTCGAGCCAACCAGGCAGTCACACAGTGTGCCCACATGCTTGTATACAATATCTCTAACCCCACCTGCACGTGCGTGCGTACACACACACACACACACACACACACACACACAGCAGTCCACAGACAATGTTGGTCACCATCCCATATATGGACACGACGACCACCACACAACGGAGACAAAAGTTATACCCGACGGCAAAGAGCTGCCTCCTCTCTCTGCATAATAACAATATAACATGGCTATAGCTGTAAGTGTAGAGACTAGTCAGTGTTCAACTTTTCCCCTAGGCGTCGTCAAGTCTCTCGCAAAAGACTTTGCCAATCAACCGTCCTCCACCTCACCCCCTCCAGAACAACTCAGCAAACTTCTGTCAACCCCTTCTAGCCTAATCCCTCCAGCAAAACGTCTTTCATTCTGAGTCGTTCCTGCCAGCCCAGAGAAACCTCTTATTCCCATGGACAACTTGACTGCTGGCCAGCCAAAGGAAAACCTTTTTCATTATAATCCAAGCCTAAATCCCAGGCTCCAGAGTGCGGCTCTGATGCAGCCAGGTGTGAGAGTTCTCATTCACATGTCTTGTACTGCAAATGGAACTTGCCTCGGTCTCTCTAGGCAGCTGTCAAAGGCAGCGTGCAGGACACAAATGACGCTCTTACTACAAAAAGCACTTAAGGAATGCTTTAAAAAATTAAATAAATAAAAAGAAGAGGCCTGCAGCTGCCTTACTAAAATAAATAAATGGCATTTTTTTCCCCAATGATCTCATCATGGATATCTGAGAGGAGTGCTGCAGGGACGCGCCGGATAATGTAGCCCTGGCAAGCACATAATAGACATTTAATACATAACTGGTCGCACACACACACACACACACACACACACACACACACACACACACACACACACACACACACACACACACACACACACACTTTTTCTTTTTATTTTCATTTTCCCCTTCACATACACCATGTGATTAATAGGTCAAACCACCCAGACACCGAAGGCTGACCCTCTTACAGAAGAAGGCTATAGATAATAGACTCCTGCAGAGCCACACTGGGGGGGGAGAAACACAACAAGGAAATACAAGGATAAAGGATTAACAGTGGAGCCGAAATGCCGTAAACAAACCGCAGTCCTTGTGCACACCGAGCGCAGACGAGGTGACAGCAATGCGCGGTGTGAGGAGCGCGCTGACCTTTGGCGCTCCGCTATAGTCACAACACATCAATGTCGCCGAGGCCACTGTGGTGGGCTATGCTGTTAAAAAAAGTATAACTTTAGAAATATTTAACAGCATTTATATACACCCCGATGATTCCCTCTCAGTCAAAGTTGTCAAGGTCGTATACAAACGTATACAAATAAGAAGAAAAAAAAAAAACAGGATCCACAGAAATTGGTCTCGTATGTGATTAAGAAAAGCAAACACAGGGGTTTCAGGTTCATGGCCTATAGTATGGCCTCCCATGTGGCTGTTTACTTGAAAACTCTACACTATAGTGTTCGGTTTCAATAAATCGAGATATACTGTATATATACTCCAGACGATATGTGTGAATCGATACAGAGGTACAGTAGACGTATATTACGTATACTCCAGACGATATGTGAATCGATACAGAGGTACAGTAGACGTATATTACGTATACTCCAGACGATATGTGAATCGATACAGAGGCTAATATATTGATTCTGTGGGCGAGTTTTGACATACTGTATATACAGTACACATGGTAGATGCAATGCACAATAGAGCCACGAGTTGGCTTTAATATTAATGCAACGATATATGTGGGCCTGAAAGTGTTTTATTGCATATTGCTCAATACTCACTTATTTCTCTACCACGTAGTACAGTACGTACTGTATATTATACAGTATATGTACCCCTCAGCTATGGGACGCCATTTGCTATAAGTATACGTATATATGCCAAGGCCCCTGCAGTGAAGCTCTCCAACGTTGAGGCGCCCGGTCGGCCCTAGTGGTTAAGAGTGGGGACTGCAGGCGGACCCCGTGGAGTTATGACGAGGAAACCCCCATTGTTTTTCAATAGCTAAAAGCATAACGTAATGCTAACACCAAAACGGCCGCCCAAAATGGGTTGAATAATACGGTACAAGAAAACCGGTTCCAAAGAGCAGATAGAAACCGTAACGTACCGTCTGACTCCAGGGTAAGTAACGATACGTTCATGTGAATTATCTCCCTATAGTGTGTGGAAACTGTAAATCTCATATGCTGTATAGTCTATCTCACACCGAGCGCTAGAATACAGTCCTTCGAGAACAAGTGCTTACAGAAGGACGCTATACACATATCATAATAAAGAACACCTGGACAAGCGATACTACGTTAGACAGATAGTCACCGCCCCATGCTGGAGAACAGGAGCCACTACTGTGTAACAATCGGCCTTTTGTTTAGAAAGGAAAATCATTAACTAAAGGAAAAAGGCGGGATCGGCAGGTTTTTAGCTTAATGAAACTCACATATTCAATAACTAAATCAATCAATCGGACATACAACACACTTGCTTCTGACCGTATACCAAAATAATAAACACGCAGAACAAATCAACACTCAATTCCTCAATCCCCCTTCAACCCAACAAAGTCCCAACGTCAGTTGTAAACAACAAACACAAACAAGTTCGTCACGCGAGGCAGGCGCTCTGAATCAACGGTCCCGCGACCGTCCTCCTCTCAGTACGCTCCCACAGTATAGTTCGTCAGATCCACATGAAACGCAAGTTAGGGATGCCCCAAACTATAATCCACCGGTAATCCAACAGAACCCGGATTTCTCTCACCCGCGATGCTCCCCGTTGACCGGCAGTTCATGCATGAACCCAGCGCAGACGACACAGTCTCCCCAGCATTCCAACACGGCCGCTTACTCCGCGTTTGGCTGAGCCCGACAGTCTGTAGATTGTAGTTTAGGCTGCAGGTTTACCAGTAGTTAGTCGATGTGACTTTCCCACTAACCACCGACCCTGGCACCTATGAGATCTCCTTCTCACCCCCGTTCACACTAGTACACAGGTCTCTCGTCTTCCTGCACCACACCCTCTATTTGTCAAGTGGCGTGTGGCAATCACTGTCATGCTAATCAGGCCCATTACCTCCCACATGAATTGGAAGTGCATATATCACAGGGTTTTGCATGTATTCATATCACACGTATACAAACACACACATTGGAAAAAGCAGATAATAATATAATGTGCATTTTGTCACAACTGTATACTCTTAGCCTGGAACTCACCTATGCTTTTCATGGCATAGGCAGAAACTCATGAGACTAATTACTTAGAGGGACAGAGAGAGAGAGAGAGAGAGGAGTGTGTGCGTGTATGTACATGTGTGTCAATTTAACAAAGGTGCAGACGATCAGAAATCAGCAGAGAGTGAGCAATGTTTGCGCTACTCTATGCCGAATTGAAGTGGACTCAGACCCAGACTTTTTTTTTACTCCCTGGAAATAAAAACGTATGGGTTTCCGAGGCTACTATACTCTCAACAGTGAAGTGTCGCAAAACTGGCCTGGTATTGGTCATGTCACAAGGCATATACCTCGCTGGTCAAAGACCGTCCTACGGGGGGGGGACAGTGGGAGGGGAAGCGGAGACGAGGCAGGCAGAGAAGAAAGTCCTGGGATGGACCACATCAAGGAGTGGACTGGCTGCAGCTTACAGACCCTGCTGCTACGCACAGCTGAAGACAAGAGACCGCTGGAGAACCCACGACTGCCCCCAAGCATCCACCATGACACCCCTACGGCCCCCCGCCTATAGGCCATGGGATGAGTAGGAAAAGTAAAGTCTCAATGTCTGCCGAGGACTTAATTAACTTTATCCTAGCTGGCTGGGATAATCCACTTCCGGTCGACTGAAAATGCAGCTTTTCAAAACAAGAGATGGACTGGAAAAGATGCAGGCGTGAATTAGGTCCTATAAATTGTCAATAAATGATAGCACTAAATGTGTTTAAAGGAAAATTCCATGCTAGAAGGCTTTCTTACCTTTCTTTGTAGTTGTTACGTCCCCACCAAAGAGGTCCAGGTGTTTTTTTGTGCAAAAACTCCTTATTGCCTATTTCCCCTACCATAAGCCCTCAATGAATTGCATTGAATCGAATGGGAATTGAATGGGGCTATGGGGTGTTGTGCTACTTTGCTTATTTCCATCTAAAGAAGTAGTAAAGTGTGCCGCTTGGGATATTATTTACATTATGAAGAGAGGATATATACAAAATAATTATAATTTTGAGCGATGGAAATAAGCGAACACCCCATAGCCTTATTCAATTCCCATTCAATCCAATGCAATTCATGTAGGGCTTATGGTAGGAAAAATAGCCAATAAGGAGCTTTTGCACAAAATAACACCTGGACCTCTTTGGTGGGGACGTAACAACTATACAAAGAAAGGTAGGAAAGCCTTTTAGTATGGAATTCTCCTTTAAGGACAACAGTAAGCAAAGCCTCCATCTAGGGCTATACTCTCTATACCACGCTAAGCCAGCTCAACATGTCCTCTGTCCACACTCCGGACAAATCCCCCCTCTCCGGACCTCAATACTATTATGACTGTGACGGTGGTTGGAAAGGGAAGGGTGACACCGACTGGATGACTGCCAAAAAATAGACTCTTTACAGTGTCCGGTACGCCACCACAGCCCCGGCTGCCGAGACGAGATAAGGCGGGTCCTTGTTGCAGTGCCATTGGTTTATGCCGCGGGAGGGGGGGGGGAGGGGGGGGGGGGGGTGTGTTGAATTACCGGACCGCTCGCTCGATGACCCTGACGAAGCTAATTGCATTGCCCCCTGGATTGGCAATATTATGCACACGCTACAGGACATATCAGTTAACCCATTTTGGGGCAGGGGGACCCCTTTTGGTGTTAGCATTATGTTATGCTTTAGCCAAATGAAAAATAGCAGATTTTTTCAAAAAATAGCAGACCTATACAAGCTACGAGCTTGTATAGGTCTGCTATTTTTTGAAAAAATCGAAGAACGACTGACATAGAAAAACATAGGCTTTTTCAGAAAACTGTCAGGATGTAGAAGACTTTTTTTTTTTTTTTTAATCTGATCTCAGGTCAGAATGGGTTAATAATAACCCTGGATTCAAATACTTGCATGTATATAATTACTGGTGTCTGTCTGTGTGGATGCCGGATGGGCTTCTGATCTGGGGACTGTACTAGGAGGAAGCCGCAAAAGCACCCAATGAGACCAGGTGGTGGTGATGAAACATCAAACGCACACCCCGCTAATGATTCGCCCCTCCCAAGTCGACCATCTCTCTACTCAAACGAGCAATATAAAAAAGAAAAACACACTAATTCCGACGTGTAAACACTCACGAGGCAGCTAGGGAGGCTATGGTGTCTGATCAGGCGTGTGCACTATAGCGAGACGGAGCGGCGCCCTGCAGAAAAAAAGCCGTTTAATCTTAATGCCGCCAGAAATGGCCTGCCATATTAGTACTCGCTGAAGTTAAATCATTAGGGTCGATCATTAAGGGGGCGACGCTCCACTCTATGTCACGTTTTTTTTTCTTCTTTTTTGAAGAAAGTTCTCAAGAGCGGGGACGGCCCCAGCTGGTGGTATACTTGCCGAGTAAACATTAACCCATTCTGGGCGAGAACCCATTTGGGCGTTGGCGCTGTGTTATGCTTTAAGCTATTGAAAAAATAGCAGTGGCGCGCAACGAGCTTGTAGGTCTGCTATTTTTGAAAAATCGAAGAGCGACTGACATAGAAGACATTTTTTTTAGAATCTGATCTCAGGTCAGAATGGAAAACTGTCAGGATGTAGAAGACATTTTTTTTTAGAATCTGATCTCAGGTCAGAATGGGTTAAGCAGATGGCTGCCATGTCGCCACCCGCTAGGTGGGATGAACCCGCCATCTCGTCTATAATATAATCAAAGAGCTTTCTCTGCCGTCGCGTCAAACCGGAGGGACTGACAAAGGACTGAGTCAGGCAATCTGCTTGGCAAAGACTATAGCGAGATGCATCGCACAGACTTCCCTGGTGTTGAGTGGTGGGTGTGTGGGTGGGTGGTGGGGAATTCAAAACTATTACACCAACAAACAAACAAGACGTGCAGGCCCCTCTTTTCTACCTTTAGGATTAAACGGTTCAGTTCGGCGCAGAAACGTACCTGTGCAGTGTGCACTGCTTGGGGTTATAGAGCTATAAAGCAACCCCATGTATTTATTTAGTCCACACAGCTGTATACATTCCATTCTAAAAAAGAACCACACTTAAAAGACAAGAGCTTGAACCTTAACGCATTTTGGGCACGGGAACCCCTTTGGGTGTTTTAAACTTTAGCTGTTGAAAAATAGCAGATCTACAAGCTCGTAGCGCGCCACTCGCCAAACTTGTAGGTCTGCTATTTTTGAAAAAGTCGTGAAATGTGGCACAAATCTTTGAATATATATATATATTATTTCAGAGCGAACGTTTTTTAACTCAAACCTTTGCTTCCGAGAGGTTCCTGGAACAACATATTTTCAGATGGGGGGTCGGGCGGCCAATTACATACTGTATATTTTTGGGGGTCCTACTTTTTGGAAACTACTGACATAGAAACATGTTTTTTTTTTCCAGAAAATTGTCATGATTTAGAAGACATTTTTAAAATTATTTAACATTTTAAAGGTTAAGACAAGAGCTTTGAACCTTAAAAAGAAATGCAGCTATAAACGGAGTCTATTACTGTACGATTTAGAACGGGATACAATGTCTCAATGACACCATGAGGCACGCATAGTGTAGTGCTTATTCTGGTCATCAAATACCCAATGACATAATGCTTTGATCATGGCACCTATATCCGATGAGCTTGCCATTTTCCTGACATCATATTTTTTTACCGGGAGCACTGCCTGTGGTATTGACATTTTAATTCGCTTTTTTTTATATAGCAGCAGAGACCTCTCCTGTCCCTCACCTGGGGGAACTGCTTGCCAATTCCATCATAACGACCCACAAGTATTAGTAATTATATAAGTAATTAAGTATTAGGCTATGACAGAAGCTTATAGAGCTTGAAGGATAGGCCAAAGAACAAGTGCTAGATAAAGTAAATTGTACCACGGGTCGTTAAGAGGAAGCAATCTGATTGGTTTAAACGGTTTCTTAGCCGTTGATCAAACCAGCACCGTTCACCACCTAATCAAAACAAATAATTCAGCCGCTCTGTTCTCCCAGAGCGCTAGCAAACTCGGTGGCTAGGCTAGCTAGTTTCTTGGGACATTTGTGGTCGTAGTGACTACATCTGTCATTGAAAAAATATTTTTTTTCAGCGATTTTCTAAGTTTTAAGGGTGACTGTTGTAGAATTGCAATATTACACTTGAGGGTGTTGTTTAAAGGTATTATGACATTATTTTTAACATAATTTTAACAACATTAAAAGTCTTGGCCATGGTCCTTCAAACGTGTCTAAAAAGTTTGAACTTTTTTTGAACACTCCAGTATTTCTTGCCAGGAGTTTTTGTGTGTATGTAATATGCATCCTGAGAAGGCATAGAAAAATACATTATTTTAGCCTGTAGATGTCGGTAATTCCCCCTTTCCTGTCAATCACTACCCAGCTCCGCCCCCCCCACCCCTCAAGCCCTCCATACCTCTCCGCTCCCCTCAGAGAAAGGGACTGTTCTTTTTTTTTTCCTTTACAAGTTCACAGCATCTCAGCCATAGCAACGCTGCCAGTGCCAACGCACGCAACTTCTTCTCCTTTTATAACTATTTGTTTATAGTTTATATAAAATGTTATTTATAATAAGACTATCACTGCATGTATGTACTGAGGGGATGGACAACAACATGTATTCTCTGCTGCAAAAGGAGAGGAGACTGGAGCAACACGGACATTTAGAGCCTTTTATTAAGGTGCTGAGTATACAAAACGACTAACGTTTCGACCTTGCGGTCTTCATCAGAGTCCACTCTGATGAAGACCGTCCGCAAGGTCGAAACGTAAAAGGCTCAAAATGTCCGTGTTGCTCCAGTCTCCTCTCCTTTTGCAACTTTGATGTCCCTGCACCTGTGAAGCACTGGATCAGCCGTTTTAGGCTTGAGGCGCGTTGGTAGACTCCCTTTGTAACATGTATTCTCTATTCAACGTCATCGTACGAGCAACAGTTGGTAAACAAATAAGGCACGTTTGGAAATACCGCACCGGAGCGCACTCGCCTATTAGTTTGCATTGCACAGTGCCAGTGGGCTTAGTGCGCTATTTCCGAACGCGCCTATGAAACTCCTGCAATATCTCACCCCACGACCACGTCGACATAAACTTGTGTAATGTCATCGTCATCGATATCATACTCAATGACTATAGCCTATCATTATTCGCCATACTTTTAACGTGGATTATATCACACGAGCGTTGGCTGCGCGTTGCTATTCCACTGTATCGCATTACAAGAACAATAATGAGCACATGCAATCTACAACAGCTGGTGCACGCCACGAATCAAAGATTAATAATAGTCAAACACACAGCTAATGCGGGTAGTGGCAGTGATTGACTATAAATTAAAAGTAGGCTACCATGAAGCATTTCGGAGTGCTGCAGGCGATTGATTTTTTATTGTGAGTCCACTCAAATAGTACTGCACAACAATTTAACACAAATCATTGCAGTATAAATACTTATAGTTGGGATTGGGACACGAATGCTTGGTATTGCTCCTGGGTTCATAAAAAGTTTGGTTGCAAATCCACTCTGAACTTGTCCGAGATTTGAAAAACTTTCTGGGGTGAAATGATGTGCGCACACCAAGAGTCCCTTCTTTGACAACTTGGTTGGAACGTTACCGTCAAAAATAAAATGCATCCACCTAGAGCGTGAATCTTCATCTAGGCCAGTTGGTGGAAAGTGCAAGGACTTGTGTTGATTGACACAGCCGACAACGGAGCATATTGCTTTTTCTCTAGAAGCCATTATTATTATTATTATACTGAAACAAAGTCGCGGACATAATGAGGAAGAAGAGAGGAGAGCAGGTGGAGGAGAGGAGAGGGGCGGGGATGAGGAGGAGGGGGGCGGGTAGTAGAATTGGTAGACAGGGAGCAGAGGAGAGGGGGCGGGGTTTAGCGTTACATTACGTAGGCCTCCGCCGTCCAAGCCACGAGTCATATTTGCATAATTCTTCACAAAAGTCCAGACAGCGGAGAATACACTGAATGTTCAAATTTGGTTTTTTTTTTGTGAAATTGATGTCAAGAAAAGCCAAAGAACACAAAATATCTACAAAAATGTGTTTTAAATGTCACAATCCCTTTAACGTGATTATTGTCCACAATAGAGTTGGCCTACCCTAGCAATAGTATTAATCTTTTCTTATTTTCTCTTTTTACTGTGTTTGAAATGCATTATGTTTTTGTATGGCTCGTATCCTCTCTCGTGTCTTACGTCAGTTTTGTTTTTAAGTGTTCAATGTATGGATGGAAATTAGCATATTTGCTAAATCCGTTGCTAAATTTACTAATCTACATTTTAATGTAATGTTCATTAATATACTCTGTCCCGACCAAAAAAAACCAAATAAGAGTAAAGTAAATATGCCTTCATTTGCGACATTTTGACCGTAGTATAGGCCACTATAGGCCTTTCTGGTATTCACCCAAGGAGAACCATTTTGGGTAGAAAGAAATGTCGCTTTAAATCGAGCTGTTTTCTCATCCTTTCAGTAACTCGACATTGATTGCTTTTACTTCCACAAGGCTGAAAAGCACACAACAGGTACACAGACGGCGAAGGATGACGCTGAAATGATTTCCCTTCATTTATGTGAAGGATTCAAATGCCTGTCTGATGATTTAAGAGCCATATTGATATTGCTCACTGCCGCCACCTCGCACAGTCGAAAACGCCAAAATGACACATTCTCCATCTGTCTAGTTTGCAGTGCGAGGCAAGCCACCCGCTGTGCGTCAGCGCGCGTGTGTGTGTGTGTTTGAGTGGTTTCACTTCAAAGTGCAATCTGTTGGAGAATATGGATGACAATTTTGAAACGGTAATCACTAATGTAAGCCATTGAAAAGACTCAAAATGGACTGTCATCTCTCATTTTTATGCCATGACGTGACTCTGTCGGACTCGGGAGGCGAGTTTGCATGCGTGTCCAGGGCTAGTCTCGCAAAACCGCTTGACCGATCCGTGCCACATTTCTTGTGAACTGTAATGGAAATTCTAGAATGCCAACTACAGTGCCAGATATATGCATTATTGTGTATATATCTTCCTTCCATTAGGTGTCTTTGCTCACCAATGTGCTCAGTCTAATTCATGCAGCTGTCAATCCAACAGCTGACTTTGACTCCTCCACACTGTCAGCAAAGGTATACTTATTTGTGTGTCGCCCTTATCTTTAGAAGAGATCCTTAAATGACCAGTTAGTATAGCATCTCTGTTAGAACAAGACTATAAGAACTGTCTGAGAATGGGGTTGAGGAGGCTTGCGCCCAGAGGGGCTGCTGGAACAGGCAAGGAGGAGGCCTGTTCCTCACTCTCTGTATGTTGTTTCTCTGCTGAATCTTCTTAATAAATGCTCAATACTTCACCCTGAAGAACGTTGTCATTCCTTCATCTTTGGAAGATTATTTACAGAACGATGCCAGTAGGGCAAGGAAATACTTTACGAGTGTACAGTATATTTCATGAAACATTTCATTTGAATGTCATAACGTAAGTCAACGGCACTCAGACCAGGCCGATTTATCTATATATGTATCCACCTAGTGGTGATTTTATAAACAGTTTTTCAGTTGTATTTAAATGGGGTATATAGGTAAAAGAAATAAGCTTTAGCTTCAGCCTACAAAACCTTTGTTGTGCTGTACTACACCGTTTGTCATAAAAAATAACTGGAATAAAATAAAATAAAATAAAATAAATAATGCTCAAACCATTGCTCAAACCTGACATCATAGACCGACCACAGGGAATTGTTTTTATTGACAAAGATGTTAGAAACGTACTGTATACGATATCTGAAAAAAATGTCTACAGTGGATACACACACACTGCCTCCGTGCGATAGTGCTGTGAGGGAGGAACATGGAGGTGGGATGACTTCTAAATAACCAAGGCTCTTTTCCCATTTATTATCATTATTATTATTATTATTATTTATATCTTCCAATACCTTTAATTGTGGGGACTTAATAACTTTGGTCGCCCAGTATTGCTGCTGGAAGATTTACTAGTAGCCACAATATCACAAGGCCAAATATTATCTTTCCCATCGCAACAACAACAAATAAAATGAAACGTGACGTTAAATATAAAATGCTCTATACAACATCATGTAACTGCTTTATACAACATGCCTGCCCAGGCCTGTCCTGTCCTGTCGTCACTTCAAATCACCCAAAATCTTTTCAAGACCTCGCTCTTTTCTTTTGCCCAGACGTTTCCCTTGTAGGTCTGCTATTTTTTTTAAACCGTCAGGATTTAAGACATTTTTTTAGAATCTGATCTCAGGTCAAAATGCGTTAGAGAACCACCATTCTTCTGTGCGTTAGAATCTGACCTCAGGTCAGAATGGGTTAAGAAACCTACAAAAGGCTTCTCCATCTGCGCCCAGCGGTGCGCCGGCGCGTGGCAAAACAAATGTGTGCACGACTTTGGACAGGGAACAACCTATAGTGTTTAACCCAACCTGACCCGAGATCAGATTCTAAAAAAGAATGTCTACATCCTGACAGTTTTTCATTCTGACCTGAGATCAGATTCTAAAAAATGTCTTCCATGTCAAGTCGCTCTTCGATTTTTTTCAAAAATAGCAGACCTACAAGCTCGTAGCGCGCCACTCGGTGGCGCGCTACGAGCTTGTAGATCTGCTATTTTGCAATAGCTAAAGCACGACATGATGCTATAACACCAAAATGGGTTCCTGCCCAAAATGGGTTAACCTGCTTGTGCGTTGCCAGGTCTGTTACCACCGCTGCCATTCCAGGGCACACAACTGTGAGTGCTCCATTAACACGTTAAGCCATTCAGGACGGGAACCCCTTTTGGTGAGTTAAGCATTATGTTATACTTTTATCTATTTCTTTTTTAATCGTGAAAATGTGTCGCAAATCTTTGAATATATTCTTTCAGAGCGGACGTTTTTTCACTCAAATCTTTGCTTCTGATGGAGGTCGGCGGCCAAATACAATTTTTCGGGGTCCTCCATTTTCAGAAAAAACGTCAGGATTTAGAAGACATTTTGTATAGAATCTGGTCTCGGTCCACAATGGGTTAAAGGGAGTGCTTTGTAAGGGGAGGCTATTTCACACTCCAGAGGTTATGCGATTTCGCACCAAACGGCTCTATAAAAAGGGGATTAGTGTGTTCCAGAAAAAAAAGCAGTTTCAGCGTGATGTGCTTCAGAGCTGCAGGTCCTATAGTCCACTGTCATAAGTGAGGACGAAACGTGTCCGGTCAACCGGGTCCAAATGTGGCCATCTTGTCCCGAGTGTTGTCTGTCTTCTACGTCCTCTTATGTTGTATATATCTCACCGAGAAGAGCTTGGGGTTAAACTATTGGACCGAAGAGACGCTCAAGCTGGGTTCATTCAAGAAGAATACACATCCAGTAGCACTCCAATACAACTAATCAAATAGGCCAAATGTTGTTGTTTTTTTAATTCCACAATCTCCGAATGCTACAGTATATAGAGTCTGGAACTACACCTCCTGAATGCTATATAGAGTCTGGAACTACACCTCCCGAAATCCGAGTAAGGAAGCTATTTCCGTTCACGAAAATATATTTTAAAAATATCTTTACATTTTCCATTTCTGCTAAGCAACAAGCTATATATGCTTAGATGATTTATCCACTCCATGACATGAGTCTGTTTTATATATTATATTTTACTCATGATCAGAGCTTCCGTTGCTCCAGACTGTATGACAGAAGCATTTGGAAATTTGCGAGAAGAAACAGTCTGGCAACACGAGACTATACTTTCTAACAAACACCTATTCGAAACGCACAGCTAAACGCATCGCACTGCAACGTGTTTTGAGCTTGTAGATGTGCTATTTTACTATATTTGCTACAACAGTAATATGCAATGTGGCCCTCTGGATTGGCCCCAAATTTGTATCTCTGTTAAAAAGAGACTTATCGGGTACTGGGCCCGGTTGATCGAAGGGAAAGCGTAAACCGAGTCGAATAATGTACGACTGTCTGCTTAACCTGTCCAACACAGGTGTCCATGTGTCACCTTGGGTTGCACAGGTGAAGAAAATACTAGATGACTGTGGTATGTCTTACATTTGGTTGGCCCAGAAATGTAATAACATTGACTGGTTGAAGCGAACTGTCGAACAAAGGTTGAAAGACCAGTTTTTTGCAAAAGTGGCAAAGTGAACTCAATAGTATGACTATTTGCAACTTTAGGCTAAACAACAAGAATTCGGTATAGATATAAAGGACTGGAAAGAAGTCAAGAGGATTTGTAACCTATGTGTAATGAAGCCAGAATTGGAGAGGAGTACAAATGTTTTGTTGTAATGTAAGAATACTAGCATTATGAATTTCAGGCAAAAAATACCTGCCAGAATTTATTTTTTGACCCACCCTTCTATGTTTAAATTAATTGCATTACTAAAATCTGAAAAACAAAAAGTAATCTATACATTGGGTGCTTTTCTGAAAAAGATGTTCAAATACTGTAGTGAAAGCCTCTCGATATGTCTGTATGTATGTATATTGTGTAATGTATTGTATAATTCTAAATAATACTCTGACTGCTATGTCTTTATAATTGATTAACCAACTGGTAAAGCGGCCTGATGGAAAACCGTGAGGTTCCCAGTTCTAATTCCCTAATTAGCTCCTGATGAGCAGGTCAGTGGTGCCCTGCATGGTTTCCTCCATCAGTATTGTGAATGTGTGAATGAATGCAATACACAATCTAATGCAAAGTGCTTTGGTATAAAAGTGCTATATGAATGCACCATTTACCATGACACAACGTGTTATGCAACCAGGACATTCAAAGCCCTTCCCCCCCATCCATCTCTCAAATGTAATAATGGAGCAAAAGATAACAGTATTGCAATGGCACAGATAAGCAACAAAGGCACTTGAACAAAACAGATAAAAACATAATTTTCAACCAAAAGCTTAATCGTCATATCATACCAAACACCAACAATCATCATAAGCATACTAAGTAAAAAACATCACACACGTGTGAACTGAGTGGTGCAATTCCCTCTCTCTCTCTCTCTCTCTCTCTCTCTCTCTCTCTCTCTCTCTCTCTCCTGGTATTAATAAGTCACATACTCGTGCTCACTGATAGAGGTACACAGGTACAGGGACATTGCTGGTTGTAGGAGTGGTTGCACCAAAAATAGTAGTACCATTTCAGCCATAATCCTGAGGGACCAAACCAAAGTAATCGTGCTCTTGTCCAACCAAAAAGCAGAGTTCGGAAGCATTTCCTGAGCAACGCTCCAGAGGGCAGAGGAGGCTGTACAGACGGAATAAGAATAAGTAGCCTAAATAATGTGAAGGTCATTTCATATTTATAATAAATCCAGTAAGATGCCCCCGAGGGCAAGAAGTTCGCCCTGAGAAGGGCCATAAAGGGAGATGGCCATGTATATACATGTATGGAGGCGTGGGGTGACTTAACCCATTCTGACCTGAGATCAGATTCTAAACATGTATTCTACTGTACATCCTGACAGTTTTCATTCTGACCTGAGATCAGATTCTAAACTTGTCTTCTATGTCAGTCGCTCTTCGATTTTTCAAAAATAGCAGACCTACAAGCTGTAAAATGTAACAATTAAAAATAACTAAATAAAACATGTCTCCTCCGGTTTTTTTGCTCATTGAAATGCATGAACTATGAGGGAAGCTTTATCCAAATGCTTCCAATTTACATTTTATGTTCAACAAACTATGTCCATGGATAATGTTGCCGTTCTGAAATGAGTGAATGCGAGGGGCGCAGTACTTGGTTTAGATTAGTTTTTGGTTTAGACTAGTCATTGGTTAGACCAGTCATTAGTCCTATACAACTACAACCTAATCTCAAACCCTAAACCTAACCTCCCACGGGGCAGCACAAAACCTAAACCTAACCTTAACACATGTCTAACCAATGACTAGTCTAAACTAAGTATGCGAGACAAGATGGTGTAATGCAAATATATATACAACAAAGTTATAGAAACCCCTACCAATTCAACGTTTCCCCCCCCCAGTACTTCGCACTCCAGTCGTATATATGTACAGTAATACCATTGCTACTATTCCAAAGCCCTCTCAGGTACATTGTTTCCGGCAATTCAATAATCGTTTTCGTCTGGTGGGTTTAGATCTGGTTGAGCTTGTCATTTTGAAAGCTCCCAAGTCAAACAAGTCATGTGGGCACCTCTGGTGTAAACAAATCTACAGTCTAAGGAGGAGGAAGAGGAAGAATGGTTGAATTAAGTCAGTTTCTCAACCTTTATATCTTAGCGCGCTTAAGGTGCAGCAAGTCCACAGAGCTGTAAAATAGATTCTAATAAGAACAATGAGAAGCCGAGCGCGGGCCTCGGCCGGCCCCTATCTGAATGAATGAGCTACGGGGGGAGTTTATCAGCACTCACAGACCCTCTCTGTGCACTAAAGTGCATCTGTCAAATGGCTGAACCATTAGGGAAACACGCTCACTAAATCCAATACCTCAGTGGTTAGCACACAATTAGCCGGCTGAAGCTAGGTTGTTGTGCGAGCTAGGTTAGTGTATCGATTAATAATTAAACGTGCTCGAGTGAGATGAGATATACCTCTGAATCGCAACAGGAACCCCCGTATCACAAGCGAACGGGGGGCAATTACCCTGTAATTTACAACATGGGTTTAATACAACAATAGCATACACGGCAGTATATTAAAACTACAGTGTCGGAATACCCAGACTGGCGCCGGAGAGCTCAGATCACAATCATTCCCGGTGGATTCCTTCAAAATAGGAGCTCTGGGGTGCCGGAAAGAAGCTATAGAAGCTCCAAAAAGCGTTCATATTTTGAGGGAGAGGCGGATGAGGAGCAGAAACGAAGCGCGCTATAGTATATATATCCGTCAGATCAAAACCACGGAGAGCGCCCTGGATTAGGAGAGACGAGGCGTTCTTTCTGCCGCGCTAACGGCTAAGTCAACGGTAAGCTAATACGGTGGCCGAGAGTCGGAACTGAAAATTTAAAAAAAAAACGTGTACACACGTCCAACGCATCCCTCGATTGGAATCCCCTATGACGTTCCCAGACGTCCTATAATACGGATGGAATGTGCTTTAGCAATCACAAAAACTGGAATTGGATGCATCTCGCATTATGTGTGAAACGCATTTAATTATATACAACGACCAAGCTCTATACTCGCTCTAGACCGGAGTTCCACCGAGGAAATACCTGCAAAAAAACTTGCTTTTATAGCCTTGCATGTCCCCGGACACAAATGTACCATTTTTTTTTAAAGATGGCATTCTGTGAGTAAACCCAGCTTGCATGCACAGACGCCTCCTCCTCATGGACAGAGAACAAACACGATGGGGAAAAGAAGCTCCATGTAAAAGCAGACACCTGGAAGGAGCTGGGCGCTAAAACCTACACTAAAGAGTATAAAGACACCAAAGATCCATCAGTGATGGAACAACAACAACAAAGCTTAACCCATTCTGACCTGAGATCAGATTCATACGAGGTTTCCACTGGACACACACTGGTCTGATTAACCCATTCTGACCTGAGATCAGATTCTAAAAAATGTCAGTCGTTCTTAGATTTTTCAAAAAAAAGCAGACCTACAAGCTCGTAGCGCGCCACTCGGTGGCGCGCTACGAGCTTGAAAATCTGCTATTTTTCAATAGCTAAAGCGTAACATGATGCTAACACCAAAATGGGTTCCCGTTCAGAATGGGTTAATGTTGTGGACGTGCTTCAGTCTCACGGGGGCCCTTGAAGCATAAAAAAAAAAAACGCACCGTTGAGACATCAAGGTAAATGTACGATTACTGCTTTGACGCGCATGCCTTTCGCTCTAAAACTCACAGTTTACACCGTCACTTTCAGTTGAAAAATGTGTCGTTTTTGTCAAGTGGCACTTGACTAAAAGGGCACCCTCGGATGACAACCCACAGGCGTTTCGCGTTTGCTTGCTTGTGATGTCACCGTCCTATCCTATCGTCACTCTCGGGTTAAATACGAACCACGGACGATCTGCAGGGAGAGGAAAGTCAAGGACAGGATGGCTGCCTGCCAGAGAGATCTTTTCAAATGCAACACCAACGCCAGTGGCACTCCGAGGATGCAAACGGTCTCCCAAAAGATGAAGAGATGGAATTGGAAACCAATAGTGGTCTAGAATCAGCAGGCTTGTATGCTATAGGCTAGAGGCTAGACTTCTACAAAATGATATTGTACACGTCAGGGGACACGGTGGCACAGTTGGTAGTGCCGTCGCCTCACAGCTAGAAGGTCCTGGGTTCGATTCCCGCTCGGGACGCTGTGGGTGCTGCAGGCGGCGTGTTTCTTCCTCCGCGTCATCAGTGCCCATATACCCGAAGGCGGGGTTGGCGAAAGGGCCTTTCTGTGTGGAGTTTGCATGTTCTCCCCGTGTCCCCTAGGGTAGGTATACCCTCACAAAAAACATGCAGTAATCCTGGTCACTAAACTGCCTCCCTCTGGCCATCCGGGGCGCCTGATGGAGGGGAAAGGAACTGGTTGGAATAACGTGTTCCTTCCACGCGCTATACGTCCAACCAGGGAAACTCCCCCCTGTCAGGTGTAAAGGAGCATCTTGGAATGGGAACTCATCGAAATATGCAGGGGTGACACTATACACTGTAGCATTTCAACAAAAGCACAATGTGCAGTGTCTGTATATGAATGAAGGGAACAGGGATAAAAAGACCTTTCAATTCCATATTTAGCCGGAGCCCACAGGGACAAGCATAAAGGTCGGTCTCTCTCTCTCTCTCCCTTTTAATATGACACACTGTAACCGCCAACCAATAATAACCCATTTTGGGCAGGAACCCCTTTTGGTGTTATAGCATTATGTTGTGCTTTAGCTATTGAAAAACAGCCGCTCATTGCGCGGCACCGAGTGGCACGCTACGAGCTTGTAGGTCTGCTATTTTTGAAAAATCTGAAGAACGACCGACATAGAAACATGGCTTTTTCAGAGAACTGTCAGGACGTAGAAGATTTTTTTTTTTAATCTGATCGCGGGTCAAAATGGGATAAGCGACCACGACGGCGAGAGGAGGAGGCACTTCCGAGGACAGAGGCGGAGCGGGAACAGTGGCGGGGCTAGGCACGGTGGTGGAACGGCCACACACAAAAGAGTTAGGAAGAGTAATTACTGTAAATACCGTCCAGACAAACGGCTCTGCTGTCATCACAGGCGACAGATCGATGCCATATCGCACAAACAAACAACCCCCGGCCGAGACAAACCGCGGCAATAATTCCACACCCGGTCCTTAATCATCACAAGTCGAAGGCTTCCTCCGCTCAAACACGTCAACAATTTTTTGAAAAAGGGAACGTTTTGCTCTCTAAAGGGTTCATTTAAACGTTAGACCAGTGGTTCCCAAACTTTTTTTTAGCTCGTAAACCCAAAAGAGAAATTAATCCGTCCCAAACTAGTGAAAATAGCAGATCTACAAGCTCACATCGGCTATTTTCAATACTTCTTCTTAAACATCGTTGTGTTTTCCTAATTTATGGAGTTTTTTCTTTTTTTTACTTTTCTTTGATTTCTTCCATGAAATGAATGAGCAAAAATCATTGGGAGTTTGTTTTTAATTCATGAAAATACAAAAGCTAAGGGGCCCCATAACAATGGTGTCCTCCCGACCGGGGGCCGACCCACAGTGCTTTAGAGACCCAACGTTTTTATTTATGTTTTATTATAATTAGTATCCTCCCATGATTTTGTAACCCATCGTTTCACCGAATTGTCAATTATCTAACGTGATCCCTGCAGTGCTCTACACTCACTCTGCCAACCCGGGGAGAGCAACGGACTTTTAAACCCAACGTTTGACCGGGGGGGGGGGGAATAAATTGTCAGTCGACAGTATAGTAGAACTCGGCTTTAAACCCATTTTGACCTGAGATCAGATTCTAAAAAAATGTCTTCTACACGTCCCGACGGTTTTCTGAAAAAGCCATGTTTCTGTGTCGGTCGTTCTTCAATCTTTCAAAAACAGCAGACCCTGGCGCGCTACGAGCTTGTAGATCTGCTGTAGCATAGCATAATGCTAACACCAAAAAGGGGTTGAATCCACGCCCGGAAAGGGGTTTAAGAAGAAGTGGCTGGATGGATGCAGGGAGAAGGCAATTGAGATGCATGTTGTATAGTTACTGTAACCGTACACCTCCTCGTTCGGCCGGCATGGAGCATGGGCTTTTGCCCTCGGTGGGAGCCTGCGAACTGTTATGTACGAGATGAGGTCAGCAACTACTGGAGAAAACACTGCCTTGAGGTTTTCAAAACACAGCACGTCTGAGAGCTGTGCACGCACACACACGCGCACACACACACACACAGAGAGTACTCAAGACTGCAGCAAGCAAGCACATCCACCATCCATCTCTTACTTGTACTTAAACCAGAAAAAACACGAACGCATGCGCGCGCATGCACGCGCACACACACACAGAGAGAGCAGCACATACAAAAACCCATCCATCTCTTCCTCCGTTCTTATACAGCAGGAGAAAGAAGAAAAATCACGCATGCACAAAAAGTCTCACACTGTGAGCTGCGGTCTCAGTGTCTTGCAGTGAATACAGATCGAGGACAGCTCTACGACGACACAGAGAGAGAGCTCTTGCAGTTTAAAATAATTAAAATCTATCCCCCCCCCCCACCCCCCCAACATCCACCTGCTGGGAGAAAAGCACGCTGTGGGAAATGGAGATAAGAGAGAGAGAGAGAGAGAGAGAGAGAGAGCTCCATTAGCACCCAGCGACGACCAGAAGTTAGACCATAAACCGGGGCGTTAAAAGCACAGCTGTAGACAATTACGCCGTCGTCAACACAATCATTTCCGCTGGACAAACAGTCGTAATGCTAATCGCGCAGCCCCGGGAGCTGTGGTGGTGGCGCCCGCCGCCACACAAACAGCGAGCGCACGCCTCCAAGAAGACACGCACCACGCCTCATTGGCTTACACAGACGTCAACCCGAGAGAGAGGTTGTTCAATGAAGAGAACCAGTCACCGGGGTCACGCAGCACACTTAAAAACATTACGGAGTCTCCACGCGACGCAAGTCATTTCTGGCCCCAGGGCACGTGGTGGGTGTGTTTGTGTGTGTGTGTGTGTGTGTGTGTGTGTGTGTGTGTGTGTGTAGCCGTACGAACGGGGCTCGCCACCACCATGGCTCTGCCGTCCTAGGGGGGAGAGGTCAAGGTAATTCACTGCCATGCAGGCCAGGGCCAAGTATAATTATGTGTTGTCTTGTGCACCGTTTTGAATCATCATTATTTCCAAACGAATGGCTGCCTCTCTCTGCTGTTTCATATCACAGTTATATATTGGATAATGGAAGGCAGTCGTGACATGTGTGACTGTGTAGTGCAGTCTCTCTTTAAAGGGCTGGGACAATTAACCCTGGTTATGTGATACATGGCCTGGGGATTTTATTACTTGCTGGTGAAAGTTACAGGAGTGCACATGGCGGTGTGTGATATGAAAGTGTACGCTTACCAAAAACACGATAATCATCGTTTAGTTATCGCCGCCGGCTTTCTTCCACCAATGTGTTCGAGGGAGAAACTAAACTCGTCTCTTCACGGAGGGGAGGGCAGCATGCAGTCGTGACACAGAAGCTGACAATGGCTTGGATGCTGAGCAACTCAACGGCTATACAGGTTATCGAATTGAAACGCAATAAATGCACATCATTTATAGTAATAATATTCCAGTGTGGTCGTGTGTGTGGAGCAGTGCTGGTCTGAAAAGATGTGGCTCTGCAGCCGATAGGGAATGTGATAACTGATTAATTAGGCTATGAATTGGTTCATTTTGAAAACCAAAAAAAATGATTAATTGGCTATAAGTCCAATGAAACTTTTTCTTCTCATTATTGCCTACATTGCTTTTTCACTGCGCTAAGGAAGATTCCAGACGCTGCATTAGTCTCTCTTTCTCCGCCTGGCCTTGAATTCCTGTTCTGTTCTTTGACCACATAGAAGTGTCTATTCGTACGTCGCTAAATGTTTTGATGAGTTGAACATGGTGGACCCTGTTGTATAAACAAGTGTAATGCTTCATTGGGTCGTCCAACTCGCAGTGAACAGTCTTTGCGTTGAGTTTGTGCTTGGAATGTACTGTAATTCTGCAAACTGTTAATAAATATTTCAATCAATCAATGCCTTAGTATTGGGATTTGAAATGTGTCGACGGAAGGCCCAGGGTTGAGACCCAACATAAAAGGGTTTTACTGCTCAGACGTAAAGCATTTTCACATTACTTCTGTCCATGTCTCTCTCTCTCTCTCTCTCTCTCTCTCTCTCTCTCTCTCTCTCTCTCTCTCTCTCTCTCTCTCTCTCTCTCTCTCTCTCTCTCTCTCTCTCTCTCCCCCTTCCCCCGCTCTATCGAGAGGTCATGGTGAGGCTGTTTTATTCTGCCTCGGGGGAGTGTTTTACCAGGCATAAATCCACAGTTCCTTGGCTCTCCTTGACCACACAAATCATGACCCTGCTTGTATTTCACAGTCCAATCTCTCTGTGGTGCTTCTGGTCTATAGAACCCCAAACACACAAACTATCCAATGCTGTGAAGTATTTCCATATTGATTGTGGCGTGTGCGTGTGCGCGTGCATTGAGGTCAACCTTTTTTGTTTTAAATTGATTAGATCAAAGCTTGAATACTATATTTTGGAGCAAGGCGCCACTCAACTCTGTTATCATGAGGACAGAACTTATTTCCATGGACTCCAGTGTGTCAGCGCAAATTGTGACGAAGTACAACAGTGAGAAAAGTCTGTGCAGCCTGCAGTCAGACACCTCATGAGGCCAGACATCAGAGTCTGGAGATGTAACGAGGAAACATGACTGAGGACATGACTAAAGAGCGCTTACATTACAGTCGGAAGTGAAGGAACACAGAGGATTTAATTAATCAAGTGGCTGTGGTAAATTACTTATTACACGGGACATCGTCCGTGTTGAGTGCTCGTGTGCAGTAGGCATGTGAATCTCGTCTCATCTCACGATTCGATACGCATCTCGATGCACTGCCAGCGATACGATACATTAGAGATACATGGAATCCCCTGGCGATACGATGCGATACGATTCTCCCTCTTCCCGATGCAATGCGATGCGATAACCATTTAGTTCAAATCAATGCGATACGATGCGATTCACCCCTCTACCGATACGATGCGATTTGATGGAGATTCATCACAATAGAAAGAATTTATATTAAAGCTCTATTAATTTCCCAAAACATGTAAAAATGCATTACATTTAAATTCAAAGCAATTTATTGTTTTACTGTAGGTTAGTATTATAGCTCTGCATCTCAAACAACCCAACTTATAGAATTATGTAAGTAAACAAAGGGTCTGCTCTCTGCTGGTTATTGTGGAATTGTTAGATTACTAATAATCATAGGCTATAGTATAATAATTATATCTCAAAGGTCAATTTGAGGTTGAGTATAGAGGGTTCAAGAGATTAAAATGTAATAGCCTATGTAATAGCTCAATTAATGTTACCAACATATAAATAGAAAAGAAACAAATAAACAAAACCAAAATGACAGGTCACACTCGTAGTGCTGTCAAACAAGTAGTTTAATCTGCAACACAGTTTTATAATATAATTGCCAATGTATAGTGGGGGTCCCTGCTTGATCTCTCACTCTCAGCTAAGTGGTCCTTGGCTTGACCTAAAAAACATTGAAGACCCTGGCCTGCATGTATTATTAACGTTATAAATACATAGCAGATGTACAAGCTCACAACGCGTCTCATCCACGCCCCGCTGTGAGCTTGTGGATCTGCAATTTTAGGCGTGCGACACCGTCTTGCTGCAGAATATAAATAAGGCTTCTATCTCAGAGAATAGCAGGGGAAAGCTGGACAGTGGAAAGTTGTGGAACGGTTGTAAACGACTTTAAACGCAAGCAGTACACCCATGAGCTGTGGCGTTGTTGTTGTTGTACACGTGTGTGCAGACTGCAGAAGCTTTCTTTAATTATAAATTGATGATCGCGAGTCACGACGCAGATTCGCGTCGGAGAATCAGCTAGAACAGCTGTGGAGTGTGGATCCTTAGCAGCATGCAGCGCTACAGTGAAAGGTCAACTGATCGACGGACAGCTATTTTATAAAGCTAAAGGTTGTGCTTCCTTTGTGCGTGGGGCTCACTTCTGTTCGTCGCGGGTGCTCTTTATAGTCAACTCAACGTGTCTACTCTGCACCGTCGTACGGTAGCTTCTGTAACTCTGTTCATTGACTGCGTGCTCGCAGCGCACAGCCGCACACTGTGCGGAGCTGGCTGCGAGAGACCTTTTTTTTCCTTCCTTTTCTGATGGTACGTTCAATGCGCCTCGGAAACACAGGATAGGGTGAAATTTACCATGAAAAAACAGTGCAACCACGGATTTTACAGATGAAAGCACTCCGCGAACGATCCATCGAGATTTCACCCGTCAATTTTACCGACACACAGTGAATGAACCGATTCACTCGCATCGCGCACGTCATAATCGATGTATCGATACGTATCGATTATTTTCCACATGCCTAGTGTGCAGGCGACAGTACAGTAGATGGATGGACAGTACATCCACACTATAGCCTATGGGGTCCACCTATGCTTTCTATGGCATAGGCAGCTCCCGGCATAGGATCCGCCGGGAGAATCTAGACGCAAGCTGCGCGGCATGAGACTAATTAATTACAGCGACAGAGAGAGAGAGGAGTATGTGTGTGTGTGAGTCAGTTTAACAAAGGTGCAGACGATCAGAAATCAGCAGAGCGTGATCGACCTTTGCGCTCCTTTATGCCGTATTGTCAAATAGTATCAAATATGCCTATTGATATGCGATTAAAATGTGATTAATTGAGATTAATTAATCACAAAGCCTCCAATTAATGAGATAATGTTTTTTAATTAAGTCCCAACACTATTCTTTATAGATCTAGCTTCAAAGAAAAAAAATAAAAAAAATGGTTAAATGTGTCAGATCGCATCGTATCGCATCGAATCGCATCAAATTCCACGAAATTTCACAAAATCGAAATCGCATCGATTTGGACTGACTCGAATCGAATCGTTCTGTATATAAAATGTATCGTCTCCGAATCGCATCGTAGCCCATGCGTATCGATACATATGGGCGTATCGAATCGTCTTGTAAGGGACAGACGCACACCTCTAGTATGTATGTATAGTATAGTATGTATGTATGTCGGGGTAACAAAGGTGGTCCCTCATTGGCTGCTGATGGTGACGTAAATAAGGTCAATAATGTGTCTAAAGGATGTAGAACAGCAGTTGTAATAGACATTAGTTAGTAGCAGTACTTGCGTGCTCTGCTAGTGCACAAGTAGGCCATGTATGGCCATGTATGGCCTACTTGTGTGGAAGCGCAAGTTGGCAACTCGACAGAGTGCATTTCTAGTTTTTCACTGACGTTACACATGTTACAACATGTTTCGACCTGGTCTTCTTCAGGGCTGATGAAGACCGGTATAGGTCGAAACATGTTGAGTGCCCGGATCTCCGTCTTTTTTCAATTGATATTTCATTTTCGTCAGTGAAAAAAGGTAGTCAACGAAACATTTATTATTAGTCGACTAAATCAACACTGGGTTGAAGTTCACCGGGTCGAGATGAACTCATTGTTTTGGGTGTCTTTGTCACTACGGTCTTGGCTACAGTGTGTAGCAGTGACATCCAATGTGGTCCCCGCCTTATACTAGACAGAGAGAAAAATCCCATTCAACCCATTTTGACCTGAGATCAGATTCTAAAACAGACAGTTTTCTGAAAAAAAGCTATGTTTCTATGCCAGTCGTTCTTCGATGTTTCAATAGCTAAAGCATTACATAACACCAAGAGGGGTTCCCGTCCAAAATGGGTTAATTGGAAGCAAGCTCCCATGGCCATAAAAACATTACATTCTGTTCATAAAAAAAGATATTTGGAAACAGCAAAAAAAAAACTGTCAAATAAAAGTTAAAGAAAAAAACTTTAAGCATATACAAGCCGATCACCTGCATTTCCAGGCAATGTGGGAAATGAAAAACGTAAAAAAAAGTGTAATCTTCAAAGACCTTGGCAATAACCGCTGCCATGCCAGGGCACCTCAGGAGCAGCTGGAAGAGAGGTGTGTGCGTATAGAAAGAAGAGGAGACAATGGAAGCTCTTTTTTGTCGCACCTTTGTAAATTAAATATCACACCGGACGTGAGTGACGAGGTCTCCGTGCTTCAGGCAGTCACACACCAACGCAACATGGAGTATGCTACTGGGTCAGGTGACATTGTCTAGCCCAGTGGTTCCCAAACTTTTTCATGTCAAGGACCCCCAAATTGACACCAAATAGCCCCCAATTTGAAAAGATATGCCAGGGACCCCAATAAGAGAAGGTTTTTATGGTGGCAGTGATTTTCAACCCGTTTAATTTCAAGGACCCCCAGTTTGACATGCATTTCTATCTCTGGGACCCCCAATTTATATAGTAAAATCAATGCTAATTTAACTCTGAGACCCCATAAGGGTCCATTTGGTTCCAAATGATCATTTAGCTGGGTTTCCCCCCTGGAACTCCCTCAAGTACCCCTGGGGGTCTAGCCCATTTTAGACCTGGAGGAAACGCATCCGTGTCACCTTACGTATAGCTTTTAAAGTTTTAACCACTATACGAGCTTGTAGATCTGCTATTTGTTTTTTTTTGTGAAAACGTATCATGAAAATGTGTGCAAATCTTTTTTAACTCAAATATTTGCTTCAAAAAACGACAACATTTTGGCAAGTTTCCGAAAGTGTGCTGGGCCCATTTCTTTCGTTTTTTAATAAATGCACTGTTGTCCTATATACGCACCTGTCACCAACCTGTTGTTGGTGTATAAAGTATAACGTAAAGGAAACCACAATTAACGAAAAGGCAACAAAAGATTCTTAGAACACTGAAAGAAGGGAGGGAGGGAGTGGACATTCGAAGGAGCAGATGATTGGCTTATAGGGGCAATAGCCCCTTCCACGTCTGGCTTTCCCCGTGCAACGTCATGTGGCAGCCAAGTCTATGGACTTTTAATGTCCGTCTGAAGCAGCCCCCCCCCCCTCATGAACTCTAAAATATGCCCAGGCAAACTGTCAACATGGCGTCACAGCAGGGAAGCGATCTGCTAACGAAATCAATCAAAACCCCAACCATCCGCACCACACACACACACACACACACACACACACACACACACACACACACAGACACACATCCCTATCACACATCTGCACACTCCTTATCTGGCTGAGAAAACTTCGGTATAAGCGGCGAAAGCAATCACTGATAAGACTTCACTGTGAGAGCATCTTAGAAGAAAAAAAAAAACCTGCAGTGCTCTGGCAAAGAAAGCAGAGGCTATAGAACCCATGGTTCCAAATGACGTGACTCGCGTTCATCCTCTGGAGGACAACCGAGTCCTCCGTGTTCCCTCCGTTTCGAACCCCGCTGCACAAGAACAAAAGGGGGCTCGCTCTCCTCTTTGTCTGTTTTGGTATACCAGATCCCCAAATCTCAGCTGTAGAGGAGGGAGCCCATCAATGACCCCATTAGATGGAGAGATTGGAGGGGGTGGGGAGGGGAGGGGGGATCATTATGTGCCCCCAATTCAGTTCCTTGGCAGCGTCAACGAGAACCGAGCCTCCCTTTACGACATTATACAATTTCTATGCCATGGTAAATGAAAACGGGAGGGGAGAGGAGGGTGGCGAGGGGAGGGGAGAGGAGGGTGGCGAGGGGAGAGGAGAGGAGGGTGAAGAGGGGAGGGAGAGGAGAGGAGGGTGTCGAGGGGAGGGGAGAGGAGAGGAGGGTGGCGAGGGGAGGGGAGAGGAGGGTGAAGAGGGGAGGGGAGAGGAGGGTGAAGAGGGGAGGGAGAGGAGAGGAGGGTGTCGAGGGGAGGGGAGAGGAGGGTGGCGAGGGAGGGGAGAGGAGAGGAGGGTGTCGAGGGGAGGGGAGGGGAGAGGAGGGTGGCGAGGGGAGGGGAGAGGAGGGTGGCGAGGGGAGGGGAGAGGAGGGTGGCGAGGGGAGAGGAGAGGAGGGTGAAGAGGGGAGGGGAGAGGAGAGGAGGGTGTCGAGGGGAGGGGAGAGGAGAGGAGGGTGGCGAGGGGAGGGGAGAGGAGGGTGAAGAGGGGAGGGGAGAGGAGAGGAGGGTGTCGAGGGGAGGGGAGGGAGAGGAGGGTGGCGAGGGGAGGGGAGAGGAGAGGAGGGTGGCGAGGGGAGGGGAGAGGAGGGTGAAGAGGGGAGGGGAGAGGAGAGGAGGGTGTCGAGGGGAGGGGAGGGGGAGAGGAGAGGAGGGTGTCGAGGGGAGGGAGAGGAGAGAGGGTGTCGAGGGGAGGGGAGAGGAGGGTGGCGAGGGAGGGGAGAGGAGGGTGGCGAGGGAGGGGAGAGGAGGGTGGCGAGGGGAGGGGAGAGGAGAGGAGGGTGGCGAGGGGAGGGGAGAGGAGGGTGGCGAGGGGAGAGGAGAGGAGAGGAGAGGAGGGTGGCGAGGGGAGGGGAGAGGAGGGTGGCGAGGGGAGGGGAGAGGAGGGTGGCGAGGGGAGAGGAGAGGAGAGGAGGGTGGCGAGGGGAGGGGAGAGGAGGGTGGCGAGGGGAGGAGAGGGGAGAGGAGGGTGGCGAGGGGAGGGGAGAGGAGAGGAGGGTGGCGAGGGGAGGGGAGGGGAGGGTGGAAACTAAGGGACGCAAAGAGGGAAAGAGAGAAGGAGAGAGAGATTACTCTAGATATCTCAGGCCAAGTCCCCCGATTTAACTGATGCCCCAGACAACCACAGGCAGAACTAATCCCTCTGATTTCTGCCCTGCAAATGAGTGATTCTTAAATCGATATATATAGCAAGAGAAATGTCCCGGGTGCCATTATCTTTTTTTTTAAAGTTACCTGCTCTGTACTATAGAACGCTGTGCGGGACCGATGTATTTAAATCCTGCTCCTGCTGGAGTTTCCGTACATTATTTATACTGCCCGTTTCCACAGTTGCTGCAACTCATCCTGCCCCGATGCAAAAGGTATAGCGTCCGCTCCCGCAAGATTGAAATTGGGACGGAAATCCCCAAAGGACAAAAAGAAGGACACATAGAATGAGAGAGAGACGAGAGAGGGAGAGGCAGGATTTTGAGCATTTCAGCACCACGGACAGAGACACAACGGGTTGGGCCAACTGCCGGTCAAGAGACGCATACTATAGTGTTGGCGCTAGTATTTTGAATTAAAAAGGGACACTTCACCCCTTTTGCCACCGAGTGGCGCGCTATGAGCTTGTAGGTCTGCTATTTTTGAAAATTCGAAGAACGACTGACATAGATATCGAGGCAATAGATTTAACATCTTCAACTTGATGTAAATTAAATAAAAAAAATCGCCGATTTTGATTTAAAAAAAAAGGAAAAAAGACAGCATTGGACAGTTGAATATAGCAAGTGTTCATACACACATTCCTTCACATGAATTCCACCGAAAATGAAGGGGATTGTTGAAGCTCTCTTTATCACGTCCCCTGAAAGGAAAAAGCCTCCCTTTTTAGATTTGATCCATCCCCAAGGTCACTCCGAGGTCAGAGGGAGAAATATGGTGCAGGCAGGGGAAAGAACGATAAATCTCCCTGAGTGGCTGGAGTCTCATATGGCTGAGAGACATTTTGCTAAACAAAAAGCCCCAGCTGTGCACAAACCAGCACTAACAAATCAAAGCCCTTTTGGCAGCATCAACCAGCCAAGACTTCTGCAATAACGGAACACTATCCAGTTTCAGGCTGCATTATCATAAATGTAATAATAATAATAATAATATCTGGGATTTATCTAGCGCTTTTCTTGATACTCAAAGACGCTTTACATGTGTTGGGCCAGGGGGGGGGGGAAACAAGGGAAAAGGACAACTTTATTAGAAAACAAGCCAAATTGATTAAATCAATTAATTACCAGCTGCATTATTAGTATCTGTGGGTCTGCTGCTGACGTTATGCCACGTTTTAGCTGCGCTCCGCTGTCATGCTCAAATTAGTGACCCTAAAGAATTCCGAGGCAACATGGCTGGAGACGAGGCAGCCAATCAGAACTGCTCGACTAGCCATGCCGTGCAGACGATGGGGTGTTATGGGTTGTGTTGCCAGTGGTGGCAACTGTCGTGACGGAAATAAGCTAAGCAGCCTTCCAAAAACCAAAACCAGGCAAGCAACTGTGAATGAATCCACGTTAGGCTGGAAATATGCAGGCTTGGCAACCAGTAGCAGAAAATGATCTCCAGTGTGTGTACTACCCGGTCGGAACTATGGCAAGCTAATATTGACCAGCTTGCAGCTGGTAAAAAAACAATTAAAATAATAAAACTGCGAGGCCATGCACTGACTCCCCCCCCCCCCCCCCCCCCCCCTCCACGGTGGTCTGAGATCTTTTCACAGGAAAATCGTTTCTTCAAAGGGTTCAGGGCATAATATCACCTGGCATACATTGAAAACAGCCCCGCCAGTATACGGGCAAATTAATGCATGCTCTTCCGGGGGATTCAACAGAGCACATGCTCAATATGGTCTCGTATTATCCAGCTAGGGGCTGAGATAAAAACCACTAGCGAATAATATTGGAAAGAAGAAAAGGACCCGGTCAAATAACGCCCCCAGCCGTCTTAATATCCACTCCGGAAAAACATCATTATACTTCTCAAAGCTTTGACATTTCGTATACTTTCTATTCATTGCGTTCGACAACGATTAGATGAACAATACTGTAATGTGGAGTGCTATAATTTAACTTTAAAAACAAATGGAACCAGACGCCCTTAGGAAAGCTTTTCAGCCTTTAACTGCACCTATATATTGATCGTATGAGGTGATAAGACATTATAGACCCCACTAATGGTCCGTTTGAAAACCATCATATACAAAGAGAAATGCCAACACAGTCATTGAGAAAAAAGTGCCTGACATTTAGGGCTGCTTTGCCATTCTTTCCACATAAGACACAAACACCAAAATCCCTTCAGAACAATCTCCAGTCATTTCCAGACTGCTGCAACAGCAGCAGCAGTCCAAAACACACACACACACACACACACACACACAAAATAAACCATAATTATTAAATTTATGCCGATTAAACAAATTTCATACCTGCTACCCCACGAAATCCCTGACAGTCTGGGCTCAGATGAGAGAGAGAGAGAGAGAGAGAGAGAGAGAGAGAGAGATGAGAGAGAGAGAGAGAGAGAGAGCTAAGAAGGCAGCATGGGGTCTAATAAGGTGTCAAGCCTCAGTTCTCATCTTTGGCAGGGATGTCCTGTCAAGTTGTCAGACAAGTTTTAGAAGCCATTTTGGGACGACAGATGATGGAAGAAGGCAAGTGCAATGAGGCTTCAATGCATTCTGGAACTCTATAGGGAGCGCCACAAAGGCCCAACTTCACAGTTACAAAGAGTTTTACAGTTTATTTGACGATTGCTTAACTTATTTTAATTTATAATAATAAATATATAATATAAAAGGTTTGCCGCCTTGTGTGTGGACTCCCTTTTTGTCATGTATTGCCCTAGAGTGCATGCACAAAGTGCTCTCGGGAAGAACGGATGCACAATCATGAGAGCAGATTGGCTAAATTCAACAGAAATGTATAAGCCCAAATTACACGTATACAGGGCGACGGTGGGGGCTCAGGGGTCGAGTGGCCGCTTGGGAACCGCAAGGTTCCCAGTTCGAACCCTCTTCATGGGCTCCCCCGAGTTAGTAGGCTATCAAAGTGTCCTTGAGCAAGACACCGAAACCCCTAACTGCTCCCGATGTGCAGGTCGGTGTGCCTTGCATGGTTTCCTATATAGGTAATCGGTGTGTGGATGGGTGAATGTAAATGCACAATCTATGTAAAGCGACCTTGGATAAAGGCTCTGTATATAAATGCACCATTCATACACCGTTTTATACGTAGTTGTGCTCCGTTTGTCAAGCACCAAAAATACTAATAATAGCCGATCTACAAGCTCACAGCGGCAGGTCGGCCATTTTCGGTGCGCAACACCGCGCACGACCAAAGAATAAATCAGACATATAAGTGAGGGAAGGGGAAGTTTTTCCAGAAAGGACCAAGGGGAGGAGGGAGTCTGCTTCAAGGTCACGGTCAAGACGCCAGCATGGCAAATGAAAAATGCAAGCGAGCGTGGTAATTGCTAAATTGCGAGCGCTCTCTTGAAGAACGACAAGAGACGTAATAAGATGTCTAAGGTCACTCTATCGCTCCTTACAAGGAGAGCATATATATAAAGTGACTAATGATCGACCTTCTTCCTATTATTCCAGTGGGTGTGCTATTTGATGGGCGAGGGGGGAGCCGTCGTCATCACAGGCAGTTTCGATCCTTAACCCATTCTGACCCGAGATCAGATTCATACGAGGGTTTCCACTGGGACACACACTGGTCTGATTATAACCCATTCTGACCTGAGATCAGATTTTTTTTAAAAGTCAGTCGTTCTTCGATTTTTCAAAAATAGCAGACCTACAAGCTCGTATGAGCTTGTAGATCTGCTATTTGTCAATAGCTAAAGCATAACGTGATGCTATATAACACCAAAAAGGGGTTCCCGGCCAAAATGCGTTAAGTGGCTGAAACATCTCCCCTTGATCCATCTTATCCGACAAGAGTGACGTGCGGTTCAAGGCACGCTTTGAAGGTGGCAGCGTGAGACGAAAGCCTTGAGGTTGAGAAGAAAACACCGCCCGCCCGCCCGCCCCAAGGTCTGCGTGTCCTCCTCTCTGCCTTTTGATTCTTTTCTTTTTCTTTTGTTTGAGTGCCACGGGGCAAAAGACCCATGCTGCATGGAAAGAAAGTGGGGGTGAGGGAGGGACGGACGGACGGAAGGCAAAGGGAGCCCTTTACAAAAAAAAACTTGAACGTCAGAGGATAAAAGCAACAACACTGCCAGAAATAATCAACTGTTTTTGACAGAAACTGTGATCAAAGCGCTAAAGTGGATGCATGCACGTGGCGCCAGCCAGCCAACCGGTGACATCGCTTGTTAGGATGAAGGGCGATTATATCGTAACAGTATGTGGGAGTAATGGAGTATAGAGGGCGACGGGGAAATAAAGTCGATAAATAATTATCAACATTTTAAATGGCCATCGAGAAGGCCGCAAATGGTCAGTATAGGACAACGACGCAGATCGGCTGGAAAATGGCAAATATTCCCAATTATCTCAAACTCTAGCGGCATGCTAAGGCATGAGGCTAGCTTTCCACTGCAGCCTAAAGCGCCAATTAACGCTTTTTCATGAAAGAGTTGAGTTGAGTCACTGTGATGCCGGCATGGGGGAGTAAAGGCTCCAAAGGCTGGCTTGGAACCCGTGCTAGTAGAAGTGACCTAAAACCCAGTCTTATAAGATTGGCCCTCGAGAGAGAGAGAGAGAGAGAGAGAGAGAGAGAGAGAGAGAGCAGGAGCAGATTCACGAACAAGACTCAACATAAGGAGCAGAGACTCCGTAAAGGACGGCCTGGGGGCCTGAACATTCCCTCATATCTCTCTCTCTCTCGTCAGTCTTTTGTTTTCCCTCAAGGAACCGGTGGTTTTGGCCTACATAGGCAGCCAAGCACAACCTCCATCCTGTACCGGGGCCAGACTTCATCAGCAGTGTTATACTCTGGTGTTAAAAGTAGCGTAAGTGATATTCTTTCGTTTGCAAACTCCACACAGAAAGGTGCACGAAAGGACATCTATAGGCCGCTAAACCAGCCTGACGGCGTGTCACCGGTTCGACTCTCGGTCCCGACGACCTTTGACCGTGTGTGTCCCCCCCCCCCATCTCTCTCCACCATTTCCTGTCACTATACTGCCCCCTCTATAGAGCGTCGCAGTCCCACCCCCTTTCAGAACGACGAGTGGCCCAGGAAATGAATCCCAATGCATTTTGCCCATATAGGTTTTTCTTAAAGTATGTATTTAAAGACGGTTACGCCACGGCCGCGGACAAAGCCAACTCGGATCGTGACAAACCAGTAAGACGCGCAAACGCGGGAAGCGAACGCAGCTGAGACCCTGCAGATCATATCTGTCTGTCTGTCTGTCTGTGTGTCTGTCCCGCTGTTACTGTATATGTGGACCTGGCCCCTTTTGTGCCCATATATGGAGCTGAGTGATTGCTGATGCAACACACTCCATATGTGGATAGCGGGACAGACACACACACACACAGACAGACATGATCTGCTAGGTCTCATAGTAAGTGCTCACTGCGTTCGCAATCATGACCATGAACACAATATTTAAGGCAGGAGACAACACTATTTGTTTTGTTTTTCTTCTCGTAAATTATTCGATCAGCCCAAAACATAGTGTTCATCGTCATGATTTGTCCCACACGGAATACTGCAGACCTCCGTGGGGGACCTTCCACACTGACCTCACCACACGCCGAAAATAGTTTCCCCCCCCCCCCCGAGCTTGTAGATCTGCGCATTTTGGGCAAAAAAACGGCCATTGCACTGGTACAAATTAGACTTTAATTGAGCTGTGCATTGCAAGCTTTCCATTTCCGCCACTATTTTTGCGTTTTTGAGTGGTGCAACCACTCCAAGGAACAGCAATGTCCGTGACATTAACCCATGCACCTATGTGACTGTGAGCACGAATATGACAATTAGTACCAGTAGGGGCGCTGTTGTGCCCCTACTATCTATCTCTCTAGAGAGATAGTGCTGCACTTTGGCTGCTAATGAGAGAGAGAGAGATAGAGAGAGAGAGAGAGAGAGAGGGGTGGGGGGGGGGGAGGGGAGTTGGCACCACTCAGTTCACACGGGTGTGATTCTTTTAAACAGTTTGCCTATGCCATGCGAGGTTGAAAGTGGGACACTGCCTCAACAAAATAAAAATGAACGTAGCGATATTGAATCAAAGGAGGAATAAAACGAACCCTTCCACATCCTTCCTTGCGTGTATAGCCATCAACAAATATTAATTTCTTGGTCTGTGGGCCCAAACAAAACCATGTCAAACTCACTTTCAATTCTTGCCGTGAACTGACGACAGTCTGGCTAAACAACTTTTTTTTCATTAAAGCCTTCCATTTGCAGCTGCTTGTGTATAAGCTGAAGTAAGCCGAAGAGGTCTTCTATCAAAAGAGCAAAAGATAATTGCCAAATCATGTTTCTGGAGCTGTGAGTGTATACGCTCCCCGTGGTCTAAGGGCGCTTTCACACCCAAAGTTCGCTTAGAAGGTCCGGATCAAGGACCAAGGACCAAATATTTGCATTTTGATTTTGGTCCGTTTGGTGTTCACACTGGACTTTGTAAAGCGTACCAAATATGTAAACAAATGACACGTGGACATGTTAAGCGAACCAAATAGTGAGGGAAAAAGAACATGAGGGGAAATCAGTGTCTACAATTTTTGGGGCAACCTTCAGTCACACAGAGAGAGAAGAGAAGCAACAACTTGCTATTGCATTCATTCTTATTAATTATTTTATTAGCCAAATAAGAGCAACAGATGAACATGAGCAGGTGTTTGAACAATAATGTGCTTGCTCCTGATGCATACAATTCACGGAGACGTATAGCCTACAAGGTATCCCCGATAAAAATGACTTTTCTTCCATGTGTGCACCTTGACCCGATTAGATATATGTTATTTCTGCGCATCAAATCGGCGGGCATTTCCATGTCATCTTATGGTTTAAACTTGAAGGTGGTCAGTTAGTAGGTTATTGAGCTTCAAGTCAGAAAAGCTCCGCTGCAGCTAATTGAGTTGACCTAGTTTTACGTCTTTTGCTATAGTGATGTAGGCCTAATCAATTAATCATTTGGGACCACCTGTGTATAGCTTATTTAACATTGGCTTTTTCTCTATACGTGCGGCCGTGCGCGACATGGATGATTTTAAATATTTCAAATTCTCTGTCTCTGCGTCTCTCCCATATAAATATACACACACACACACACACACACACACACACACTGACACACACACACACACACACACACACACACACACACACACACACAGACAGACAGACAGACAGAAAAAAGGAGGGGACACGAGTTGAAAGAGAAACTCTCGCATGAAGACTCATGCATCGCATGCTTTGTCATAACTTTGCGTGACGGCGGCGCATGCTTAAAATAAACAGATCTACAAGCTTACATCCACGTGTACCATATACCGTACACCATTCCGTGTCGATAATTATACATCTGTTATTTTTGCGCATGTGAACCTCGTACGCTGCCATTACATTTGCGCTGCGCCTCGACATGCGTCTACTATTAAAATAAAATCAGACTGTCAGCTGTCATATCAATAGTGATCCCCGTAAAAAATACATGCTTTTATAACTAATTATTAATGCAGCCTCACAACTGCCGAAGCCCGACAGCTATTTTGGCTATCGTACTGTATTTGGTCCTCTATAAAGTCCGAATGCATTCACACCAGTAACGAACCGCACCGTGGTTCGTTTGGAAGCGAACCGAGTCCGGCCTTTTTTAGCGGACCATGGTTCGTTTCTTTGATCCGCACCAGAGTTCGGATGCATGTTCACACCAACCGAACCAAAGGGGTAAGCGGACCATGGTTCGTTTTAAACGAACCAAACATGTCCGGTGTGAAAGCGCCCTAAGAGATGAGAAGCAGTGGCTTAACCCATTCTGACCTGAGATCAGATTCATACGAGGTTTTCCACTGGACACACACTGGTCTGATTAACCCATTCTGACCTGAGATCAGATTCTAAAAATGTCAGTCGTTCCTTCCCTAGTCGACCTACAAGCTCATAGCGCGCCACTCGGTGGCGCGCTATGAGCTTGTAGATCTGCTATTTTTCAATAGCTAAAGCATAACATGATGCCAACACCAAAACGGGTTCCCGTTCAGAATGGGTTAAGGGCATAGTAATGTATTTGGCACGCGTCCACACTTCATGCACTGCGACTGTCTTGAGGTAATGTATTGCCAGGACTTTTTGCTCTTAGCGAAACCTTGCCTCATTCACACTGTAAGCCGGCCGGCTGAAAAGGAAATTGTATTAATGAAGGAAATGGATATACAGTGGTAATGGCACAGGTCAGCGTGATCAATAAACTTTGCTTTTTAACGTTCTCCTCTCCTCCCCCCCCCCCCCCCCCCCCCCCCCCCCCCCCCCCCCCGCAGTAGGGTGCCCTTGAGACAGCTATTACACAGGAGCTGCTAAGGGATGTGTTGGCCTTGCCGTGACCTCCGTCTGAATGTAGGGAGAGTATATCGACTCTGTCTGTGTATATAGTGCCAAGCTGTTGTGTGTGTGTGTGACTCAACAAGAACGGCAATGACAAGTGTCCCAAAGACACTCGGGGGGCAAAAAAAAGAGCTTTGGCAGACAAAAACTAAAAAAAAGAAAACTAAGTGAATTTCGCCCGGGAGACATCTCGTTGAAACTAAAGCTGCCAATCGTCAGGGTCAGTCTGTCCTGTGGAGGGGATCAGTGACGATATGAGAGAGGGATCGGGAAGCTTGGGACATTGATTAGCATTAGGAAGCATGCAGAGCTATACGTGTTTCAAGGACAAATTCAACTGAGGATCTTAATGCTTGGCCCCGGAAAGAAATAATGTTTATTAATTAACCGTTTTCTGTCCGTAGGACGGCTCCACACTTCCTAGGGAACCCAATCGTGCATAGGGCGAGTGTACGCGTCCTAGCGCATTCTCAATGATATCAGGCGAAGAGAAGAATATTCTCTTTTTTTTCAACTTTTTCCGGACACTGAACGAGTGGCGCGCTACGAGCTTGTAGGTCTGCTATTTAAAAAAAAAATCGAAGACACTTTGCTTTAGACACTTCAGCCAATCAAATCATCGCTACATGGGGTGATCGGCCAATCACGAGCGGCAACGTTTGTGTTCACACAAACCCGGAGAGCTGCGCAGCGGAATAGTCAGCCACCAAATCGCACGGACGCCCTCATTTTCACCTAAAATTTGAATACTGTCAATTGAACATCACTTAAAAATCAGACCCATCTGAAGTGAGTGGTGCTGAATTGCACTTGTGCTGTAGTACTTGTACAAGCCCTCATCCCTGGGCTTTGTGCGTGCGTGCGTGCGTGTTAGGCTGTGCACACCACCACAAAGGCTAGGGGTTCAAAATTGCTGTGCAAATAATAAAAGTATTCAATATTCATATATTGGCCATTTGGGGAAATGAGGCCCATCACACAGTGTGTAGTACAGTTTGAGAAAAAAAAGGTGTACAAATCACATACTATCAATAGTTCACGATTTGACAGTGTGGTCATTAGACCGTCTTGTTTGTTTCAACAGGTGCAAATTAAAATGTGATGTATTCAGGAACCATCCGACACGGCTTCGTGAAAAGTAGGGCTGTCAATACAAATGCTGCTTTGGAATTTGAACTAACAAGCAGAGGTAATTCATTATCTTTAGAAGCAATTAAAACACCCCGAACGCCCGGGGGTTATTTAAATCCATTAAATCGGAGCGCCCAGCGATTTATTTAGCAGCGGAGCACATTTAGCGACGGACCGGACGTTATCCCGGATGCGGCTGGAGTAGCGAGATGTAGCCAAAACCACCGACGACAACGGGAGGTCTGATTGAATCTACTATAGCGACGGGACCGCGGTGGTGGGCCGTCTAACATATAATCTTTTCTTAGAATTGGACGGAATAATGTCCAGGCGGTGGCGTATAACCGTCTGGGCACCAGACTGGTGATCCAGTCGCAGTGTGGGCCGCGGGTTCGACTCCCGAGCCCGACACGGCCTTTACTGCATGTCATCCCCCCCTCCCCATCTCTCTCCCGTTTCCTGTCAGCCTATACTGTCCGTCCCTTCAAAAAAAACCAATAAAAGGCGTAAGCTGTAAAAAGATATCTTAAAAAAAAAATAATAATAATAATTGGACGGAATGATTTAGATCGAGAGTTATTAATTAAACGTTTTAAGATTTTCGATCTCGTCGGCAAAAACGGGGCGGGGGCGACACATTTTCGATGATGTCCCACCGGTGTTGCGCAACAGACGCTCCCAGCCTGTTTTGATATCAATAATCTACTTACTAATATTATATATAAATTTTGACTTACTTTACGTTACTAATTGAAAAGGCGGAGAACTCCGCCCTGTGCTCTCAGGGTGTTTTAACCCATTTTGTGCGGGAACCCCTTTTGGTGTTCGCTATTGAAAAATAGCAGATCTACGAGCTTGTAGGTCTGCTATTTATTTTTTTTATCGAAAGAACGACCGACATAGAAACACAGGCTTTTTCAGCAAACTGTGAGGACGTATAGAAGACATTTTTTTAATCTGATCTCAGGTCAGAAAGGGTTAAACATGTTCCTCAATCTTGGATCATCAAGTCGCCGTCTCACTGGCTACCGTACCCATACAGTATACTTATGTAAAAAGACTAAGTTAAGGTGGGGGGAAAAATGCTACCCTGACGGAAAGGAAACTAAAAGGTTTCTCGAGGACTCTTCAAACATTCATAATTTTATGCAATCTCCGGGAGAGCTAAATCAGAAGAGGTCATCAAGTGTGACTCGGAACGCCAAGTATAGGCCAGTGTTCAAAGCAAGCAACAGCTTTTTTTTTTTTTTTTACTTTAACAGTCAATTAAATAAGAGTCGTGTCTAGGGCACAGTAAAGCATGAGCACAGCCGACGTCAAATTAGGCTAGAAATCTGAAAATGCCATGTTCCTATACTGCAGTCGGTGTGGGGAACACTACGAACGATGGAGGTTTTTGCGAGAGAATTGGAAACACGACCACTTTTGGTGCATTCTTTATTCACTGGGATGCATTCTTTATTCATTAAGATCCAATTACTGTTGAGGAAATCTATCCCAAGGTCACGGTAGTAAATCATCCATTTATATGCAAAACAATAACACATTCTGTGTAGTTCCTGCCGTTTGCAGGTGGCTTCATCGGCATTGAACCCTGCAATGAGCCAACGATCAAAAAGAAATGTGCAGTAGTGCGACTGAGGACCCTTGTTGTGAGCCCTTTTTCTCCGATACAGTCACAGCTTCGGCTGGGCAGAATAATGAAAAGTATAGCGCAATCTATCCACGTGTTTCCCCGCCAACGTACTGGGGCTCCTTGTGTGTGTGTGTGTGCTTCAGGCCGTGTTGCCATGTCTGCTTATTACCTTTGACTTGCTTTTTCTGTAAAGTCAGTTGCAAATAAATTATTGGTAATTCTGGTTGATGTTTTTTGGGGCTTGATTCTAAAGTGTATAGGAAACCCAGATGAATGGAGTGCAGGTCTTTTTTCCGACAGCATATTGATCCGAAACCTCAATCCTAACCTAACCCTAACAGCAAGCACGGGAGCAGCGCATGTCGGACCATCGCTTTTTCGCATCGCAGCGAATGTCCCTCTGCTGCGGATCGGACCGTTGCCCGGTCGGCTAGAATGCTGTCGGAAAAAAGGCCGCCTCCCGATGAATGCTATAGTAATTGTCCACAGACATCCATCTGCACATATTTTGTGCCTTTTTTATGAAAATGTTTAAAAAATATTCAAAATATTTCGATTTATTCTCAATGTTTTAAATAACGGATGTGCAACCTCACAATGTGTCGCTGTGAGCTTGTAGATCAGCCATTTTCATTTGTGCTCGTTTTCATAGACCTGGCCACTTTTTGCAAAACTGGCAACACAGCAAGAGAAAGAGGAACTTATGCACGCACACACAAATGCAAAGACTTATGGGCCATATGAAAAATGTGGATAGTCTCAATCTGAGCAAAACAAACAAGGCATCAGGCTTTGGTATATATGGGGTCTGTCGTCTGATCTGACTCAGAGTTGCCTGCTGGTTGAAATGAAGCTAAGCGAGAAAGAAAGAGAAGAGACTGGCCCACTAGGCTACCTGCCACTGTTGATTTTGTCGACAAACTGTGACGAAGAATTTTGTCGGCTACCTTTTTTTTTATGAAGAAAAGTAACTAAAAACTAAGCCATGATGACTAAAACTGAGACTAAGTATATTGACAATTTCAACAACGAAAAAGTAGATATAGCGAGGGACTATAGTGCAGAAGAGATCCTGGCATGCTGAAAATTGCAGATCTACAAGCTCACAAACAAGTAAAAACCATTACGACGGCATCTAAAAAGAAAATCTGCTGCCAAAAACAACACTGAAGGACAAGCTGCTTTTATGAGTGGGTGTTTAATATCCAGCAGGATTTTATATTTGTGTTTTTCGCCTTTATTTTATATATTTTATGGAGGGATAGACAGTAGGCTGACAGGGAATGGGGAGAGAGATGGGGGGGGGGGGGGGGGGGGGGGGGGGGAGTCACATGCAGTAAAGGCCGTCGGGATCGGGAGTCGAACCCGCGGCCACACTGCCAGACTGGATTACCAGCCAAGGTGCCTGGACCGCTGAGCCATGGCCCAGGCCATCCAGCAGGATTTGTATACCGAAAATATAAACTTTCCAAATTATTCCATTATTTGCCAGCACAGATCTCAGGAAGACAACAAACTTGGGAGGTCTGGGGTGTTTTACAAGCTCTATCTTTTGTCATTTCCTCTCCGCACTTGCGGAAACATTGTTTTGAATGGCTGCACTTCCCGTCAATCAACTGGGCACTTTGGCAATTTTCTCCAGGCAGCAAGCAGTGCCTCGGGCTGGGCCGCGCGCTCCGACAAACACATAATTGGCGCAATTTGGCTAGCGTTGACGGGTGAGACGCTTGGCAGGGGGATTGTATGGAACCGTAACAGGTTGGTCGGAGCACTTCTTCAGCAATGTAGTGGGTTTTTTATCCGTTGTTGACCACAATGGAAATAAGCCCCTCAAAGGCTTTCTTGTGCGTTCGTCCCTCGGTGATGCAGTGCGACCGCATGGCGGAAAGTGCTCTTTCTTTTATGGTCATGCAGGCCAGTATGGTCAAGAAAAATAAATCGATCAATCAAATCAATCAATGGGGGTGAACTGGATGAACAGAGCGTGCCGTGAAGCTCCATCTCTCTCCCGGTGAATCATCCTGCTTGTCAGGTGAACAAGGTGAAGTAGCCTCGCATAGCTAACTAACTATTATGGAATAACTATTCCATAATCACCCGAATGCTATGTAGAGTCTGGAACTACACCTCCTGAATGTTATATAGAGTCTGGAACTACACCTCCTGAATGTTATATAGAGTCTGGAACTACACCTCCTGAATGTTATATAGAGTCTGGAACTACACCTCCCGAATGAGTCTGGAACTACACCTCCTGAATGTTATATAGAGTCTGGAACTACACCTCCCGAATGAGTCTGGAACTACACCTCCTGAATGTTATATATAGTCTGGAACTACACCTCCTGAATGCTATATAGAGTCTGGAACTATATATGTATGTATATGTATATGTATATGTCATACGTTATATGTATATTCTGTAGCCTCAATAAGGTTAGGTGAAATAATGGTTTAACCCATTTTGGTTGGGAACCCCTTTTGGTGTTAGCATTAGGGGTGCAACGGTTTTCAACCGAAAACCGAACCGTTCGGTTCCACATACACGGTTCAATGCGCTCTAATGAACCGCGCTATTTCGGTTTGCATTAATTCATTTATTACAGCTGCGAAGAATGTATTTCTCGGTCACACACTGGCCTACTTAGAAGTCTAGCACTCTATCGGTCACACACCGTCCTACTAAGAAGTCTAGCACTCTTTCGGTCACAGAAGTGTAGCACTCTGTCGGCCCACCCCCTACACACACACACACACACACACACACAGAGAGAGAGAGAGACGGCATGATGAGGAGAATCCAGCACTCGTCTTTAAACGTCGTTCTTGGAATAATTATTGATCGTCATACACAGAGACACACACAGCGGAGTAACCTCGCGCCAACAGGCTTCTAAGCACGGTCGTTGTAAGTTTGTTCAGATCTGATTCTGCATCTGCACTCGCTGTTTGAGTGCTAATTAAGAGGGAGAGTGAGAGCAAAAACAACCCGCAGCAGGACATTCATTCCGTCAGAAAAGTACCAACAAAATACTCCCATGTCCAATCCATGACTGTAGATAGAAGCCCTTCTTCTAATAATATAAGCATAATATCCTTAAATCCTCATGTAGACTTATTGTAAACTTTTGTAGGCTATTTTTCTGAGACACGACGCATTCACTGTGAATGACTCCCCTCCCAGGAGACACTCTCCTCTCCTCTTTCCTGCATGTGCTTAATGCCCCGTGTGAGCGCATAGGTGCATTTATTTCCCCTTGAAAATAATGATGAGGCACATTAAAATAGCAATATGAGGTTTTTTCCCCCCTTTAAAATAATGAAAAGGCAGAAATGCCTAATAAAATAATATATGCTAAAAAAAGAGAAGAAAAGAAAATGCTATAAATAAACTTTTTTGAGTGGTGCAAGCCACTGCCTGGCTGGCTGGCTGGGTATGAGCATGAAAACAGCGTGGTTGTTTTTCACCACCTGTGCACAACCTAACACACACGCACATTATTAACTGTATATATGATGATTTCGTGTGTGCCAGTACAGTGACACTAGTACAGTACAGTACAGTAGAGGGTACAGTAGGGCGCGTTCCTGCATGGGGATCACTTCACAAGGGGGTATTTTTTTTTACTGTACCGAAACCGAACCGAAACCGTGGCCCCCATACCGAGGTTCGAACCGAACCGTGGTCTAACTGAACCGTTGCACCCCTAGTTAGCATTACGTTATGCTTTAGCTATATATAGCTAAAATAGCAGACCTACAAGCTCATAGCTTGTAGGTCTGCTATTTTTGAAAAATCGAAGATCGACTGACATAGAAGACATTTTTTAAATCTGATCTCAGGTCAGAATGAAAACTGTCAGGATGTAGAAGACATGTTTAGAATCTGATCTCAGGTCAGAATGGTTTAAATAAAAGCCCAGGCTATATAAACTGACGTTGTATGGAGAGCGGACAATGCATCGCTGCGAGCGACGTCGTCGTGTGTGATGGAACGATCTTATTCTCTACCTCGACATGAAACAGGACATTTGAAATCAAACCAGTCTATTCGGTCAGACTCAGTGCAGCCTACACCGTTGTACCGTCGTTTTTGTTGAAATAAAATCAAGACAACAATGAAGTTTTACCCAGAGGGGACAATTCCGAGTGGAGTTTTTTTTTTTTTTAAGATTGCTTTCTTCCGTCGAGTCTGGTTGTAAAATGTCCGCTATCGTTAAGACATGGATCGCCTCGGTCCTATATACATTATTATTTTTTAATCAATCAAAAGTGCTGAGCGTTGTGTGCGTTCAGCGCAGCGGTTCTAGCCAATCAGAGGGTGGTCTATCTCAGTGGTTCCCAAAGTGGGGCCCCGGGGACCCCCAGGGGTCCTTGAGGGAGTTCCAGGGGGTCCCCCCAGCTAAATGACAGTTTGGAACCAAATGGACCAAGTTATGGGTCTGTAACTCTTGAGTGTATACAAAAAGAACCAAATGGACCATAACGGGTCCATTTGTACACTCTCAAGAGTTAAATTAACATTGATTTTACAATATAAATCGGGGGTCCCAGAGATAGAAATGCCATTAAATGAGGGGTCCGTATACTAATGCATATCAAACTGGGGGTCCTTGAAATTAAACTAGTTGAGAATCACTGCTATAGCCATAATAATCTTCTGTGGGGGTCCCTGGTATATATTTTCAAATGGGCTAATTAGTGTCAATTTGGGGGTCCCCGAAACGAAAAGGTCCGTGAACCAATGGTCTATCTGACAACTGAGGGGCCATAACACTTGTCTGCATGTTGAAAATAGCCGATCTACTATTTTCAGCAATTCCTTTCATTGTATTCCGGATACAAAGATTCCATTGAATAAATATTTGATTAAGGAATATGTGTGTACATTTTTAAGATCCTCAGATTTCCAATATTCCTAGCATTAAGCACTGAAAAAAAAAAAAAAAACTGCCTAAGATTTGACTACATTTTTCATTGTTTATCATATTTTGACCATTTCAGTATAAGGCTGAAGAGAATCAATTAATCTGGAAATTCCCTACAGTATAGTCAGAATAAACCCATCACATCGCCTTATTATAATTAAACTGCCTGAACATTTTTTAATATAAGGCCTATCCTTGCGGGGGTATTAACCCATTCTGACCGGGAACCCGTTTTGGTGTTAGCATCATGTTATGCTTTAGCTATTGAAAAATAGCAGATCTACAAGCTCATAGCGCGCCACCGAGTGGCGCGCTACGAGCTTGTAGGTCTGCTATTTTTGAAAAATCGAAGAACGACTGACATTTTTTTTAAATCTGATCTCAGGTCAGAATGCGTTAAATCAGACCAGTGTGTGTCCAGTGGAAACCTCGTATGAATCTGATCTCAGGTCAGAATGGGTTAAAATCAAACAATACACTCAATTTGGAAATTAAATAGCCCTGTAATGGAGTTTGGAAAGGGCACGTCTCATCTCAACTCTCTTCATTAATTTATTGGCTGTGATTAATTTCAATCTTCTTTTTGTCTCTCCACTCTTTAGCAGACATTTCAACTCTTGCGGTGCAGAAAACAAACGGATGCAATTGAACACAAAAAGTGCTTTTGTCCTACTGGATTAAAAGTTATTAAAAGTTATATATATATATATATATATATATATATATATATATATATATATATTTAACACAAAATTGTTTTCCGTCGACCTATGGTCCAATAAACAATGCTATTGTTTTGTTAAATGATGTATGGAAGCAATATGCTTTACACAAAACTAGCTCCTCTCTATAGACAAAAAACATATACAATAAGCTTTGCTGATTGGTAATTCATCCTTCGTCATGTCGTCTTATTATGGACAGAGACAGAGTGAGAGTGAGGAGTGCATGCATGCATAGGAGCTCTGACCCTGAGGCAACCCTGGCTTTTAACCCATTCTGACCTGAGATCAGATTCTAAAAATGTCTTCTACATCCCGACAGTTTTCCATTCTGACCCGAGATCAGATTCTAAAAAAATGTCTTCTACGTCAGTCGCTCTTTGTTTTTTTTCAAAAATAGCAGACCTACAAGCTCGTATAGCGCGCCACTCGGTGGCGCGCTATGAGCTTGTAGATCTGCTATTTTTCAATAGCTAAAGCATAACATGATGCCAACACCAAAATGGGGTTCCCGTTCGGAATGGGTTAACCCATTTAGACCCGAGAACAGTTTTCTGAAAAACCTATGTGTCTGTGTCAGTGGTTCTCAAACATTGTCATGCCCCAAAACTATTATGTAATTGGCCACCGACCCACATCTGGAAATATGTTGTGCTAGGGAGGGAGGGAGGGACAGTAATCATAATGATTACTGTCATCATGATAACCTAGCACACATCATACATGTAACTTTCTCTCTTCAAAAAAAAAAAAAGGTTGAATAGCCCTGATCTATACGCCAACGCCAGGGAATGCGTTAACTCGATGGCTTATCGCAGTCCAATCTTGGAACCTGTGGGTTTTTCGCCCCGTTCCCTCCTAACTGTCCTATAGTCTGCCCAGACGACCTGCCAACAGCAATCGTCGATAAGGGAGATGATATGACAGGTGTCTCCGAGAGCCCTCCCCCCCCCATCCTCTTCACGCTGTCGCGGGGATGACAGTCCCATTCCAACCTGTCATTCTCACGGATACCGGACGCCGCTCCGTTCCACCAATCCATCATTTACATTTCATCTTTTCCCAGTGCCCTCTTCCCCTTCCAGACCATTCCCTTTCCTTTCCATCCATCAGTCTGTGTCTCCGATGGCCCAGAGAGAGGACGACACCGCGGCCCAGGGTGCAATTGCCCCTTTCTGTCATTGGCTCCGGCAGCCTTGAAAACAAACCCTGACCTCAGAGAACGTTGTTCTTACTACGCCATGCCATGGCAGGCCCCAGCCAGCCAGCCAGCCAGCCAGCAGGCGCGTTGGTTTACGACGATGAAGTCATCCCAGTTCAACCAAATTATACAAGTGAAAAAACGAGCACAATGAGCTGAACAATAGAAGCATCTGCAGCAGGAAAACGCACAGGGGGGGGTTGGGGGGGGGGCAGAGGGAACAGATGCCGATTGGCAAAGCTGCAATGGGCAGGGCAAAGGCTGGTTGAAAGTCCTGCCAAAAAAAAAAAGATGCTGTGGTTTCTGCGGCACAAGATGCACGTCCGTCTTCAGGGACCCCCCAACATATCTAAAGTGCCTTCCTCTGTGAAACATCCTCTCCTCTCCTCTCCACATGGGACCATGGCCTGCACAGATGCCAAACAAGACAGCTGCGGCCAATCTTTTTTTTTTTGCCACGGAACAAGCCAAAAGGCCACAACGAAAAAGCCTCGAATGCAGGCCAGTGACAGTAGAAGAGAGGATGAGGACATGACAGATACTGTAATCAACTAATTGAGGAGAGATCGCCGTCATTATGAAGTCGTTCAACTGGCGGGACGGACTGTATACGTCTCAGGCCAGACTTCCCAATAACAATCTCTTGTCTGTTTATTATATATAGCTTTCAAGTAAATCAGCTTTTTATCTCGAGTCTTGATGTTTTTGCTGCTCGTGCCGTGCCTTGAGAGTGAATTTGTAGAGAGTGTTCCTGCTGGGGCTTTGGTGGGATTAGTAGTAAAGAGGAAAAAGAAATGACTCAAGGAGAGGAGTGTTGAAGTATATTTGAACTATTCTGTAGAGATTATTTAAGCACTTGATCTTATTAAATGGGCTCTGCTTAAAGGCGTCTAGTATCCAGAAATTTAATTCAACTGGAGGCTGCAGGGACCTAAAAAGATAATGACGCTATTGCTTTTCTACGTCCTGTGCACAAAAAGAAAGAAAAAAACATTATTAAAACGACTCACTGCATTTTCCTCTTTGTTGCACATCACGTCTCTCTCTCTCTCTCTCTCTCTCTCTCTCTCTCTCACACACATACCTTCCCCCTCCATGCAGGTGGGCTCCCCTGCAGAGAGCAGCACGACGAGGCCTGTCAGTAAGAGGGACGGGCCGCGCGAGCAGTGCGATAAGCAGACATCTCCCTCCGCTCCATCCTGTGACCCCCCCCCCCTCCCCCCTCCTGTCCGCTGGCTGTCAGGACCCCCCCCCCCCCCCCATAGGCTGCCTCTGTGTCTCCCTCACCCCACCCCGCCTGGGGGCAGACCCCCCCCCCCCCTGACAAGGATATGAAAAGAAGGGAATATATAGCAGGACAATATTCAGGACCGCTGGTTATAAAAATCTAGTCCTGAACTGAATGCTTTGGCGCTCTGAAGCTTTGTCGGGGATTGCTTTTTTTGCCCAGCTTTGTGTGTTTGTGTGTATACCACATAAGTGATGATTCGATTGGCTGAGCACGGAATGTGATGTATATATATGATGATATGAGCGCCCCTCACTTCACACAAGTGTGATTTATTTCTAAGGGGCGCGCTAGCTCCTTCTATAAATAGCTTTAGTCCCCACACGTCTCAAGATTTGCCATTGACAATGAAAGGGGAATTCAGGTCAAATGTCCGCTAAATCTTGTCCCAACACGTCTCAATATTTGCCATTGACAAGGTCAAAAAAAAAGGCCAAATGTGACGTAAATTAAACATTAGACGCCATTGAACATTGAAGGGAAAACTCACGTCATATGTAAACGAGCAAATCAGCTAACCGGTCACATGTTGGTGGGAGCGCTTGGTCAAAACGGCACCACCTTATCTACCTTATGTAGCAATGTCAAATGTCCACTGACATCAATTGATATACGATGACAAGAGCGCCCCTTATTCCACACGGGGTGAAATGAGGGGCATCCTCTGTCCAGACGGAGTAGCGGCAGTGACAATTCAGATCCGCGGAACGCAGCGAATCAGGCTGCAACCCAGGCCTTTTAAATCGAAGAACGACTGACAGAAACATAGGCTTTTTCAGAAAACTGTCAGGATGTAGAAGACGTTTTTAGAATCTGATCTCAGGTCAGAATGACAGAACACCAGATGGGGGTGTAAATGTTGAAAAAGCACAATTTGCAATTTTTTGGTGGAAGAAGAAATCACACCCGTGTGAAGTGAGGGGCATCCGTTGTGTAGGACGAAAATAGACAGTAAGCCGATTTGCTCAGACGCTATGACGTAAAGTTCTCTATTCCTTATCAATATATGAATAGGAATATAACGTCCGTTTAGGACGAAAATAGCCGATTTGCTCAGACACATATTATGTAAATTATCCATTCAATGTCAATGGGAATTTAATGTTTGTGTAAGATGGAAATCTACACTAATAGCTAAAAAAACCAAACAGACAAATACAATTTGCTCCCCTGGAGGACAAGCATATATTATGTCCCCATGCACACAGCAAGGCTTCAATGTGCAACTTGGACTTCGAGCGGCCAGCCTGTGGTCCGAGCGGCCAGCCTGTGGTCATTCAGTCATCTATGACATATCCATGGCATATTCATCAGAGATACTCCAAATTTGGGCAAGATTTCAGGCCGATCAGACTTCCATTATAAAATAAGTGATTGGTTTAGTCATGGCTGCCAGTTTCCACCTGATGTCATGAGTAGTAGGGATGCGGGTCCCCGAACCTCGGGACCAATCATGTACCGAACCCAACGTGCCTGGGCACCCATTACAATAATTCCGGTTCTCTCTATCGGTTCCCACAGACGCGTGGTCACACACGCTATTTTCTACCCTTTTAACCCATTAACCCATTTAACCCGTGTGTGTGTGTGTGTGTGTGAGAGAGATCACGGCATAGGGTCCAGAGGCCCAGTCAGTTTAGCGCTTGCCAGTCTAACTTCGAAGAGAGGTGGTGAAAAAGACAACAAAAGATAGCCTACTCTGGCAGCCCTTGTGCATGTGGACCTGGCAACCTGGCAACACTGTAGCTGGAGGTGTTTGGACTCCTGACACTCCAACTTGTTTTTAACTATATTTTTATACTATAGATCTTAAAGTATCTAATTTAAAGTGCTACTCAACAAGTCAGTGACAAGCCAAGGGCACAGGCAACAAGCATTTGTGGATTATTTTTGCAACCTCTGATATTTGGTGGATACACTCTTCCCCGGCCTACTCATCGGCTGTGCTTGAAACAGCCTAAGAGACAAAGGCATTATGCCACAGTTCTCCCCTACCTCCTCAGGCTGTGGAAATTGTTTGTGCCTGGAAGATGAGCAGCGTCGCCTGGTTATCAGACTAAATGCTCTTGAAGAAACTGTTTGTGAGCTTTATAGGGGATCTGTCAATGCCTATAATAGGCCAAATAGGGATCTTGAAGATACAATCCCTGTCCAGATTCCCCCCCCACTCTCTAAACCAGGGCTAGATACACAAGCCTGGATCCGAAGTGGGGCGAGACCCAAAAACACCTCAACACCCTGTTTGGAGCCTTGGATACAGGCCCGGAGTCGCAGACATGGCAGAGGAAATATCACCTGTTCACCCAACATTCATCATCAACCTCAGCAGAGTGATGTGAAACTGACGAACAGATTCAACATCCTGAGTTATGAGGATTTCCCTCGGCTGGATGATCATCATCCCACTACCTTCTCCCCAGAGTCACCTGAAGATATGCCTGCCCACCAAGGTCATCCTCAACTCTCTTCGGAGGCACCAGATTCCCCACAATTTCTGGAGCTGACACACCTAGAGGCATCAGTGGCTGCTGCTACCAGTGCTCCTGTTGCTGTGAGTATTGATCGGGCACCCTTACCTACTGTCACCTCTGCTATGATGAACATAGAGGTGCAAGATGGTGCCATCACTGTTTCTGCTTGTGGGGGGGCAGTAGATGGAGCAGACAGAGCTGACAGAGCTGCTCCTGTTCAAACTATGTCTCCTATTGTCTCAGACACTCTTATTATTGGTGACTCGATTGTCCGCTATGTCTCTGTGAAAGGTTGCGAGACAAGGTGCTACCCTGGTGCTAAAGTGGAGGACATGAACACCATGATACCTCGTCTGCTGTCTGAGGTGTGTCATGACTCCCTGGTGGTTCATATCGGAGCCAATGACATCAAAGCGGATGCATCAGAACTGACAAAAAAGGATTTTAATAGACTGCTGGATACTCTCTGGGAGACTGGAAAGAACATAGCCATTTCGGGTCCTCTACCCTGTCTATATGGGGATGTGAAGTACAGTCGCCTTCGCCAATTACATCTTTGGCTGAAGGAATGCTGTTGGTCCTGGAGCATTCCCTACATAGATAACTTCACTGTTTTTTATAACAGATATTACCTCTTCAACAGGGATGGAGTGCATTTAAATAGGTTTGGAGCCAAGTTGCTTTCTATGAATATTTCTGATACATTGCAAGCCCTCTGTCCATATCGCCAAATGCCTGAGAATTGAAGCTATGTATGTCCAAGCTCTACAGTAGCCCAATTAACTTACACTCCTCAATTCTCACCCCAGTCTAGGCTTGGGCAGCTACGTAAGTAACCATGAAAATACTGCCCCGCTAATATCATTTTTACCACTGCAGTTATCTTTACCACCTACTTTGCCTGATATTGATTTTGTGGTCAATGTTGACAATGCTCAATCACACGTGGGTATTTGTAATATAACCACAATAGTGTCAATGCACAGGTTAAATAAACGGATCACAGTAGAAAGTTCCAATACCACTAACCTGATTCATATATCTTGCATTTCAAGCGTCTCAGACACTGCCCCAACAACAATGTTAAAACTTGCCCTTTTGAATACAAGATCCCTGCGTACGAAGTCTCAGTTAATTAATGATTTTATAACCTCTTACAATCTTGATTTTATGTTTTTAACAGAGATTTGGCTGGGTACAGATGATGGAAATGCTGTTCTTATTCAATCTGCCCCACCAAATTTTGCTTTTGAATTTGAAGCACGACAGGGTAAAATAGGTGGGGGTACATGTGCCCTTTTCAGGGATATATTTATTTGTAAAAAGCTGTCATTTGGAGAGTTTCTATCTTTTGAATATGTATCATGTAAAATGGAAATGAAATGCTCTCCATGCATTTTATATGTAGTTATATATAGGCCACCAAAATCCCTACATTTCCTTGAGCACTTCACTGAGATGCTCTCGATTATTTGCACTGAATTTGACTGTTTAGTAATTTCAGGTGATCTGAACATACATGTAGATAATGTCAATGATAAGAATACCATAGAATTATCTGCCATACTTAACATGTTTGGTTTGTCACAACATGTGAATGGCCCAACCCATGACAGAGGACACACATTAGATTTAATTATTACCAAGGGTGTTAACATCTCCAATGTTAATGTGCTGAAGGTTGCTCTATCAGATCATTCTTGTATATTATTTGACCTCTTCATTACACCAAAAAATAAGATTGTATCTGAAACTATTAAAAAGAGATACATTAATGAGAATACCACAACACTTTTTGTGGAAGCCATTAAAGCTGAATTCGATCTAGCATCAAATCATGACAATCTGCTTGGTACATTCAATACTAAAGTACTGAATGTAATTAATGCCATTGCTCCTGCTAAGGATAAATTAATTACCAATAAGCAAACAGCACCATGGAGAAACACTCTCTCCGTAAGGGACCAGAAAAGAGAGTGTCGAAAAGCAGAGCGAAAATGGCGTAAATCAAACCTCCACATTAATTTAGAAATGTATAAACAAACCCTGCATATCTTTAACATGAAATTGAACAGTGCCAGACAATCTTATTTTTCTGAGATCATCAAAAAGCACAGTAACAATTCACGCATGTTATTTGCTACATTTGACAGACTAACTAATCCTCCGGATTCAATATCATCAGAACTAGTCACTACCAGCAAGTGTAATGAGTTTGCAACATTTTTTAATGACAAGATTCAAGGTATCAGGAATGCTGCTAGTTCCTCAGTGTCAAACTCGGCCATCTTATCACTACCACAGACACACAGAAACAACATGGTATGTATGGTGCAATTTAATTCTATTGATGACAAAACACTTGAAGATGTTGTCTCCAGTTTGAATTAATCTACTTGTTGCCTTGATGTTTTACCCATTAGTTTTTTCAAAGCTGTTTTGGGCAGTCTGGTGAAAAAACTAGTAAATATTGTAAATGATTCTCTTCAATCTGGTATTTTTCCTGAGGACCTGAAAACTGCAGTTGTCAAGCCTCTCCTTAAAAAGAGGAGCCTTGATGCTGCTGTACTAAATAATTACCGGCCAATATCAAATTTACCTTTTATAGGTAAAATTATTGAAAAAGTTGTTCATCAACAACTCAGTCGCTTTTTACTTTTAAATAATAGTTTTGACAAGTTTCAGTCAGGATTTCGGCCCAATCATAGTACTGAGACTGCACTCGTAAAGGTTCTAAATGACATTCGGCTTAACACTGATTCTGCCAATGTCTCTGTTCTTATTTTACTGGATCTTAGTGCCGCGTTTGACACTGTGGATCATTCAATATTAATACAAAGATTAGAGCACTATGTGGGACTCTCTGGAACTGTTATTCAGTGGTTCAAATCATACCTTCAGAATAGAAAATACTTTGTCTCTATTGGAAACTGTGTGTCCAAACAGATGGCTATGACCTGTGGGGTTCCACAGGGGTCCATTTTAGGACCACTCCTATTTAATTTATATATGCTTCCCCTAGGACAAATAATAAGCAATAATAAAGTAAATTACCATAATTCTGCAGATGATACGCAAATCTACATATCAGTTACATCAACTGACTATGGTCCTATTGATTCCCTCTGTCATTGCATTGAGGAAATTAATGAGTGGATGCGGCAAAATTTTCTTCAATTAAATAAAGATAAAACTGAGATAATTGTTTTTGGACCACAGAAACAGAGACGGAGTGTAATTTCTCACCTTGAATCGCGGTCTCTTATACCCAAGAGTCAGGTGAGAGATCTTGGTGTTATCCTAGACTCGGACTTAAATTTTAACAGTCATATAAAAACTGTAATTTCATCTGCCTATTATCACCTTAAAAATATTGCAAGAGTTAGAGGAATTATGTCCAAGCAAGACCTAGAAACACTTATACATGCTTTTGTTTCCAGTAGACTGGATTACTGCAATGGTCTGCTCACAGGACTTTCAAACAAAGCGCTTCGTCAACTTCAACTAATTGTGGGCTCGCTACAGCGAGCACACACTAGTTATTGCCAGCCTATATTTATTCTTCTTTATTCCGCCGCTTTTTTTTGACACACTACTACTTCCACATACTTTATGCTAGAAATTTAGTTCAAACTTCAAACTGTTCAGCTCTTTGCAGTGATGGGTGCTTGTATTTTTATTTTTACAAAGTTTTATACTTTTTATACTTTTTAACTTTTTAACTTTTTTTTAACATCCTTTATAATGAGAGTCGATGGAAGAAAGGTCCCATTTTTCACAGTTAACTTTTTTGAGCTCTTATTACTCCGTCATACTTTCACTTTGAAACTTCATTCAAACTTTATAATGTTCATCTATCTTTGAACTTTCATTGGTGAAAAGGTTGTTTTGAAAAAGTTTATACTTTTTAAAATATTTAACTTTATTTATAGTTTTTGCCTCCCATAGACTTTGTATGGGATTTATCTCTAAATCAACCTCACTTTTGCAGCCTCATTACTCTGGCATACTTTGTCGTAGAAACGTGATTTAAACTTTAGAACGCTCACACGACTCTGGACTCTGGACGGTTCAAACCGTATTCGAATACGTTAAACGGTTTTTCCGAAATCGCAGTTCAATCGCAGGCCGTTTCGCGTAATTAGTGCCATTTTAGAGTGCGGGCCTTCTTTGACTAGAGTGTGGAGACTGAAATTCTTTCCTTGAAAATTTACCAAACAAATTGTCGTCCCGGCCAAAGTATTCATTTTACACGCATGTTCTTTTGTCATTTTGTAGCCACACATGTCCTCTTTCACACAATGTGACCACCAAAGCACAGAGACATACAGAATGTGAACTACGGCCTTTTAAGTGACACAAAAACAGTCAATCTGCTCATTGACCTCCATTGTATAATTCTTACGAGGAAATTATCACGCTGACAATTCTTAACTCGCTCTTATAACCACATTTTCAATCGTACCAACACCACAATCGCACATGGTGTACCTCAATATCTCAGGCCACTCACAGCGAAAAAAATATTTGCATTCGACTTTTACTTTTTGCGATAGAGCAATTTGTTCGGGGCATAGTTTTCCCCCCTTCAGAACCATTGTAATCTCCCAGTCATAGTACTGGCATAGAACTTGGAAGTCTTTTACTTCCACAGCTGAGACATATAAGGGCTTAATTACAGGGCTGACATTAAAGTTACAAGATCTCAATGAGTTGCTCTGCGATACCTTGTGAGCTTGTAGGTCTGCTATTTGTGCAATTGGCTGGCCTTTACACAGCTCTCGCAAGAGCACGCACGCACGCACACACGCACACACACACCCTGTCTTCCTATTGGCTGGCCTTTACACAGCTCTCGCAAGTGCACGCACGCACGCACGCAAAAAAATGAAAAAAAGTATTTTTTCCAAAAAAAAGTATTTTTTCCAAAAAAAAGTATTTTTTCCAAAAAAAGTATTTTTTTGAAAAAAAAGTATTATTTTGAAAAAAAAGTATTATTTTGAAAAAAAAGTATTATTTTGAAAAAAAAGTAATTTTTTGAAAAAAAAGTAATTTTTTGAAAAAAATGAAAACTTAAAAAAAAATTTTAACCTCTTTTTTTTTTACTTAAAAGAAAAAACTTGAATTTTTTTAATAAAGATTTTTTTTTTTTCATTTAAAGAAAAACTTTTAAAAACACTTCTACAGCTTCCACATACTTTATTCCGCTTTATGCAGTTATTTATGCTTAAACTATAGTTTTTCCAAATGTTCATACTTTTTTTTAACTTTTACTTCAGCTTTAATACATTTTCTACTTTTGTTTACAATATGCTACAGTCCCGAAATATTGATTATGGATTTAGACCACCAATGGGAACACTATTACTCCGGTCCCCGAGTTTCAAACTTGACACGGCAAAAACTTTATACATTGCAATTTATGCGAGCCCACGCAGTTTCTACAGGAACTGCCTTTCTAGTTCAGAATGCTGCTGCTAGAGTCCTGACAAAAACGAGAAAATATGACCATATTACACCAATCCTAAAAACCTTACATTGGCTACCAGTGTCCCAGAGAATTGATTTTAAAATTGTATTACTTGTCTATAAATCTGTTTGTGGCTTTGGGCCCAGCTACATATCAGACATGCTGAAGCCATATGAGCCCTCCAGAACCCTTAGGTCATCTGAGGCTGGCCTACTGATAGTTCACCCAATAGTGGGAACAAAACATGGTGAAGCAGCATTTCACCATTATGCACCAAAAACCTGGAATAACATTCCAGGTTACATTAGGAAATCCCCAACCATAGCCATTTTTAAGTCCAATTTAAAGACCTATTTATTTAACATTGCCTATCCCAGTGATGTCTAATAACAGCTAGGTCTTGCCTGGACATTACATTAGCTATGTTTTTCTGTTTCTATTAAAGGTGGTATTTGTTGTAATTGTATCTATTATAATCTGTATTCATTTTAAAGTGCACTGTTGCACTCTGTATTTGTATTTGTTTTTATTCTGTAAAGCACTTTGAATTGCCTTGTGTATGAAAGGTGCTATATAAATAAAATTGCCTTGCCTTGCCTTGCCTTGCCATGCAAATTTCTGTTAGTAGCAAACCACCTGCATGCAAGTCACCTTTGTTTTCAATGATCCCTCTATTAGCATGTCGGCAAAACCCGTTCTCACCTATCGGCCGGAGATGCGCAGACACACACATGACGTATGTTTGTTCAGACAACACAAACATTAGTTCTCCGCTTATTGCCAATGGCATTTTTAATGTTTGTTCAGACAACACAAACATTAAAGCTGTATATAGGAGGGGAAAAATCACACCAGTGTGAAATGAGGGGCGCTCTTGTTATCGTACATCAATGTATGTTATTATCATTTAACCATGATACAATGTTTATTGACAATTCCGTCAACACATACCAACTAGACTAAAATGTTAGGGACTATAGTGGACAAGAGATCCAGTATAAGTCATTGTACACTGAATGCTGAAAGTAGCTATTTGCTATTGCTATTTTCAGAGTACTAGACTAACACTAACCCCCTGTAACGGACCCACAGGTAATACTTTATTGTTTAGTATATATTCAGTGTTGTGAGGCATTGGAACAGGAAGTGTGCCAACAACTGATCACAGCTGATGTGAATCAGATGATTGGGACTCAGCTCAGCTGTGGCACTGTGGTTAAAAACAAGGAAATGCTGCCTCAGTACAGAGAAGACTTGGAACAGACAGCACACAAATGGTGTGGCTGAAGTTGGTTGGTTATGTGGATGGCTAAGGAAAGGGAGGCCAAAGGAACGGTCAAATGCCAACTAACCATGGAACGAACTGATGTCACACACAGAATATAGCACCTAGCTGGAAAGGGGGACAAGGTATTTTATTGATTTGCTTGCACTGTTATTGGTATTTGGTATTATTGTTAAAATGTATGCAGAAGGCTGTTTATGTATTGTGTAATGTACGTTAGTGTTGCATGGAAAATGTATTTTGTGCCTGAGATTGGAACAGTTTATGGATTATATTGTAGTGATTTATGACCATTGATACATTGTATTTTGTTTCTGTCCCAGTTCTACGTTGATCTATGAATAAAGCAACTTCAAAATCATCAGTTCAGACTTCATCCTTAAAAGGCCAGCTGGGTCCGCTACACCCCCCCCCCCCCCCCCCCCCCCCCCAAACTAGTAGCCTTTCAAATATAAAAACTATTTCAGTGGAGTCAACTGAACAAGATGATTTGTTTGTACGAGTGAAAATTTGAATGTAAAAAAAAACCATATTTTCTAATCGTTAGGGTTCTAATCATCAACACATATTTTGCATGAAAAAGGACAAAATGAGAGCACAAAGGTGCTGTCTATTACAGGAGCAATTCCTTCTAAGACGAGGACACCTTATTCCTCCTGAGCTCTGTGCTGGATTGGCCGTCGTGGAACAACAAATAACAATCACGTCAATTGCCAGTGGGCTGGCTGGGGGTGCGTGGTGGCTCAGCCAGTCAGTGCACAGACCATAATATGCTCCTTGTGAGCGTCTTTGCACTCTCCTGTATGAAATAAAGCATCATAAAACTCTTAAATCTTAATCTCTAGTGGGGGGCTAGCCTGACACGAAGCAAACATCTCTATACTACAGCAGTCATCAGTGACGCACAGCCATTCTGCACTCTGGTGGTGTGTCTTAGGGCCAATTCATATTCCTATTTTAGAGCCGAATAAAAGTCGGTTCGGCGCTGTAGAGCCTACAATGTGACGTCATTTGAGGTTCGGGGGGGGGCGGGTATACCGTCCTAAAGTCGTCTCTTCGGTGCTACTGAAAATTTCTGACGAGCCGAAATCATTTCGGCACTACAGCAGCGCCCGAAACAGCGGTAAAAAAATAGGAGTATGAATCGGCCCCTTAGTTTGCACAAAGCCAATCTCCGTCTCAATATGAAGGAAAGGGCGCGGAACGCGAGCGAGATCAGTTGCTTCAAATGCACTGAGGCTTATATGCTTTAGTCGAGTAAAGTATACAAGAGTGACAGTCCATGGTTGCAGGTTCCAATAAAGAGCAAAAAGAATTGGAGCACTGAGGGGGTTTTAAATCTCGTCAGAGAGCACATGTTAGACGCCAGTTTCCAGCTGCGGAGACCGGAGAGACATGCTTTCCCCCCTGACTGAAAGACAAAGAAGTCGGTAGGTAGAAGAACGGGTCCTGGTGGGTACAGATACAGACTAACTGTAAACTAAAGCTGCTTTGCAGGTTATATACAGTACCTGCCAGCCAGCCAGGCACAGGAGGAGCCATGCCTCCGAACGCTCACCATGCAAACACAAAAAATGATCAATAGCGACACCGAAATGAGGATTTAAGTGATCTATATAGATGGAGACACTTATACTACTCGGCTTCCGATGAGCAGGTCGGTGCCTTGCATTGGCTTGCCTCTGCCGTCGGTGTGTGTGTGTGTGAACATTTACCACATTAATTATACCGGCGTTACCGTGTCGTGGTGTGTGTGTGTGAATGGGAACGTGAAGTGCATTGTAAAGCAATACTGAACGGTCGGGAGAACCGGGGACTGAAAATCACACTCGTTTTTTAAGTGAGGGGGGGCGCTCTTATCATAATACATCATCGCATTCTGGCCAATCACAATTTGCGTCCTCAACCTCTGTCTTCAGTGTTTGTTCCCACAATGCAGTCCACATTACATGTGCATTACATGCACGCAAAAAAATAATCGTGTCTTATGCAATGCTTATGTGGCTCTGCTGAACTCCAATGCAAACACAAACGCAATGCCTCTAAAAAAAAAAGGCGTAACGGCGGCGATTAATCACACAAGCAAATTGGTCTCCTTATTCTCGCCGCTATCATCCTCCATCGGGCTCCATCTGTGAGGTACTGTATACGACGTGGCCTCTTGGCTGCCGACAGGAAAACACCTCTCATTAAGGGCCGAACGCACTAGTGCTTTCACAATCAAATTGTCTGACAGGCAATTCGCCTGGGGATTTGGAGAGAAAAATTTGCCATTCTCAATTTGACTTGAATGAATCAACTGTCAGGCCCCCCTCCCCCCCCCCCCCACTCCCCTCCCCTCCCACCTATACTGTAGTGGGAATCAATCACCCATTGTTGTACTTCCGTAAAGCATTCATCAAAGCAGCAAAACAACCGGCGCGGCCTCGGGACGGCGACGACGCAAGGACACCATTCAAGCTGAAATGAGGATATTAACCCATTCTGACCTGAGATCAGATTCATACGAGGTTTCCACTGGACACACACACACTGGTCTGATTAACCCATTCTGACCTGAGATCAGATTTAAAAAAAAAATGTCAGTCGTTCTTCGATTTTTCAAAAATAGCGGCGGCGCGCTACGAGCTTGTAGATCTGCAATTTTTCAATAGCTATAAAGCACGACATGATGCCAACACCAAAAGGGGTACCCGCCCAGAATGGGTTAATGAAAATGTGAAGGGGCCAAGGGGGTCAAAATACAGCTGCATTTTTTTTTTTTTTTTAAGCAATTTTATTTGAATTTGCCAGTAGGCCTTTACAGATTGCTTGAATTGGTCAATACGAATGAAAGGAAATGTCTTTCCTTGTGGGTGAGCGATGAGGCACATGGATAAGAACTATATACCTTCTATGTGCGTCTATATTACGCCATCAGGCCCGAGACATCTCTCTGGCAGAAAAAACACCACCGAAGAATCCAATAAACAGAACAAAACCCAGGGATAAATTGAAGTGTGTGTTTTATGGCCGTTCCACTGTGACTTCCCCCTATGGGCTATACCCGGCGCTAACCTTGGAGCCAGGAGATGGGCTGCAGGTGGCTCCCTAGGGGACAGAGCCGTCACGCACGAACAAATCACCACGCACACTTCGGACGCCACTCACTTCACTTCCCCCCCCGGCAGGCCTAGTAGTGGAGCTGGTCTGCCGTGCGACCCGTGGAGAAAAAAAAGCAGTTAATCGTGCAGAGCTTATAGCAGAAAGTCCCCAGATTCGGGAGAAGTGGAGGATGAAAGCTCGTGAGTGAAGAGCGTCATCATCGCACGCAGTGCCATTTCTCCTCCTGTATACCGTATGTTCCACAGGGGAGAGGACATGAATACCCCGAGCTCTCTCTCTCTCTCTCTCTCTCTCTCCGAGAGAACATTCCGATTCTGAAGCCTCGGCTGCTGCTGGCTGTGAAAAGGTTGAAGTGGAGGAGAAGACGATTGGAACGGCAGACACAGAATGCAATCATTACTGCTGGCGCGGGCGGCAGACGGCGCACTTCAAAAAATTCCCCAGCGAGCCGCAGGGCTTTGTTTCTATACTGAAAGATTGTGTCAGTTATAGCAAAGCAAACCAAGAGATTATAGCTATGTGGCCATGAAGCTCAGCCTCCGCTGCAATGTGCAACATCAATGTGCGGTAAACATGATAACGAATATCACCGGGTGACACATCATCCGTCGCGTGTGAAATATACTTCCATCCGTTTATTTGGACCGCGGAGGTTAAACTCAGAAGCAGCACTTTTATATTGCCAGGGAAGAGGTTCATAATATGCTAAGTAATTAGTTTAGGTGCAAAGAGACTCGGAACACATAATGAGCTGACATTGAGATAGACCGATAGGAATTTAAGAGTGTGAGTGAGTATCCGTTCTCAGATAATTGTGTGTGTGTGTGTGTGTGTGTGTGTGTGGGGGGGCGTTCGATTCGGGTGGGGTATATAGGGTGGGGTGGGTGGTGTTCTTGTTGACGAGAGGTGTATTGGGATTGGGATCGTGTAATCGTGGGCAGGGGTGGCGTGAGGTTAGTTTATAATTAAACACTTGCATAGATTTTTCCCAGCGATACAGTTACTTTCTCCGAGAGCATATGCTAGCTTGTGCTCGAGTGTGAGTTTAAGTGTGGGTGTGAGAGACAGAGAGAAAGACAGAGAGAGAGAGAGAAATCAGTGCATCAAGTCCTGGGATAAGACCTTCTGGAGGCGGTAATTGGACACCGTCTCTGCTCTTAAATATTTAATAAGCCGTTATAGGGTCAGACAGAGAGAGAGTTGCAGTGTGTGTGTGTGTGTGTGTGTGTGTGTGTGTGTGTGTGTGTGTGTGGGGGGGGGGGGGGGGGGGTTACCTCTCCAGCTAAGTGTCTGGTACACAGATCAATCACCAACTTCTGTCCCTCTACCAATGCTGCAGTAGCTGATTGGTTGGTTGTTGTGCTGTGCTCTGCTATAGCAGCAGGCCCTGGGTTTGGCACAATCCACTTTGATTCAGATGTGATGTTTTAGGAGTGACGGAGGGAGGGAGGGAGGGAGGGAGGGAAAGCAATATCACGCAGGGAGGGAGGTTTCATTCATTCTTATAGTATAAATGATAAAGAACACATGTGGGCGCCCAAAGTCATTGAGACATTTTGGCAAGGGGATAAACTCCACAGTGTTGCCCGTTAACACATTTTCCATTAAGTGATAAGAGACAGCACGGCTGTTGAACAACGTTTTATAAAAAACGGTCAAAATGTATTGTGGGGCACCCCCAGTGGATCGCCTCCCAGCCTGCTACAATATAGGAGCATATTCCATTCTGACCTGAGATCAGATTCATACAAGGTTTCCACTGGACACACACTGGTCTGATTAAAACCCATTCTGACCCGAGATCAGATTCTAAAAATGTCAGTTGTTCGATTGTTCAAAAAAAGCAGACCTACAAGCTCGTAGCGCGCCAAACTGCAAACACACAACATATTGAATATTTTAACTTACCATGCCAATAAAAAATAGAGAATTGTATTTTGGTAAATGATTTGCTCTTGTTGAAACAAACTGAAAATAAGGATCTAGTTCATTGAGTTACATCTGGCATAAAAAGAAAATGTAATATACTGCAGTGCAAAGAACTAATGGAACACAACTCATGTTTCCTGCTGTGTGTATATGAGAGAGAGAGAGAGAGAGAGAGAGAGAGAGAGAGAGAGAGAGAGAGAGAGAGAGAGAGAGAGAAAGAGAGAGCATGTTTCCTGCTGTGTGTGTATATGAGAGAGAGAGAGAGAGAGAGAGAGAGAGAGAGAAACAGATAAAACAAAATCTGTCTCGTTATTTGGTTAACACAGGCTTCTGCTCCTCAGGCAAAATCAACTTGATTTTCTGAATCGAGGTGGTGATAACTTGACTGATTCCAAGTAGAACTCCCCAAACAAGGCTTTTTCTCACACTAATTATAGTACAGTAGTACGATGCCTATGAAGCAAATTTCATAACCTGCTACCCCACGAAATTCCTGACAGTCTCAGGATTTGGTATGACAACCAGTCAGGCTCTGTGTGTAGGAGTTGCTAACAAATAACTCACCATGAAACCCCAATCAACCTCCAACACATGCACAAAGAGTCTCTCTCTCTCTCTCTCTCAAGAGACTTGGGATAGATTTTAATTCAACTTTGGAGCAATATTGAACATCTCCTCCATGCAGCAGCAAAAGCAACATATAGCAAATATTGAATAAAGGTGATATATATGTGCCAGAGATGCTGAGGAGGAGTTCAACACCTCCACAAGGTAAAGATTCTAGAAAGTCTTATATGCTTAGCAGAGATTATTGACTTATTGAGTCATGGAGTTGAGAACGAAGTTCTGCCTGAATGATAAGCAGAAGAATAATTTCCAAGTCGGGAAATAGTGTTACACAATGCACAGAGAACTAATTCACTTTTAAATGGAAGAGACAGCAAATAAATGCATTTGTTTTTCATCTACTGTCGCCTGGGCTTAATAACAAAATATTAGGAGAGAGCAAATTAGTCTGATAACCAGCACTTGACTGCAAATTCAGGACAGCCTCTGAAAGAAAATGTTTGCATTTCAAAACGAGCCAGACATTTTTTGACGTTTAATCTACAAATCCAATTTTTGCCTTTTCCAAATTGCCTGGGGTTTAACTTTTTTCCCTCTGGTAAGTGCAGATCACTTGAAGCTCGGCGCAGCAGAGTCAAACAGGCACAGAACAGCAGGGTCTGAACATCCAGACAATGGGGGGGTAAAAAATAAACAAACCACCTAAGCCCTATTCAAAAGTTCAAATATAGCTCACCTTTTTTTCCCCCTCCTTTATGTGAATGGCTATTTTTGAGGAGCATTCTGTGTACAAGCAATAAAACATGTCAAAACTCTGAGGAGTCTGCAGGTTGGCGGAGGACATAAAACACGTTACATTGACCTTGGAGCCTGGGATGTTTCAAAGAAACGAAAAAAAAAAACCTTGGATTTTCTGTTTGACGTCAACATGCCTTCACTGTTGAACGATGCATACATGTTTATGTTTATATTAAACATGCGTGGATTGTCCATTAAAGACCGATGTGTGCTGCCTTGGAGTGTCATGTGTTGAACGACGCGTCGCACCAAGTCAAGTGACACCGAAACGACAAACATAATTATCAGTGGTAAGGATGCACCGAAAATTCGGCCACCGAAAATATTCGGCCGAAAATGGCTAAAAATGTATTTTCGGCCTATTCGGTTTCGGCTCAAATAAGCCGAAAAATATCACCGAATAGTAGTAGTGGTCCTAAAGTTGTGAATCGAACTAAACTGCGAGGAAAACACAGATGTACAAGCCCAACGCGCTGTGCATTGCGACGGGTAGATAGCTTGTAGATCTGCTACTTTCAGCGCAGGAAGGGCGCATGCTTATGACGCTCTTTAACTATGCATCATTCAGCAGCCTGCAGCCAGCGACAGTCGCAGGCAACACAACACACGAGCAGCAGTCACGGAATGCACAGGCAGATCCACACACATCTGTGCTTTCATCCACGATTCCATAGCCTTCTAAATCTTATGTCCCATCCACGGGCACAAGCAACGTGATATTAGCAGCTTCCACCCGATCTGTGGTGGTGTACTGTTGACGAGGGAAGCTAGTAGCTAGCATGGGAGCTAACGTTAGTTTTAACACTAGTACTTTCCATCCGTTCCCCAACCTCTCACACTCGCTGCTGCGTTTACACGGGGAGACACAAAGACGAATGGGAATATCATTTGGAGCTTTAACAATGAATGATAGACTGTATCGTTGATTCGTTGCTTCTGCCCGTGTTTAATGGTCAGGGTTTCACTGTTCACATGAGCAGGCAGACCTGTCAAAACGATGCACTTCCCAAAACTCAGAGACATGCCACCACGTATTAATTCAAACCCACCTCTGGAATATTGCTATCTCATTCCACTTTAATTTATTTTATTCCATAGTCTTAGTTTTTCTCTAATAAAGTTGTTTTTATTTGTTTTCTCATGTTCTCCTTGAAAAGTGTCTTTAAGTACTCAGAGAAGCTTTATATAAATAATATTATTATCACTATTATTATTACTACTTGTTTTTATTGCATATGCTTATGTAGAAAAAAAAGCTCACTGCTCAGGTCAAATAGGCCTATTGATATGCGATTAAAATGTGATTAATTGAGATTAATTAATCACAAAGCCTCCAATTATTTAGATGTTTTTTAATGGACCCATAAGTGTTTATTATTTAAGTTAGGTTTTGCCATAATCATGTCTTTTGCCATAATCAGGTAGCTTTACAACAAAGATATATTTGGCTATTCGGTATTCGGTTTTCGGCCAACTGTTTCCTATATTCGGTATTCGGTTTCGGCCAAGAATTTCCCTTTCGGTGCATCCCTAATCAGTGGTGTAGTCGCAGTCTTATTTCGAAGACCCGCAATTCACAACCTATGAACCGGAAGCAACGGCTAATTCTATCCCGTTCTCTTTATATATATACAGTATATTATATATATATATATATATATGTCACCTAAAAAAAACTTAGCAATGCACCGGCGTGAACATCGCCGGTTTGATCCCAAACCTCAATCTTGGAAAAGAAGCCGAGGAGAAAAAAAAGGGGTTTTAAGACGAGGATGAGGTATGAGCTATACCGCTCGCTGCCACAGATGTCTGAGACCACATTGACTTTCTGGTACACACGTCTTCTGCCGAGGCTTTTCAGCAAGTCGCAGACAGTGTGAATGCACAAAGCTCAAGAGCACTGTGAGACACGTACAGTATAGGTGTGTCTGACACTTGTGTCTGAAAGCATAAAACGGCCTTTTAGTCTAAATTCTGAAACCATAGTGGAGACTATTATTCTTCCTCTGTGGTCCAGGCAACAAACAAACAAATTCGAGCCCAAATGTGGAATGCAATATTACAGCATGTTCAAATAAAACGGAACATCACAGGAGGGTGTTTTGAGCCCACATGGTATGTGCCCTAACAACTTAGAGTGGTGCAACCACTCCAAGGAACAGCAATGTCCGTGTTCACCTATGTGTTCATGTGTCCGTGCAGTCGTGCACCTGTGTGTCCGTGTGACGTTAATGAGCACGAGTATGACTATTAGTACCAGTAGGGGCGCTGTCGTGCACTGTTGTGCCAGAAACAGAGAGAGAGAGAGAGAGAGAGAGAGAGAGAGAGAGAGAGAGAGAGTGCTGCACTATTGCCTTCTAATGAGAGAGAGAGAGGGGGGGGGGGGGGTTGCACCACTCAGTTCACACAGGTGTTATTAACGAGCCAGATTTATATGGAGAACCGAGATGACTGGAAGCGACGGTGGGGGGGGGGGGTTCTTCACTCTGAGGACGACCTAGAGAGATGTAACTTATAAACTTTGTTCAATGGAGGCCATATTTTGAAAATATGAAAATACATTGACAGGAGACTACATCTCCTGTCATACTGTATACCTTTGGACCATAACAAAGTCACATTTCAACAATTGCATTTAACTACAGTGCAAGAACAGTCTGGCGACTTATCTGTGCTGTGAACAAAACAATTCAGACTTTTTTCCCCCCACATGCATCCACTGCATTGCTATATTATAGTTATAAACAGCATGTTATATAGTTACTTGACTTCAAACAGAAGTGCAGCCAAAGGTTTGAAGATTCCGTCTGTAGTGGTCTCTCTAGTACAACATTTTTAATGAAATAATAGTCTAGAAATCACACCCGTGTGAAGTGAGGGGCGCTCTTATCATTGTACATCATCATAATTCAACATGTCGATTTGCTCAGACACGTACTGTCTGACGTAAATTCTCCAATCATTGTCAATGGGAATTAAATCTTTGTGTAGGACAAAAATACAGATTTGCTCAGACACAATTACATGACGTAAATTCTCCATTCATTGTCAATTGGAATTTTATGTTTGTGTGAGACGAAAAGCTATACTAATAGCTGAACATAGGAGGGGCCCTCAAAAGAATAGCCTCTCCTCTTCACTGGCAGTCTGTCAGGCCATAAACAACACAATTTAGGAAGGAAGCAAGCCACCGGCCATATAGAAAGTTAGAAACTGCCCTTGTGCCACGATAGATCCTGTAGTGTATTAGTTGACTGGGATCTAGCCCTGGTCCAATGCTTACAGCGAGTGTCTCTCTCTGACGCCTTGTGGAAGTATATACCTTCCACAGCCCACTGGTCATATTTCCACTCCCGTGCGCTGTTTTTTTAATACCAGCAAATAAAAACGACGTAACCACTCACCGAAATAAAGCCTGCTAGACCTTGGTAAAAGTCTATTCTCGAACCTGGGAAGCGTCTCAGGTCCCCAGTTTCTCTCTAAAATGCACTATTTTAATCATTAAATAAAATTAATCCAGCCAGATCGTCGCGGGTAAAACCCGGAAATGCCATAGTAGAAGAAATGACTCTGCCCTGTAAATTCAGGGTACATTGCGTTATTAAAATGACACAAAGTGCATTTTAGAGAGAAACTGGGGACCTGAGACGCTTTCCAGGTTCGAGAATAGACTTTTACCAAGGTCTAGCAGGCTTTATTTCAGTGAGTGGTTACGTCGTTTTGTTTATTTGCTGGTATTAGAAAAACAGTGCACGAGAGTGGAAATATGACCAGAGGGCTGTGGAAGGTACTTCCACAAGGCGTCAGAGAGAGACACTCGCTGTAAGCATTGGACCAGGGCTAACTGGGATCCATCAGGGCTCATAGATATGCTCCTGTATTCCTTCTACACCAAACTCTATTCGCCAAAAGCAGCCCACCTACAAGCTCAAAACGATTTACCTATGTTTGACTAATGTTCCCTCTAGCGTAGGGACACTAGGGTTTAATCTATGTATATGTTGAAAAATCACACCTGTGTGAAGTGAGGGGCGCTAATATATTAAAGTCTAACTCATGTTGCTATGATTAGGTTGAGGTAACGGTGATGTAATGTTTGTGTTAGGGACAAAACAGCATTTCTCTTCATTGTCAATGGCGTTTTAAAAACAAACAGTGAACTAAATACAAACATTAAACCTGTATAATAGGCACTATAATAACACTTATAAATGCATTGCAAATGCCCTCATAGCACCATGTAGCTGTTGGAATGACCACACTGCCATGGTAAAGCTGGCCCCAGTGGTCTAATAATAATCCAGGGCAGAAGTGAATGACCATAAATCTTTCAGATTAAAAGAGCCAGGCCCACAAGAAGAACCCCGACATAAATCAGATTTGATGGCAGGGGGAACTAAATATAGAGATTACAAGGAATTTGCAACACAATTTTGCACTCAAACAAAGTCTAACATTGCTCCAATTATTCCTTATAGTGTATAAACCAGTCAGAAATCAGGATTAAACGTGTGGATCAGGTGACCCGTTTCAACTTCAATCCCTATAGTGCAGCTCTTCTTTGGCACTCAAGTATAAAATGCATTGCAAGTTCACTTCAGACAACGTAAGCTGCCCTGTGACACGCTGTCAGATAAGGAAACCCATACCACGGAGAGGAAACGCCTGTTCTTGGACAGACACCCAGCCAAAAATGAAATCATTCAATCCGTTTGAATGAAACGACATATAAGTCTATATCACAATCACAGGGTGAACGATGCACTGCAGCAACTGTTGTGGACTGCAACTGTTGTGGACAAACTATAGAACACCGTCATGAAAGAATGATTCCAGTGTGACACACACGGTCACTAGTGGTTATGAAAGGGGAAGCCAAGATCAACTGCCTTGGCTTGCCTTCCGGGTCCCTATATGTGGTGTCATAATGGACTGCCACAGCTACAGACAAGATGCTATGTCAGAGAGAATGGCACAGATCATGATCATGTCATTTAAAAAGCAGGCGATCAGCAGCCAGTGCACCACAGCTCATAAAATGAAATAAGTCACGGGGAAATCTCGACCGAATTTCTGCCAAATCCCATTTTCAGATAAATCGATCATACTGTAATAATCCCCCCCATCACCATGCACACATAAATGCCTCAATTCAATGCAGTGGGGGAAGCATGCTTGTCCAACTGCACTCGTCATCATATTATTTGTTATTAGGCTACACAGTAATTCGAACTAAAGTTGAAGCAGCACTTTTATGAGGATGCTTTGTGTCGTTGTAAAAATACCTATTTTAGGAGAAAGGAAAAAAATCGACATCTCATTATGGACTGTCTGGCTTGGAGGCAGGTAGCATGAGGCTATTATTGTGTTATTAATAATACTATAAACCATCCATCATCACCAACGGGAATTACAGTGCTGCTGATGTGACAGGACAATGACAACGCACACACACACACGCACACACACACACACATACACGCACATACATACATACATGCATACACACAAAAAGCTGCGCGCGCGCGGCGTGCCTTACCATGGGTCGAACTCGTGGATGATGCTCTCGAAGCGGATCACTGCGAAAAGTCTCGAGCTGAACCCCGCCAGCCAGGCCAGGAAGAGGATGGTGAACGAGAGCAGAGATTGCCACCCGGCCGGCTGCGTTAGTCCGCCTGACAGGCCTCCTTTCCCGGCGCTGCCCACTCCTCCTCCTCCTCCTCCTCCCGCAGCAGCAGCCTGGAGGACGCCGGCTCGACTGTTGCCCTGCTGCACCGCCGCCGGGGACGCTTTGTGCTTCCCGTCGCCGGGTGCGTGGTGCTCCGCCATGTCTGCTTGATGTGCGCGGTGTGTGTGGTTTTGCAAAAGAGCGAGCAACCCTCCTCCTCCTCCTCCTCCAGTCCTCCTCCGCCAGCCACGCTCCCTTGTTTGTCTCCCGGTTGCAGTGACCTTCACTCTAGCCTTATGTTTTTGTTCTCTCTCTTTCTCTCTCTCTCTCTCTCTCTACCCTGTGTTTTTACTCGAAAACTATAGCATTACAAGTACAACAACATCCCCCGAATGCGCCGCTCTCATGCTCCACTTTGCAAGCCTGCAAAAAAGCCCGCTGCTACCGACTGAACGCCGGTGGAGAGAGAGAGGGGTGGGAGGAGGCGGGGCTACCCGGGCTAGAGTGGGATACCGTGCCATAGGCTGGACGGACGGTCACGCATGTGATTTGCTAGATGGTTGTCCTGGCAACCGTTGTCCGAATGAGTAAAGTTTACATTAATACACTATTCGATATTATTTATAATATCGATATATGTGTGTGAGAGAGGGGAGGGGGGGGGGCAACTGGTAAGTAGACACACAAACACACAATCAACTATTACGGCAGGGATGGTAGGCTATTTTATCCCTATGGTAGAATATTGAAATAATGATGTTTTATTTTTATTTATTTGTATTCATTTATTTGGGGGGGTTCATACAATACGACATACTGTATGATACCATACATTTTACATAATGACTGTGTCTGTGTAAAATCGGAGCTGTGTTATCAACCCATTTAGTCAGAGACAATTGTGTCAGAATAATGTCAAATCTGGGAATATATTTCTTACCAAGACATTTCTTCACAAATGAAACTTTTAAGTAGCATATGACGTGTAACATAGGGTGTTTTCACCCTATGTTTTCTGCTTGGATGGATTCTGAATCCATCCAAGCATTAGTTTTGCACTAAAAACACTGCTTAAAACCGCCGAATTTAGCCCAAGGAGTGTTTTTTGTTTTTAGTGGAACGCCATTCCACTATGCTTGGAATGGGTTCAAAATCATGAAAACCCTACAGTTTGACACGTCACATGCTACTTAAAGCATAATAAAATTTAGAACATTTTGCCTTATATTGGTTGTTATAATGGTAGGCCTACCCCAACTTTTAGCAGCTGTCACAATTTCCCCTATGTGGGATGTGTTACTAGACACCTTTACAAACACACAATGGTGACGAAAATTCTAATAATAATTAAAAAAAGAAAAAGAAAGTTGTCTCAGTCACCTGACGAAAAAGTTGTCTCGCCTGACCCTGACGACGAGGTAGCCTATCGCAACATAACCGCCCCTCCGGGATATGGGATGTGTAAACTCATCGATGGGAAGCGTTTTCAGCTCATCAGCCTGTCACAGAACGACAGGTACAACGAGGGTGGGGCCAAAGACTGCGGACCCTTGTGCATTCAAATCTATTATTGTAATCGGGAAACGCTGTTAACTCACAGTAAACAGTTTTTTGTATCGAGTTGTGCTTGAAATGTACTGCTGTAATTCTGCAAACTGTTAATTACTATACTTCAATCAATCAATCGGCTTTATAGACAGAGGGTCAGGGTTTTACTTATGGTATTCCGTGTGTGTGTGTGTGTGTGTGTGTGTGTGTGTGTGTGTGTGTGTGTGTGTGTGTGTGTGTGTGTGTGTGTGTGTGTGTGTGATGTCATGAAGCTAGAGGCCATTAGACCAATAGCACTGTCTAAAGTCCAACACTTTTTCTCCAATGTTCACCTTATGCAGAAGGTACTAAGCGAAATGAACAACAAAACAGTGAGCTTAGTACGTAAGTGGTTTTCCCTGAACACACACAGCACCCGTGACATTATTCACCATCCTCAGTGGGGGGGCGGGCTGGGTGTACCGAATGTGTCATGGATCTATATCAGCATGCGCATAGCTCATCTATTAAGCATGCTGAATAATGATGATAAGGATGTTAGGGAGCTAGCCAGATCTTCCCTGTTCCTCGATATGAGGAGACGCAAGGTCCCCTTAGCCAGGGAGCCACAGCCCCACTTCCTTGGGTTCAAAAGGAAACCCAGTGGGAAACTGGACACTCGCTCCCCAGGCTTCGGTGTCTCGTCAGATTGGCCGGATCTGAACGACCTCTGCATCCAAGCCGGTGTGTCCCTGGAGTGGGCGCGGCCTGACTCTGAGACTGTGGAGGTCTCTGAGGACATAATAACTGACCTTCTCACCTCTGTTAGAGCAACAGTGACCTACAGCGGACACACCCACCTGTTGACACCTAAGGGTGCCCGGCGGACCCTGTTGGATATGTTCCAACATCGGCAACAACAACACTGGACTGGACTCAAACTCCAGGGGAAACTGGCTTGTCTTCCCCATGCTGACCACTCTGTTTCCCATTCATTCATAAGGAACACTGCTCTCAATGAGGACATTATCACCTTTACAGTAAAAGCCAGGCTACAGATCCTTCCCACCAAACTCAACCTCTCCCTCTGGTTTCCCTCCACCCATGCACCTCATTGCTTGCATCACACCACAGGGCTTGTTACAGAAACCATGTCACACATTCTGAATGGCTGTTTTGCCTATAAAGGGCTTTACATAGCACGCCACGACAGAATAGTTGATCTCATAACTAAGGACATATCCAAACATTTTGCACTGTCTGTGAGAATGTACAAACATTCCTGTGTCAAACCTTCCATGTTTCAACTCTGTACTGAAAATACTGACATTTTTGCACATCTCTCTGCTAACACACCAGATGTTGTTGTGGTTAATGAAGAGAACAAATCAGTTTTCATTCTTGAAATGGCCTGCACCTTTGACTCTAGCTTAGAGGAAGCCTTTATGACTAAGGTCATTAAGTACCAGCCGCTCCTCCAGTCCATCATTGAACTAGGCTATAGGTGCAATCTATATGTGTTTATCTTCGGCAGCCTAGGACATGTACACAGTTTGGTCGTAAGAGGCTTCCAACAACTTGGGATGCCGAAAAAAGCAGCCAAACGGCTTGCGAAATTCTGTGCAATATCTTCCACTATCGGTAGCCGCCAAATATGGCGAAGACGCTGTTACCTGTACCCCTGAAGGGTGTGTGGGTATTTATTTGTTCGGGATTTGCTGACTGCATTCTGTGCGGCACCTTGTAAATATTTGTGTCCTTGTATTTGTATCTCTTATGTGGACATAAATAAATGATTAAAATGTGTGTGTGTGTGTGTGTGTGTGTGTGTGTGTGTGTGTGTGTGTGTGTGTGTGTGTGTGTGTGCGTGCGCGTGCGTGTGCGTGTGTGTGTGTGTTCCGTTTTAGCTTAGACCAACAATGAATCAACTTCTATTAAACAGTAACGTAGGCCTACATGTATTGGGATAAATACTATTCCACACAGACAAGGGGAAAAATCTATATAGACAGGTGAAAGAACTAGATTAATGTTCTTCCCGCGTGCAATATTTCTGTTGCCCTTGGGTGTTCTGGACTCGGGGATAGCCGGTAATAAAGATTGATGTGCCTCATCATGATTTCTTCCTCCAGCAAAGACAATAGCATATAGCATGTATCATTCTGTAAAAGTTATAGGCCTATATATATGGGCCTTTTACCTTCTTACAAACCAATTAGAATGTGACACCTATAATGGGTTTATTATTTATATAATAATAAGACCTGCATGGGCTTATGTTGAATGATTGCAATCATCGTGTATGAAATAACCCACTTAATATAGCCACAAGGCAGGAATGGGAAATTAGTGAGAAACCTGAGATCAATAAACATAATTGGATCCCACGTGGAGTTACAAATCATTATCCCTGTACCAGCTCATACAACTGTGTATTTAACTCATAGCGAGGGGGAAATATCCTAACATAATCTCTAAAGAAGGGCATAATGTAGTTTATTATTACCACTTAAGCACTTTACCACCACGCCTCTCATGTAAGAAATCTTCATTTCCTATTATTGTTTCCTCCATGTAGTGGTGAACTGTAGTATATAATATATGAGCTGTAGTATTCCTTTCAGATTCTGGTAACTATCCCAAAGGACATTTAATTTTTGCACCATATCCAGTCCACAGACTCAGGTAAGGCTGTTATACACCAACAGCAACAAATCAACACACCCAGTTCAACACAAGGAAACAGTGAGCACAGCTCACAGGGGAATGCAGGGGCAGGCATACACAACATACTAGAATAAAACATAATGTATTATATATATATATATATATATATATATATATATATATATATATATATATATATATATATATACACACACATTACAGATGACAACTGACAGCATTTAATAGCCTAATATAGTGGAAGAACTGAAGGACTATTATTGTTACAAGAGGCACATTAACACGAGTAAGACGCGCAAACGTGGGAAGCGAACGCAGATCTTGGACCATGCCATCACACTCATGTCACCATGACTCAGCCATAGCCATATAAGGAGTCCCCAAAGCAGCTATATGTCCAAATATGGAGTGTGTTGCATCAATCACAAACAAATCACTCAGCTCCATATATGGGCACAAAAGTGGGACAGACACACACACAGACAGACAGACATGATCTGCTAGGTCTCATAGTAAGTGCTCACTGGCTTCGCAATCAGCCAGAAGGCATGAAAGGCCTGAAAATCCACCTTACCTTTCAGCAGGCCCATTTTGTCCTGTGATGATATTGAATTGTGTCATTGTTCTTCCATGTCATGTCTATGAGTTGATTGCATAGGGCGTAAATGGAAACAAGACCGCAATGTTTGTGCTATCCCTTTTGGACTAAATGTTTGACTGCACTATTTATTTTCAATCAATCAAGCAATCAATCAATCAAAAGTTAATTAATTGTTCATTGGTGGCCAGGTTGGCTAATAATGCCTTTTGCTTTCATGGGCCACCTGCATGTCAACAAAATTCCTGGAAAGTTAGCATGCTATAATAGAAGCCATTGTTCTCGCATGAATACAAATATAAAAATGATGTTACTACTAGGCAGGTTGTGCATTCCCATAATGCTTTGGTGCACTGCTCCTCCTTGTGGATAGTGGGAGGGCTGTCTTACTGAGACACAACATGTAGTCCAGGAAGTAAGTGTGTCCATCACACCATAGACACTTTTAAATACTAAAACATCTAAAAGCACATTATTACCCTGCACATAAAAACCCACAGGAAAGTGTTTCTTGTCTCCCAAACATAATTAATATAAGATCTGGTTGCAAAAGGAGTGACGTGTCCCTTATTTCCACATTAAATTAATGTGTTTTCCACACTTGAGAGCCGACTGTGTTTACTGCATGACATTTCAGTTGAGATTCCACGCGCAACTGTTCCTCGTCATGTGGCTTTTGGTGTATTACTATTCCGTCTGAAACCTATAGCCTTTAACACACCATTTTGACAAAGTCAGGTATAGGGCACAACCATGATCAGACTCCGAGCCCTGGAGAATCAGAATCAATCTTCATTGTCACATCACATTACAAGTAAGGTGGGTGGAATTCTTAGTGGTGCATCATGCAGTTAAAAAGATAAGAGGTATAAGAGAGCACATACAGTGCCTAATATGGCTGATACTAAATAAAATAATAGGTCACAATAACCTGTAGAAACTGAATAATAATAGTAAATATAGCTGAAAGCAACGATAAGCCAGGCCATAACAAAAATCAAATCTAAGAAATTCCATGAATTAAAAAAGATTATTCAGTAGTACAGTTTAACTCAGGATAGTGATGCATCTAAAGTGGCATTAAAGTTTCATTGTATCAAACATTATTAATTAAACTTATAATTATGAATTAATTATATATAAAACTAATTAAAGCCACTTTAATGCCATAATTTATGTTCAAGTCTCTCAGGTCAAGCATGAGTCCAGCAGTGAGCAGTCAGGCTGCAAGTAAGTCACTTAACTTATTTGCTGTCGTTCTTTTCTTGCATAACATTGTTGGATGAAATTGTCTAAATCAAAAGAGCCTATAATCCCAAACAAACAGCATTTCAACTAAATTGCTGTTCTCAAGGAAATGTGACTGTACATTCAGAATATGATTCAATGTCCCAAAGCAAATCAACACAACACTTTTATTGAATACGTTACACTTTAGTGTGTAAGCCGGGGTATGACGCTGAAAATTGGCTGGGTCAAAGGGCAAAAAAAGCACCAAGCAAATCCTCAAATTGCAAATGCCCTTAAACGCAACAGATGTGAAATAATATCTGAAAAATGCTCAGGAATTGAACTGTTTGACATGCAGTCTCCCACTGAACAAACCGCTATAAATAAAGATCACTCAAACCATATTTGTTAGTGTATTCTTTCACATTTTTATTTTATTTGTGAAAATAAAAGAAGAATACATTCGATTTGCCACTCGGTTTCCCATTCACTGTATGCATGTGCATACCCTCTATATGTATTATTAATACAGTAGCCTAGGGTGTATAGGCTATATATAACTTTATTGATACAACATAAGCAATTCAAATTAGACTGTTCCCTTTATTCTAAATTCAAATACTCGGTTGTTTATCAATAACATACAACATCTACATTTCCAGTCCACCAATTGCTGGCAACAGACTCCCCATGCTGGCTTGCTCTGACTATACTCCTGTTGGCTGCAGGCTTAGAAAATGGAATAGACAGGTGAATCACACACTTCACACACAGCAATGATTCCACTTGGCATTAAGGCCAACACGTACTGCAACTCTACACAGAACAACACAACAGCACTATACAAACCCAAGCGGTGCCTGGAATTCGTTAAACACAGCAGTCAAAACAGTGTACAAGCCCCTCGAACTGATGGCTGGCAGCAACAACAAAGGGGAGCGCTCCAGCACCTGATTACATTATAAAACTGGAGGACGGTTTGACAAATAAACAAAACATGTTCAAATATACAGCTATAACCAGCTTTCCACTCGTCACAACCAGGGGGGCAGCCAGACAGATTTTTTGTGAAGCCACTAAGGAAATGAAAGTTCATATAATGGCCTGTTGTGGCGCTATCATTGGGCTCAAAAAAACCCATAGCCCCATAGAAGTCCATGTATTTGGGCCCAACTTCACCTAGACTGTATTACCTTAATAAACATGGTCATGAATACTTTTCGCTTCCAGTCACTATTTTAAAGTCTCATTTCTAATGTCATAATATTCTTTTTGGAAAATGATGGCCCCATTTATAAAAGAAATGACCATAAAGTCGCGCATGTTCTGAGGGGCGTGGCTACCGTTACAGTTCATGAACGGGAACCCCCACCCACTCGAGTCAAAATAAAAACCAACGAAGAAGAAGGGGGGAAGTCCCGCCTCGTTGTCTGGGCCAGCCAATGGCCAAACTGGGCTCAAACGGATCTTGAAAGATGGCGACTTACAGTGCAAGGGATTTCAGGCTTCATTTTACGTTCACGTTAGACCCGGGGAACGCTTTGTCCATATTTTTTACAGTCTATGGTCACAACTCACAAAGTGTCACATTGTGACGTCTATAGTTCACTTGTGATTTGCTGTCCCAAATCTAGAACAAATCATCTGCAGTTGAACGTTTTAGCATTCAAGAGATGAATTGCACTATACAATCAATCTCTGGAATGTAAAAACTTTCAACTGCGGTTATTTGCATCAGTCAAGAAGGAATATTACACTCATTTGACTTTTGACCATACATCAATAGCTACTAATCTGTAATTTTGTGAAACACCTGAGGCAGTTCTTTTTGGTTCTTAATCCATCCAGTTTCAAAATTGGAACGTTAATTATGAATTGAGTGGGCAAAACCATACCTATATTAGATACATTTTACATTTTTAAACATGCAAATGAGGCATTCTGTAGGAAAATATGCAAAATAATCGAAAATATAAGCTACTACTGTGGAAGGGTTATCATTGCGAACGCAGTGATTGCGAATGCAGTGAGCACTTACTATGAGACCTAGCAGATCATGTCTGTCCGTGTCCCCCCCCCTTTGTGCCCATATATGGAGCTGAGTGATTTGTTTGTGAATTATGCAACACACTCCATATTTGGACGTATAGCTGCTTTGGGGACTCCTTATATGGTTATGGCTAAGTTAAAAACTTAACTTAAAAATAACTTAACTTAAAAAAAGGACAACTTAAAAATAAATCTTAAAAAAACCCAAATATGTACGAGCTGCGTTCGCTTCCCGCGTTTGCGCGTCTTACTGGTGTATTGATCCCATTAACAATTTAATATAGGTCTAGTTTTTCCCACCAATTTTGGAGCTCTGGCTCATGGACTAAGAACCAAAAAGAACTGAACCGGTTCCCATTGGGAACCAACCAACCAACCAACCAACCAACCGGTGCGTTTAGAGGCTACAGAGGGGAGGATAAAAGGATGAGAATACAGTGGAATACAGTTGAGAGATATAAAGAGTTAAAGGAGAATAAAGGCACGAGTGTGGAAAGATTATGGGGTTCTCACAGCGAGGAGGAGATGGAGAAGTGGATGACATCACACATTCAAAAAGCAACATGCAGAGAAAGATGGCTGCTGCCTATACGCACGTGCATGCACACGTACACGTACACACACACACACACACACACACACACACACACACACACACACACACACACACACACACACACACACACACACGTCATCAAGGCCTATTTATCTCCATAATGCCATGATAAGTGCTTCAACCTCCCACCTGGTTCCCTCTTCTTACATACCGTGCGCACACAGGTGACCTTTGAGACAAATGGAAACGCGGGCTGTGAAGATTGCTTCAGTCACTTCCGTTGTCAAAAGGCCAAGCTCCGATGAAAGGCAACCAAAATTAATGCAGCATGCATGCCAAGCTGCTTTTGTCTTTTTCTGTCTCACGACGAGGCTGACTTCAGGTCTGTTTTTCCTTACCCTTATTTGTTGCCGTTGTTTTTGTGCAGAGGCGGTGCTTCCCTATATGAATATTAAAACCCCAGAGAGTTATTCGATATGATTTGCCTTGTTTTTTTGTTTTTTGAGTGGTGCAACCACTCCTACAACCAGCAATGTCCATGTACCTGTGTACCTGTGTACATGTGTACCTGTGTACCTGTGTGTGTCTATGAGCACGAGTATGTTACTTATTTATACCAGTAGGGGGCGCCAGAAACAGAGAGAGGGGTAGTGCTGTGTCTCTAATGAGAGAAAGAGGGAGAGAGAGAGAGAGAGAGAGGAGGGGGGGGGGGAATTGCACCACTCAGTTCACACGTGTGTGATTTTTTTAACACACCCGGTATAGATACCTATACACAGGTCTCTTCACAGCCTCACAGTCTCTCTCTCTTTCATCTCCTTCACCACTGTCCGTTCTGTGTGCACATCCATGGTTGAACAGCATGCAGCAACAGCTCAAGAAAGGTTCTTCCTGGAAGATGGTTGTTTAGATTGATTATACCAATCGCACCTGTGTGAACTGAGCGGTGCAACTATACATTTATTGTTATAGTTACCGTACTGTACGGTGCTCTGTACTGTATTGTAGTCTAGTGTACCATGCTCTGTACTGTACTTTGATTATTTTTAGAAATATATTTATTTGAGAAATGACAGCTACCGTGCGGGGGACCTCGGAAAACATCCAGACCCCTGCAGGAACGGAACGTGCCCAGGGGGGCCGGCCCAGTTCCTCAACGGTTCCGAAAACCGTTGAGAAATGACAGAGTTACCGTGTTTCAGCTTTCCGTATACTCGGACAGACACAGGGACACGTATACATAGGGGCACACACATAGCTGCTTAATGGAGCGGAGCAGGCACCGCTCAACAACAAGTGCAATAAGTCATTAAAAAGAAGGCAGCCCAGAGAAAGCCCACCTGCTGAGGCATCTGTGCCTCGTTCGATCGGCACAATATCGACCGGCTTCAGCAATTTCACTGGGAATGAACAATCATCTCACATTATTCACCCAATTGTAAAGTGTGCTATTGCCGTGTGTAACAATTTAAAGCAGTCAACCTTGCCGCGTGTAACAAATAAAAGCAGTCAACCTTGCCCCACCTATATCTCTCTGACAACGGCAAAGGTTCAGTTTACTTTCCCCCAGTTTTTGTGTAGAACTGTAGATGTGCCAATTGTAAAATGAGCTACAGCAGTACAAGGCACTGGCGGATGTTTACTTAAATAATATTGATTTACCTGTTGATGCTATCACACGTGGACACATTCATTGTAAGGAGGGTAGCCATTATAATGACCTGTGTAAAATGTATGATATAATAGTAAACCTGTCTGGTTATGGGAAGCAATCCTCTTAAAAGGAAAAAAAAAGTATACGATATATAACATGAAACCTGGTTGGAATGTGTATGTTCAAGAACAGTATAGTAGAGCAGGGTTCCTCAATAGGCGGCCCCCTTGTGGCCCCTGGGGGGGGTCCCAGATACAAATGGCATTAAATGGGGGTCAGTAGCCTATATGCACGTCAAACTGGGCATCCTTTTCAAATGGGGTCTTGCCCTGAAAATGAATTTTCAGGGCAAGACCTCGACCTCGCCCGTGCAGAGTCGGCCCCCAGCCTGGTACCCTATAGTCAAAATATGGCCCTTGAGGAAAAGTAATTGGGGAACCCTGATGTAGAGGCTAAAGAAGCCTTTAAATGTTGGGTACTAGCAGGAAAGCCTATATAGGCATGGCCCTGAGTGTGAACGCAAGAAGCATGCAAACTCTAGATACAAGTATACGCTCTGCGCTATATTAAAAGAAATGAACAGGCCATGATGGGCAAACACTATGGCCCGAAAAGCTACGGCATGTTGACGAGTTCTGGAAGGAAGTGAAGGTGCTTAATAATAGTAAGATGCTCGTATGGATGGCATAACTGGGCCTGATCTGTGGAGAAGGCACTATGGAAATATGTGTAATTGTAACTTAAGAGTGACGCTTATAACCTTGGTGAGATTCCCCACAGTGATGGTCTGATGGAGTGACTGTCAGACATGATGAGGTGAGCTACTGCTATGCTATTGAAAAATGTGTTTTAAACAAAGCACGGTGGCCAGGATATGATTACGGCAGAATATCTGAAACAGTCTAGCCATAGAGTTTCAGTGCTGCTGGCAATGTGTTTCTCTGGGCTAGTGATGCATGGCATATACTACCTGTAGTCCATGTTGTCTGTATACTGTTAGTGCCAGTATAGTGGAAAATAAAACGGGAAAGTTAACTAGCATAGACAACTACAGACCAATTGCACTATAGCGCGCATTATGTCAAAGGTGCTATAGAAGGTATATCCCCATGGACAGGCTCAAAGAGTAGACCTACACAGCAACCACCGACAACCAATTTGGTTTTAGGAAAAAAACATGGCACGGATTTATGTATTTGTACACTTAGAGGATAACTTTAGTGTTTTTCAACCATGGTTCATGTTTTTTGGTTGTTATGAGAGAAAGTAAAAGATGAGTGTTATTTTTTTTCATTTGCTGATTTCTTTCGTTTTAGGGATTTTAGCTGTTTTTGACAGGGGGGCGGGGGCATTCAAACATGCGGCTAAATAATATGCATTTTTTTTTACAAAATATTAAAGTGATTTATTTTTTTATTATTTACTATTATTTTACAGTCCTACTAGACCCCAAGAAATTACATCTGGCCACAGAAGATCACAGGATCTACTGAATGTGAAGGTAGCCTACTGGGGGGAAGCCACAGTGTGTCATCGGCTCAATATGTCAGTTTGACACATTCAGTAGATCCCTTCATCTTTTGTGGCCAGATGTAATTTCTTGGGGTCTAGTAGGACTGTAATAAATAATACAAAAAATAAATCGCTATAACATTTTGTAAAAATATACATATTTAGCCCCATGCTCGAATGCCCCCGCCCCCCCTGTCAAAAACAGCTGAAATCCCTAAAAACGAACGAAAGCAGCAAATGAAAAAAATAATAAAATAACACTCATCTTTTACTTTCTCTAATAACAACCCAAAACATGAACCTTGGTTGAAAAAAAAAAAAAAAGTTGTCCTTTAAAGCTAAACAGGGGGGATCGGCGTCTTCCATCAAAAAGCGAAAACAAAAGAGCCGAGCAGAGTAGAACAGGATTAAGTGAGCGTAGAACTCACACTTTTTAAAAGACTGCATGGAGTGAGTCAGTGAACCGTTGCATGAGGGCTGATTAAGCACCGCCTGGGGAGCGCTACGGTATAGCGCTGTGCACCGTGATACATTAAAACAAATTTAAGCACTTCAATGCAACAGCTCGGTGTACCAACGAGGGGCAAAATCAAACCGTTTTGGACAGTGTGTTTGTGTGTTGCCTGTGGAGGGCAAGCATTGGTGAGTTGTTTACTCAACAGCTCGCACTACAGTAATGAGAGCACAAGGCCTGGATGCTGGAAGCGCCACAGAAATAATACACTATAGCCTAATTACGCACAGAGCAAAGATATTTGAAATTAAACAGGTTTCCATGACAACAGACTTCATGCCCTCTTAGGTACTTATGTGGTTCAAGCACCAGACCCCTCAAAAAGAGGGCGAGGGCACAGAGGAAACACAAATTAATATTTAGACCAATAGTTTAGAGTAGAGTCCCCATATAGAGTATTCCTGAGATTAACCAAAAAATACATCGCATGGATGCACCTGGGACGTATCTTCAGTGATGTTTCCTGAGGTCAACGGGGTTTCGGGTCTTCCAACATCATACCCCTCACTCAGGCGACCCAGCCGGGGTTGATCAAATCCCGACTTACGTCCCAGTAGCTACCCTTGATCAGTCGATCAGGGAATGAGCAAGGCCTCACAATCCGTTGCTCCGGCACTACTCTGCCGGTACTGGGAGAACCTAAATCTGGCGCGTGGAAGGACTAGGACTATAGGCTCTGTGGGTTGACTCCTGACATGGTCAACTATTGTATGTTATGGACAAAAACTGTAAAGTTTTAACTTGTCAGATTTTAAAAAAATGTTTAAATGTGTCGACTCCTCTTCTCCCTGGCAGGATCACCAACCCTAGTATAGGCCTGGATGCCTCCCCCCTTATGGAGGGACCTGCTCACGCAGGCAGGGAGCGCAACCTCGAACCTGAACGCAGAGGGCCTGACCCCGAACCACAGGGCCCTATAACCGACTAGACAACAGTACAGCATGGCTTGGAAAGTGTTTGAACATTGGTGCTCGCCGGCTAGACCTGGTCGGGTGGTCCCGTTCCAGGCCTTGGTGGTGCACATTCAGACCTTCCTATAGAGGACTTCCCGGATATCATACCGTGTTCCAAGAGAGGTGTCAAGCGCGCCTGTCCGGGTTTCCAGGTCTCATGGTCCCGTCCTGCGATCGGACTCTGGTACTGGATGCCCTTTCACAGGATCCCTTTGAGCCCTGAAGTTTCTCTCGCTTAAGACCGCTCTGTTGGTTGCCCTGGCAACTGCAGAGCATGCTAGTGCCATGCATGCACTCTCTCGGTCAGCCCCGAGCTGCATGAGATTTAGTGGGAACCACTGCAGGGTGTCTTATTAGGCCGAACCTGGCTTCCGTGCCTAAGAATTTCCCCTCTGTGAGTGATCTGGTCGACCTATAGCGACGTTCATCCATCCGCCTCCATTTTCCTTGGTGGAGGACAGGAGGCTGAATTGCCTTTGCCAAAGCTATAGGCATTGAAACTGTATATGTGGACAGAACGGCATGCTCCCTTCAGGAAGGGTGATCAGTTGTTTGTGGCAATGGGGTTCGATCAGGTCAAGGGAAAACCCATAACAGAAGGTTTCGCAATGGATTGTGGAAGCCATACAGTTGGCATACGCCAAGAGAGGAGTACAGCCCCCAGAGGGTCTTCTAAGGGCTCACTCTACTAGAGGCATGTCTGCATCCTGGGTATGCCTCCCTTTTTGCAGGGTCGCCATTTTCCTGAAAAACAAGTTTACCTTTTATAATAATGATTGAAAACAGTGTTTGTATTTACTGTACAGTTAGAATATAGTATACATTTAAATGAACTGCTGAAAACTACTATAAGAACATATGTCATGACTCATGACTGTCACCTATGTTACTCTTAGTCCACTAAGTTACCTTTACATAGTTGACAATAACATAGTTGACATAATTATTTGCTGTTTTCTGGTCTAAAATCAACATGGCTGCCTATCACCAAACGCCACATGGCAATTTTACAGAAAGATTCTTCTAAATATTAGATATACAATTGTAGTTAACACTGTTGACATGCGATAAATCCACACTTGTGACTCACACACTACTTCATGTTAAATATTTAAGAAAGAGGAGAAAGAACATATCTTGGAGCCATGCCAGTATGATCATCAGGTGGACATCACCACCTTGAGAGGTGTTTTTGTAATGGGTTGACAGTGACTTCTCGGACACAGATAAAATGTGTTATTTTCCATGCATATAATAGTTGATATATTGCCAAAGAAATCATATCTGCCAAGATTATCTATAAAAATAAAATGATCAATCTTTTTTTTTTGATTGAGCTCATTTTATTGCTGTTCAACTAATTAGAAGGTGGTCGTTATTAAATTCGGACGGTAACTTAGTTGACATTTTAGTGATATCCAGCCATTTTTGTATTCATTAATAATACAATTAGTATAAATAATGATGGTATTTATAAAGACATGATCATAATGAACATAAAAAGCAGTAGTTTTTTTATTTTAATAAAAGTACACACAAGTTACATCCCTAGGACTTCAAAACTCCCGCAATTTGATATTGACCCAGATCATTCCCTCTCACTCTAATGAAGCTCGAGAGCTGCCCAAAGTGCCCATCAATGGCTTACATAACGCAGGCAGGGGGAAATAACACATGTTGAGGCAGCTGGTGCCAAGCTGTCAGTTTAATTAATTAAGGACTTCACCAGTCTACACGTTATTTGTTTATTCACTCACTGTACTCACCGTCTACTCTCTCAGCCATATCGTACATATAAACATATAGGCATAGCCCATTTTCTCATGAACTTCTTCATCTTTAGAGGTCGCAGTTGTCATCGTATACGGTAGGCCTATGTTTGTTGTTTACAATGTATCCAAAGTGATTAAAACAGTCCCAAACTTAACTGAATAATGGAATCAATGCTGGCCGTTAACAAAACTGTGCAGGTATAATAAGTCGTGGATATTTTGTTTATAATTAAATCTTCTCGGTTACACTTTTCAATTCACTCCACAACTTAACTTAAACTTCACATCGACAAGAAACAACTACACAGTTATATTTAGTGTATACTGAATATAGGATGGTTTAGAAAATTGGTCAGCAGTATAATGTCCTATTGAGTTAAACATGCCTGGCCGTCGGTATCCTACTATAAATGCGACACCTCTCTGCGTGCGTATACATGTGTGCGTGCGTACGTACGTGTGTGTACGGTTGTAATGCACGTACCTCGATAACCGTTTGACCCACCGACTTCACAATCGACACACGCGTTCCACACCCCCCACAGGGCGTGCAGTGCCAGGTATCGAGTCGGTCGGACCCACGGTTCTCCAGAACCACCACAAAGGGCTCTGCAGTCAGGCTCTGCCAGTGGGCCTAATGAGGCCAACTCCTTTCACCTGGGCCAGGCTCTGCCAGTGGGCCTAATGAGGCCAACTCCTTTCACCTGTGCAATTTGTGGGACACTGGCTCACAGTTAAAACGGGTGCTAAGGTAAGACAACGTATATCATAATAGGTTCCCAAGTTGCATCATTCCCAAGTAGGCCGGTGGCCGACTGCGACAGGCATACGTACAGGTCTAGTGGTCCTTTAAACGCATGAACCCTAACATCCCTATTCTGGAGGGCCCCTGTCAAACGAAAGGTTTAAGTGGTTAAAAGCTATGTCCTTGATGGAGTCAGGCCATCTGCTGGGCCGGTGTGACCTCATCAGTGAAACACCATTTCACTCAGAGCATGCCCCATTACCCCAAATAGCCAAAAGGGGAACCGTAAAGTAGCAAACATACAGTATACTATTAAATCATCCGGGTGAGCGGAGGAGAGCTATACCGGTCTGTGTTGCTGGCACTCTTGGGTCAGACAGACACTCAAACACTGATGCGAGTGTGCTGGCTGAATGATTGTCAGCCCATATTATCCCTTGGAGGGCTGAGCCCTTCAGCACTCCACACACGCTCCTTGGCTTTCACCTTGTTGTGATGGGATTACAGCGCCCCGTTAACCCATTCTGAACGGGAACCCATTTTTGTGTTAGCATCATGTTATGCTTTAGCTATTGAAAAATAGCAGATCTACAAGCTCATAGCGCGCCACCGAGTGGCGCGCTACGAGCTTGTAGGTCTGCTATTTTTTTTAAATCGAAGAACGACTGACTTTTTTAAAATCTGATCTCAGGTCAGAATGGGTTAATCAGACCAGTGTGTGTCCATTGGAAACCTCGTATGAATCTGATCTCAGGTCAGAATGGGTTAATGCCAAGGGTCATCCGTCGGCGTGACCCCGGTGCTGCATCTCGGACTCACACAGATCACACCATCCATAATCAAGGCTGGTCTGATCTCGACACGACGTGTCATCCGGTGTGAAATGTCGATTTATATAGCGTGTGACAGAATGTGGCGCCATTCGTCAATCATCCGGGGTTATATGGGGAGAAGTTGCTCAGGTTGCACGACTTGCCTTCATGGGCACTCAACGCCGTCAGTCATCTTTGCAGAGAGGCTTTCTTCATCTTTCTTTCATTTGCTTTTGAGACATGAAGACAGTGGATATCATATTTTGATTTGAAATATTCTCCCACGACACCAGTCGATCACCAGCAGACTAACAAGTCCCAGACCAGATCCTGCCGTGACAGCTGATGCTTGTATATTTATGGGGAAGTGTCACTGTTCTTTTCTCCGGGACAAACATTCATATAACATTATTCTTTCCAAAGAGTTGGCCCATTTACTAAAACCACACCTTAGTTTACTTATAGGTTAGCAAACACTAGGAAAAACAACCGGTTGATGCATGCAGCCGCCAAAACGAATTATTACTCACCTTAAAGGAGCACACAAAGATAACAGCATGTGGATAATAACGTCTACTGTGTGTGTGTGTGTGTGTGTGTGTGTGTGTGTGTGTGTGTGTGTGTGTGTGTGTGTGTGTGTGTGTGTGTGCGCGCGTGCGCTCGTGCGAGCGAGTGGACAAGGTAGAAGCACAAAGAATGGCCGACTATAGCGTTGAGAGATATCAAATGCCTGTAAGCATAATGTCAGACTTCAGGCTATATGCTGCATGTCTATACCCTCTTAGCATAACAGCAGTTTATTTAGCAGCGCCGTTTGAAGCGGCTTGCCAATCAAACACGAGTGACTGATGTGTAGCTCCTGGCGAACAAAGTTATACCTGGCCCTGACATCATCCCAAAAGGGAGTGAAGAAATATGATTTGAATGTTAACATTTTAAGTGCGTTTCCCCACATTTCCCCCTGCCACCTTGGCTTGACAAATGGCTTTCTGCTTTCATTCTCGAGTTGCCAATCCTCATGTGACAGCAATTGAAACCCAGACTGCGATGTTTTCCGCCGGCCACTCTGAAAGCAAGAGGACGAAGCATTATATATTACAGAGCTGACAGGTTCAACCGATACGGCACACAGTGAAATCCTGAATGTTATAGTTTAGCTCCCGGACTGTACAAATGTAACCATAATGTGGACCCTATACGTTTGTAAACTCTGAGTTACAAATGGATACATGAAACACAGAGGAGTTTATACTGTGTCCTTAATGGTCCTTCAAGATATATCGCTCCTTTCCCGAAGCTCATAACAAATTCATGAATTTGACAACTCAAACTCAAAGTACAATTGTTGTCTAGCATTTTCATAAACAATACATGGCCGCCGGGGCATATAAGTCGGTTCCAGCTGCTGTCTAATATATCCTTGCCGAGCGGTTGTCCTTAAATGATACTTTCCCACGCAGCCTGCACGCTTTATTTGCTGAGAAGTCATTTGTATAGATGGCTTGCTTAAAAGTGTGTCCGTCTCTGCATTTGAGCGCATGGTGATTGTGCTATCCATTTGATCAGCCACGCAGCACTTTGTCTGCAATTGATATTCCACACACGTCTCGAGTCTTCCGAGAGATGACCTATGCCTGTTCTTTCTCTCTCTCTCTCTCTCTCTCTCTCTCTCTCTCTCGCTCTCTCTCTCTCTCTTTTCTTTTCCATTAAAAAAAAGTTATTTGAGTAAATGGGACTCGATATGCAGGCTCCTCGTCTGTGTCCGATCGATTCTCCTCCTCGTCACCCTAGACTATAGCCCATTTTAGGCGGGAACCCCTTTTGGTGTTATAGCATTACACGTTATGCTTTAGCTATTTAAAATAGCAGATCTACAAGCTCATAGAGCTTGTACGAGCTGCTATTTTTGAGTGCTGCAACCACTCCTACAACCAGCAATGTCCGTGTACCTGTGTGTAGTCATGAGCACGAGTGAGCACGAGTATGTGACTTATTAATACCAGTAGGGGGCGCCAGAAACAGCTGCTGCCTGCTAATATGAGAGAGAGAGAGAGAGAGAGAGAGAGAGAGAGAGAGAGAGAGAGAGAGAGGGAGAGAGGAGGGGGGAGAGGGGAGTTGCACCACTTGGTTCACACAGGTGTGATTTTTTTTAAATCGAAGAGCGACTGTCTGACATAGAAGACATTTTTAGAATCTGATCTCGGGTCAGAATGGAAAACTGTCAGGGATGTAGAAGATATTTTTTTAATCTGATCTCAGGTCAGAATGGGCTAGTCGTATATGACACGACGCCATTCACGCTTCAGAAATGAAAGGAAACCCATAGCTGGCGCTCCTGTGATGCACACAAGGACAGCCTGGGAAGGTGGAACGAGAAGAGAGAACAGAGGGGGGGAAGTATAGAGAGAGAGAGGGGGTGTTGTGGGGCTCAGAGAGAGATGGCGGATGGGGTGGGGGAGGGAGGAGGAAGAAGTCGATATAGGAATGCCTGCCAAACCCATATATACACCTCTGATGGCTATACTGATGTCATCATCACTATGTCCACGCTATCAAAGTCCAGGCAGCGACAGAGTGACATTTGTTGCGTTCAGGGCCGCAGCGACTCGGACAGCTTCCAGTGGCTTCTTGTATAGTATAGCATAATGAGTTACCTTGCAGGCAAAAAAATAAAAGAAAAACTCGTTTTTGGCCCAAGAATATTGTATCTCCAGGAAGCTTATAAGCAGGATCGACTGAGGTTTAAAAATGTCCTGACCTATCGTCAATAATAATGGCAACTCCGGGGAAGACCGAAGGCATTGAGGCGGACGCATCAAGCCTGCCAAAGTCCTGTTTGCTTAGATATTGAATTGTGGGACAGCATGTGTCAGTCATTGTGCTATACACATACTGTAGTTCTGCTCGTGCAGAATGGGACATATACCGTATAGCTGCAGAGGCCTGGGAATTACCTTTTCATCCTGTCTGCTGTTGTATATCTGATGGAATATTGACAATATTGAGACAGTATACTGCAGTTAAATAAAGATTGGATACATGATTTAACATTGAGGATATTGGACAGCACTATATACACCACAAGAGACGACGCTAGAGTGGTACATAATATAATTGCCACCTTAGTTTGTCCTTGGAGGTGATCGAGTCCTTTTGAAGAGAACTGCGGGTCTTGTCAACAGAAGAGACGGCAGACGATACGAGGCACACTTCAAAGTCAACTGTTCCTAATATAATATCACCTCCGTGCAGCTCAACATGGGAACGGCTTTGACGGAGGACTAGTACACAGCAGAGGAGGGGTTGCCCAACTCCCATTACCATCCACGAGAAGAAATCCCAGAGAAGATCCCACGAGAAGAAATCCCCTTATGTTCCCCAGGTTCTATATGTTCCCCTCTAAGCCTATAATAAGGCATACACGGAAAATGGCAGCCCGCTGATGGTGGGGGCCACATGCGGCCCGGCCCCCAGCATCACTTAATGCGGCCCCTGCAGGTTAATATCGGAATACTGACATGTTATTGATTTCAGCTGTTGTCAAATTCCAAGCTTAATGACTTGACTATAGCATTAAAATGTTATTGTCTTTTTTTTGAATGCCCAATGTATTTGTATTCAGTTCATGAAGTTAACATGACTAGTTAACTAAATGCATTTGAAATAAAATAAAAAGGTTATACTTTTCAGCATTCCAATAAGACAAATCAGTGCAGTCGCAGTGCGACGCGTTTCGAGCTTGTAGATCGGCTATTTTTGCTACGAAAGTAACATGCAATGTTAGGCCCTCTGGAGCGAGTGTGGAAACATAGTATTTTTTTGTATAATATAGTGGCCCTCTTAATCGTCAAAGTTGCCCACCCCGGTCCCTGTGCTGTAGAACCTGGGGAACATAGAACCTGGGGAACATAGAACCTGGGGAACAACATATAGGGATGACTGAGAATCTATGCCGCTCTGAAACAATCGCCCGGGGAAAGACGTGCACTCTTGCCCTCTCAGGATCCACACGCTAGAGCTCTGTAGGGATCCGAGAGTATTAGTATAGGGTTTCTATCTTCAGAGTTGAACTGGAGATGAGGACATTTTGGACTACCATCTCCTGCATGGACTCTGGCACACTTCCACATGGACAACATCTAGGATCATGTACTGTACTTTGCCAAACTTTGACCGATGCCTGTTAAAGGGAATTATTGAGGAACTGATATTCACTCACAGCCGGTTGATATACCGTGTGCATATATTCTCCAGTAGGTCGCGAAATATATACAGTAAATTGTTGATTGACCATTAATTCATAATGCTCAGTTCTGTTACATTAGACTGTTAATTGACCATACATATACACCCGTGATATAGGCTACTCATTGTTGATAAGATTGTAATACCGAAATTATATTCGTTCGTAAATTCACTGAGATAGATGTACTGTAAATGTATATGCGATGATAGACAATATTATCACTCATATAGTCAGATATCCAGCCCAGCAGCTCAGCATTTCACTTTGGTTATTTTTGTATTACTATCAGTCTTGGTTTCGTTCTTGACTCTAAGCTGTAGCATAGGTCGGTCCTGAGTTTCATTCACGCTGCTGTTACTGCTCTCACTGTCTATGACACCTGCATTTTCCTCTGGGGATCAATAAGGGTTTATCTGATCTCACGATATAAAGAGGCATCCTGCTGCAAGAGGAGGGCTGTGGTGGGAGTTGGCTCTTAAACACACCAGCAGTTTCATTTCTACCTCTGGCCCCTTGAGTGGCTATACTGTTAGCTTAATGGCAGATCAAACTCCTGGTCTAACTCTGGCCAAAAGCACTACAGTTACGTAGTTCAGGTGTACTTAGATAGAAAGCTTTATAGACCTGTGTTAATCCAGAGAGAAACTCCTTTGTCATAGCAGCGCCACAGAATGAAGGAGGATAAGATGGATAAGATGCCGGTAACAAAGAGGTAGTAGGTATTCAGAGATTATATTATGGAAGAGCACACCCTCCCCAGATCCCAAACACATGGATTGAAGATATGGTAGAAATAGTGTTATAATATGAACGGATGTTAGCAAAAGTGTGGCAGTTCAACCGGCCACTGAGACTGAATGGTTAACATTTTAATTATTATTTATGATTGCAGAGTGATATTTGTTGTTTTGACTATATATTGTGTGATGCTTGATTAAAGTTGTTAATTGACTGTTGACTTCATTGAAGGGAGCAGCTACTAGCAATGGGGTGTGGGGAACATGCCAACAGTGCATGGGAGGGTTGTGTTTAGAGAACTCTTGACTTTGGTTTTATTATGGGAATAATTTATAGAGTAGTATGTGACACTTTGAAATGTGTGTTATGACTTATGAATGATTATAGTGAAATTATAATGAAATTATAATGAAGGGGACAAGAGGAAATGGGCATGCGGGATCGCTATTTCTCTTACAGTTTAAGCAGGACACAGTGATCATGATGGGTATGGCTGTGTGACTAGGTGTTCTGTGTGTGACAGCATGTGGACACAGGTACCAAGTACCAGGTGCCAGAGGATGAATATTTGATGCCTTTTGTGCACAAGACTGAAATAACTAAAAACTTGAATTGCAAGTATAAAAACAGTGTGAAAAAGATGACATAACATGTGACCTGGCCTTTTGTCGTAGGACTTTACAGGTCTCAGGTGTGCATACTATGACTATGCACCTTCAGGTGCCATACAGCTGTATGGGAACCTGAACTGGTGACGTGTGCTGGTAAAGTGTGTTCCAATAGGTGGAAATAGAGGCCAATGGCAGTTATTAATACTACGAATACAACTTAAAAGTACTACTACTACTACAGTCCTACTAGTAACTATTACCACTACTACCACCATCTATGTGCTACCAAACCCCAAGAACAGAGTGGCATGACATCTGACTATCTGTTACATGGGACACTATATAAGGGCCGATTCATACTCCTATTTTACCGCTGTTTCGGCGCTGTAGTGCCGAAATGATTTTGGCTCGTCAGAAATTTTCAGTAGCACCGAAGAGACGACTCTAGGACGGTACCCCTCCCCCCCCCCCCGAACCTCAAAATGACGTCACATCGTAGGCTCTACAGCGCCGAACTGACTTTTATTCGGCTCTAAAATAGGAGTATGAATCGGCCTTAACAGCTTCCAGTGGCTTCTCAGTGGCATAATGAGCTCACGTTTTCCAATGCGGGCAAACGCATTAAATGCAGTAAAGCAGTGTTTTGGCACAAAAGTGTTGTATAGCTCCAAGAACCATTAAGCTGGAGATTTAAAAAAGTTCCTGACCCTTCAATATTGCAACTCTGGCAGACGGAGGATGCCTTTGAAGTGATGTATCGAGCCTGTGATCTGCTGTAAACTCCTGTGTGCATAGAGACTGAATTGTATAAGACAGTGTTGGCAGTCATTGCTGTGCTAGCTTTAGCTGCAGTGCAGACTGGTTCACTTGGAACTGCAGATGCAGCCATATATATATATACAAAAAATTACCTTTAGTTTACATCCTGTTTGCTTTAGCATTTGTGACCAAATCTGACTGAGGGACTGCCATTGGATTTTTTTTTAAATTTTCGTTTTTTCATGTCATATGAAAGCAGGGAATCATAGCTTCAAATTGACATATTGGTTGTTCAGTTTGTCCCACCAGTTTTGGAGATATGGCTTATAGAGTAATGACTTGCAGAAAACAGTAAAAACCAGAAAACAGGCTTGAAAGGTTCACTTCCGTGGTCTCTAACATTACACCTGTCCTAGCTACGTATGTTTGGGCATTTATTTAAAATGTACATGTCGATTTCAGCTCCGACACTTATTTCACTGTGCTATTAACTCAATTTTAAGTTTATCTCCTCTGGTGAAAAGCTGGAATTTGCACGATGGCAGGCTCTCAGTCAAATCTGGTCACATTGGTTGTAATATTGACTGGAATAAGACTCTTGGTCAAAGAAAGGTTGAAAAATGCCCTATATGAATTAATAACGTAAGGCGTAGTAGTAATACCGCTATACTATATTATACATTGAAATTACGTCCATCTGCTACTGTGTATAAGACTGGGTATTGTACATTCCACTCTAGTTCAGCCTCTTTCATCTCTCTCTCTCTCTCTCTCTCTCTCTTGATTATCCTTAATACACAAGAAGTTTGCGGAAGTCATAAGAAGTAAAACCAAACCGACAAAAAACTACTGCAGTAAACACACCACCACACGTGGCCGAATAAGTCACATTTTAAAACCTTTATCATTAACTGAACCACTTCTTGATAAACACAACAATATAGCTGTAAGGGCTGGACGTTCTTACAATGACCACCACAAGACAGGAACACAGAATAGTGGAGTGTCTACATCATAAGTTGAATAACATTATAGGCTCCAATGCTGCATTGTGGTATACATTTGAAAGGGGTTTGCGTCGCCACTCCCCAGACACATTTAGCGATGGTGGAATGCAGTTCATTCCAATGCTGAGGCGGGGGAGGAAAGTTATTAGAATAGAAAGAAAAATATTCAACTTAACTGTTGAGACCCTTGTTCTAAGAGAATTGGGTATAAGGATAGCTATCGTATCCATCCTTCTTGAAATGTGACGAGACCAGGTTGAACTGGGTCAGCGGGGCCTGCAAAGAAATTACAAACATTAGTCAACTGAGAGGGCCAGCCCTGTCTTGAACCAGGAAGTACCAACCAAAGGTACGGCCAGATAAACAAAGGCCTTCAAGGCATCAAATGACAAATCACGACGGGTGACCTTAAAGCAATACTGCAATGGAGTAATCTCGCCAATGTTGTCCAAGACAAGTCTGGATCCTACAAAGTCAATTAAAAAAAAAAGATGATCTTGAAGATCAAAGCTTGTAGATGTCGAGCTAAAGCCTCAGCATTCTCATAACGACAATGTGCCTTAATGCTTTATATATAGCCCACGGATGACATCATATTTTTCATATTTCTCGCAAACCATTTCTTACTCAGAGCGTGGCATCAAAACAAAACACACCAGCAAAACAGCCAGCAGAGGGAAAAGCAGAGAGCCCCCAGGCTAGAGAGATCAGACCTCTTATCCCGTGCCAATTGGAAGAATTATCCATACCTGAGCACCACTTCACCTCCTATTGAGAGAGGGAAAGAGAACATGGCACACACACACAGTGGGTAGGGTGACAGGCGTATACTAAAGAGACCGACAGGCATTAGTCCGACACCCTGACCCCAGGGATGCCCACACTTTTTTGACTTGAGAGCTTCTTTCAAAATGACAATGCTCAACGAGATCTATACCCACCGGGAAAAAAATCATACCATTGCTGAAAATAGGTCAGACACTGTATGTACCTGAGAGGGCTTTGGAAGCTGGCATTATATATATACACAGTAAGACTTGGAATGGGAAATAGAGGGGGAGAGGTACTTTTTTGTATTTAATTTGTAAGGCTATGCTACCAACGTTTTTGTACACAGCAACACTAAAAATATATATATATATATATTGCAATGTGGGTTTGAGCCGACAGGCCTTTTTTTCAATCAATCAAGTCACCTTAAAGGAGAATTCCATACTAAAAGGCTTTCTTACCTTTCTTTGTAGTTGCTACGTCCCCACCAAAGAGGTCCAGGTGTTATTTTGTGCAAAAGCTCCTTATTGGCTATTTCCCCTACCATAAGCTCTAAATGAATTGCATTGAATTGAATGGGAATTGAATGGGGCTATGGGGTGTTGTGCTAATTCACTTATTTCCATCGCTCAAAATTATATATTTTTTGTATATATCCTCTCTTCTTAATGTAAATAATATCCCAAGCGGCACACTTTACTACTTATTTCGATGGAAATAAGCATATGCCAAATCTATACCACAAACCCTAACGCCTAACCTAACCGTGCGCGGAAGCCACGGGTGAGTTTTAACCGGGGCCACGCATGTCGGGAGCCACGGGTGAGTCTTAACCAGCCACGCATGTGTCGGACTCGCGCATGTTTAGGACTGTTGCATGTCGGACCTTAACGTCTGCGCCCCTGGTTAAAGAAATAAAGTAATGGAGTTAAACCTTAAAAGTATGAGAAGTTGAACTTGAAATGAAGAAGGAAAGAATGATGAATGAGCTACAGCGGTGTGTTTACTGTTAAAACAAAAGGGAGTTTAATTACACCACCAGGGGATGCATCCCACCCCCCACATACAATGCAGTGCACTGTAAAATCACTGACTGTTGAATTACACAGTGTACACATGTAGTATTTGTACCATTTGCATACTTAAAAAATGAACACTGGGGGATTTCAACGTATTGGACCCGTATTTAAACTGATACTTGATGCATGAAAAGTAACACACAGCCCGGCTTGCATCCACCAAGGATAGTCTAATCATGTGAGCACAAGCACAGCCAGGACAGGAGCAGTACTCACTGCTCAGCAACAACAATGTTGCATTCCAAATGCCGTTGGGAGTCTGGGGATCAAATAAACATAACCTTTTCCTTAAAGGAGAATTCCATACTAAAAGTCTTTCTTACCTTTCTTTGTAGTTGTTACGTCCCCACCAAAGAGGTCTCAGGTTTCAGAAAATGGCCATGATTTAGATTAGAAGACATGGTCTAAATGGGTTATTCAGATCCAAGTGTTCCAGCACTGTTTAGAGTGATATACTGCATCCAACGAGCAGCACTTGGAGCAAAGCCGCATCGAATAAAAAAAACATTTCAGTCTGCACAGAACTGCTGAAGAAATGTAGACTTCTTTTGAAGTATGCTGCCAGCTTTTAGTCAAAGTCTCTTCCCAGAATTCCCTTATTCTTGGACATATATAGCCCCAAACAATGGAACAGTGTACCTTTATCTGCACCACATGTGGTGCATATATATATATAGGTCTGCAATATTAAATGTTACACTTTTTTCTGGTGTTATATAAACTCCCATAAACCAATTGTATTGCAGAAAGGTGATATCGAGGCTACCTTACATCACAATGCACTACTCCAATATTCCAGTGTTATAGTTCCTCCGGTAAGTCACCTTTGAGTTTAGAGTCAGAGGATCGTGAGAAAAGAAAACGCTATCAATAAAACATATAGAATTCCGATAGGATTCCCTTTCCAAAGGGTTTTTTGGTTAAAAGCTTTATGAATTCCTTGTCCGAGTGTGGCTTCGACACAGAGGAGAAGCAATAATATGGCTGGCGTTCCTTGACAGCTCCATCGTGAGTCGCTTGGCTTTTTTTGGTGAGCAGGGGATTTCTATTTTCAAGTTGGTTAAACTTTGAGCTTTTCTGCGTCATCCCGCATATAGCCTGTACTTCAACTTGACATATTGTTCTACTCTGTATCTGCAGCAGTGTTGATTTCGTCGACTAAAACTAAGACGAAATATGTTCGTCGACTAGCTTTTTTCACTGACGAAAGCTAAATGAAAACTAAGCTATGATGACTAAAACTAAGACTAAATATATTGACAATTTCGTCGTGAAATAAAAACTAGACTAAAATGTTAGGAAGGGACTATAGTGGACAAGAGATCCAGTATAAGTCATTTTACACTTGGTTGCATGCTGAAAATAGCCGATCTACAAGCTCACAACGCGTCGCGCTGCGACACTTTGTGGGCTTGTAGATCGGCAAATGAAAAATACATTTTAGTCGACAAAATCGACTGTAGATTTAGGCGACTTAAATCTTATGATACTTAGTCGACTAAAACTAGACTAAACACTCAAACTTTCCGGGTGACTAAAATGTGACTAAAACTAAGTGAAAACTATTCAAGAGACTATGACTAAAACTAAAATAGAAATTTGCTGCCAAAAACAACACTGTATCTGCAGTGGTTCTCAGACGCCCAGTAGAGCAGATTTGTGTTAAAACGTTTTTTTTTTTTTTTTTTTTTTTTTATTATATCGAAGAGCGCAGTTGATTCTGTGTATCGGACAGAACCCACATTCACTTGCACACATACATTTCACAACCCTGTACCACTTGGAAATTATTATTATTATTATTATTTATTATTTTCTTTGTTTCTTCATTGTTGTTTTTATATACATTGTTGTTAGTATTTTTAAGTAACTGTATTGTATTGTGTTGTCCTTGTGTCTATGCAAAAAAAACGAGAAAACCCTCAAAATAAATGATACAAAAAAAAAAACGTTTTTTTAAATTTTTTTGCAGCATTTTTCAAACACAAGCTCGCAGCACAGCACGGGCTGTGAGCTTGTATATCTGCTATTTTTTATCGTAATTGGTAAAGGTGGTTTAACTGATTGTGATACTGTATCAACTACTCCCCCCCCCCCCCCCCCCCCCAAGGACCCCCAGGACTATAAGAACCACTACCGTCTTGATATTATAATATGTTCTTTGATATTGTACTCCCTTGCCACAGCCACACAGGTTTGCCATCGACCTCACCGACACATTTCTTTCTTTCTTTCCAGAAAAATTGGACCTTCAAAATTGTCAACTTTTATTTTCTTGGCCAAGTATTATGAACTGCAGCAAGAAAACAGTCTCAGCTTTGCAATAGTTATACCGGAGCACTGCTGGGGAAATGTAATTGGGCCCTTTAGTGGTGTTCAGTGCAGGATGGGTGCTGCTGGGCAGGTGTTTATGCACTGTGTGTGTGTGTGTGTGTGTGTGTGTGTGTGTGTGTGTGTGGTAAACTGCCATCTATTGTAAACACAACAAAGGCAGCACAGCAGGCGTACAGTCAGACAGTGGCAGGGAGAGATACAGATATATATATAATACATTGTTCTGAGTTTCTTCTGCTATATGCACCAGGGGGGCAGTCAGACAGATATTTTGTGAAGCCACTAAGGAAATGGGGACATCCTGAAAGTTCATATAATGGCCTGTTGTGGCGCTGTCATTGGGCCCAAAAGAAAAACCATATCCCCATAGAGGTCCATGTATTTGGGCCCAACTTCACCTAGACTGTATTACCTTAATAAACATGGTCATGAATACTTTCTGCTTCCAGTCACTAGTTTAAAGTCTCATTTATCATGTCATAATATTATTTTTGAAAAATTATGGTCCCATTTATTAAATAAATGACCATAACGTCGCGTATGTTCTGAGGGGCGTGGCTACCGTTACAGTCTATGAACGGGAGCCACCCCCCCGTTCGAGTCAAAATAAAAACCAACGGAGAAGAAGGGGGGGAAGTCCCGCCTCGTTGTCTGGGCCAGCCAATGGGCCAGCTGGGCCAAAACTGATCAAGAAAGATGGCGATTTACAATACAAGGACTGACAGGCTTCATTTTACGTTCATGTCAGACCCGGCCAACGCTTTGTCCATATTTCTTTACAGTCTATGCTATGCACACATGTTTTTACATAGTTAAACAAGATATGGCTTAATTTTTTTTTGCGTTCTACAAGCAGATACATGAAGCTCACAGGGCGTCCTATTAAAAAAACTATAGAAAGGCATTTGTAGAATCGGCCTCTTGGTCTAAATGGGTCAGTTGAACAGCGAATAAAGCCACGTGTCATCAATCATCATTGTCACGGTGAGGTGAACTATAGGATGTATCGCAAGAGCGAGTCCAAAATGTTACAAATGAGATACGACTGCACAGTAACATAATGTTACTGCATTCTTTTTCTCCTGCAGTCCACACATTGCAATGGATGAACAGATTGAACACTGCCACTCCTTCCCATGGGGGTCATTTCCTACTTCTGCTGCTGCTACAAAATGCCACTGCTAGTGCTACTGCTATACAGTGTGCACAATAATACATTTTTACAAGTTACAGCATTACATCTAAAAACACTACACAACAATTTTGTGAGGAACAAAACAAAAGACTGCATATATAATAATAATAATAATAATAATAATAATAATAATAATAATAATAATAATAATATCTCAAACTTATATAGCGCTTTTCTGAGTACCCAGAGATGCTTTACATGGGGGGGCTTTACAGAGGTAACAACAAATAAAAACCACTTTATTAGAAAAAAAAGGCTAGAAGAGATTTGAGTGTAGACGTGAAAAAAAGGAGAGGACCAAGTTCAACTAAGAACATATGGTTTACAGTAAGTAAATGCCTTAAAAGTAATCAACAAAATCCTGAAATTGGCGCAATGTGCTATTCTCTCTTTTTTCAGAGGTGCTAGCCCCTCCAACGCCTGGCTTTTGGAAATTACATCATATGGCAGATACAATTACATCATATGGCAGACAAGTCTATGGACTTTTAATGACGGAAAAAATTAATAAATAAATAAACAACCCCAAGTGATGTCATGTGGCAGCTATGGACTTTCTAATGTTTATTTAACCCATTTTGGGGCGGGAACCCCTTTTGGTGTTAGCATTATGGTATGCTTTAGCTATTGAAAAATAGCAGATCTACAAGCTCATAGCGCGCCACCGAGTGGTGCGCTACGAGCTTGTAGGTCTGCTATTTTTGAAAAATCGAAGAACGACTGACATAGAAACATAGCTTTTTCAGAAAACTGTCAGGATGTAGAAGACATTTTTTGAATCTGATCTCAGGTCAAAATGGGTTGAAGCAGTTTAAATGAACAGAGTATGGCAGTCTATACAGTCTATGGACTTTCTAATGTTTGTTTCGAGCACTTTAAACCGAGTACGATGTTTGTTTAAAGAAGTGAGGCGCCGATCTATTCACAGGAGTGTGATTTGGAGTGTGGTTGCTGCATTCTGCACTAACTGGCAAAAACCACTCCTAAATTCCAGGCTGTAGGCTTTACATTAGCAGCTAAGTAACCAAGATTATCTTGAATTACTGCAGTGGATGATGGAGGGCCAACATGACTTCTGATTTGTTATTATTTAGCTGCAAAATATTTAGAGCCATCAAACAGTATACAGTAAATCCTCTAAGCATGCTTTGAGAGCTTTTTGGAAACTAGACTCATAAGAATTTATGGGCAGGTAGAATAGTGTACGTACCGTATCATTGGCATAGCAGGGATACTGTAAGGATATTCACACAATTCAGCATGTATGACCTCACCCCACCCTGCGACAACATGCACGCGCGCACACACACACACACACACACACACACACACACACACACACACACACACACACACACACACACACACACACACACACACCAGGTAAATATGTTATGGTACATTTTGGCCAGCTGTCTGTTGATATGAGGTCTCATTGGTTTCTTTTGTGCAGACCACACCACACCATAAAGCATTACACTTGTTTACAATAGGGCCCACCATTTTCAATTCATCAAAACATTTAGAGACGTACGAATATAAACAACTATATAGTAAAAAAAAAAAATCATCATAGGAGGTAAAAAGGCAAAAGAAACCTATATACAGTGAGGGGAAACAGGGGTGGGTGGGGGGGATTTAGATTTTATTTGCGCCTAGAGGTGTGGTCATGGGTGTGCTGGCACGCTTTCCCCTAAATTGCTATTTTGGTCACACATACATTTGGGAAATCGATAGTGGAGTTTGAAAGCACCCGTTAGCCGTGCCAAATTAGTTTGGTATAGAGCGGCGTGAGCCTCAATGGAGATGTCCAGGCACAGCGTCGTCTCTCCAGCTTATTCTCCTATTGCATCTCTTTGTAATTTCCCTATAGGGAAATTACAAAGAGATGCAGAAGCGAGTGCCTGCACCACTTAAGTTCCTTGTGTCCATTGTGTTTATATAATTGTACAGTCAAAGAAGTTATTTGTGCCTGCAGGCAGTGCATGCGGCGTGCACGATTCCATTTGCTTCAGTTCGTCAGTAGTAAATGGGGTTTAAAACGATGTAATTATACCGAACTTTCCTTCATACCATTCCGTAGAGACGGCCTACGCGCACGATTTATATATACCGTTAGATTTGAGCGAGTTGTGACTCAATGAAAAGACGAGTGTTCTTGGCTCTGTGGGGTGGGAGGCAATGGCACGTGGACTGGTGATTGGTCAATTACCGTAACGCCCAAACCACACCTATATGCATAATATAACGGAGGTAACGGAGGTGTTTTAGGGATTTAGACAGGTAAGCAAAATACCAACTTTAGCGGGGGAACACCCCTTCCCCCACTGCTAAATCCCCAAACAGTGTATTTAGAAAGATGAGACGAAATTGGAGCCCCATATGACTAAAACAAAAACAAAAAAATCAACACTGCTTGTGTGAACTGCTGGAACAGAGTTCAAATCTGTCTCCCATCATGTTTTAGTCGACTAAATATCATGAGATTTCAGTCGACGGGGCGTGCCCGCTGGCCAAGTGGTCCAGGCACATGCCACATATAAGGCTTTGGCCTGACAGCGCGTTGCGTGTTCATGACGACCTTTGCTGCGTGTCTCTGACTCTCTGCCCTTCCCTCTCTCCCTCTCTCCTGTCAGTCTTCACTCGATACTATCAATAAAGGCAGAAAAGACTAAAACAAATCTTTAAAAGATGAAAGATTTCAGTTTACTAAATCTACAGTTAATTTAGTCGACTAAAATGTATTTTAGGCGGGCCTTGATTGTTGTCGACTTGTCGTAATGGCTGAATTTACACCTTGGTCGCATGCTGAAAATCTACAAGCTCACGACGCGACGCGTTGTGAGCTTGTAGATCGGCTATTGTCAGACCACAACCAAACATAAAATGACTTGTCTTAGTTCTACTGGATCTCTTCTCCACTATAGTGCCTCCTTAACATTTTAGTCGCGTTGACGACAATATATTCAGTCTTATAGTTTAGTCATCATAGCTTAGTTTTTATTAGGTTTCATGTAGTTTTCTTTCGTCAGTGTAGTCGGTGAACATTTTTCGTCATCGTTTGTAGTCGACAAAATCAAGACTGCTCTCAAAGTAAAAAAATGCGAGAAAACTTCAATCTTAAAAATGAAACAAAAAAACAAACACAGAAATCTGTGGACTAAGAACTGATCCTTGCACAGCAAATGTATACCACTATTACAATTGCTATACTGCTGCTGTTGTGTCTGTTCATAATCATTTAATCATATTCCAGCAGTGAGCCTATACTATGATAATGTGGAATGAATAACGTCACGCTTGGGCGATTTGAAAAGCAACAAAAAAAAAGAAAAAACAAACAAAAGAGGAGCATTTTCACTGATGCGATTCTGTATCCATTCATGACTATTAGGCTATGGTACATAGCGATAAACAAGGGGGTTGGTATATATAAGGTGTGGGGAAATGGCTTCTGGGCTGGCAGCTATATATCTGAGGATGCCCAGATGTTATTTGATCAAGCGGTATAATTCTATTTTCCTTGTCTTCCCCCTGCTTGAGCTTAAAGTATTGTTTGTGCATCGCAGTCACCGACACGTCCCCCCTCCACCACCACAGCCCATCTTTGATTGATGTGAGAGGCAGGCGTGCGTCACCATGGCAACTCATGTGACAGGAGAGAAGCTCTGCAGGCTGGGTTTCGACTGCCGAGCGAGCCCACTAATTAAGGTCTGTGTGTGTGTGTGTGTGTGTGTGTGCGTGTGTGCGTGTGCGTGTGTGTGTGCGTGTGTGTGTGTGTGTGTGTGTGTGTGTGTGTGTGTGTGTGTGTGTGTGTGTGTGCGTGTGTGTGTGTGTGTGTGTGTGTGTGTGTGCTCAAGTACTGTAATATTGTACGGTACTTTTACTGCACTACATTTATTTGAAAACTTTAGTTACTTTGTAGATTTTGATTAGGCTATTACGAAACTTCAGCCCTATACGTATATACAGTACATTTCAGACATTTGAAAATAGCTACTATACTTTCAAAAGTTTTTTCACACTTGGAATCTTAAATGGGACATAGGCCCTACTGTAGTTTGTAATACGAGTACTTTTACTCAACTACATTTTCAATTCTGGACTCATACAGTATTTCTATATTTCAGTATTGATATACTAAAAGCATGCGAGTACTTTTCTCACCACTGTGTGTGTGTGTGTGTGTGTGTGTGTGTGTGTGTGTGTGTGTGTGTGTGTGTGTGTGTTATTCATGTATTTGCATTTGCGTGTGTGTACTTCATGCATGTGTGTGTACTCTGTGTGTGCATAATGTGTGTGTGTGTGTGTGTGTAGGCTACTCTGTGAGTGTGTGTGTACTGTGTAGGCTACTCTGTGAGTGTGTGTGTGTGTGTGTGTGTGTGTACTCAGTGCGTGCGTGTGTACTCTGTGTGTGTGTGTGTGTGTGTGTGTAGGCTACTCTACGTGTGTGTATGTGTGTAGGCTACTCTCTGTGTGTGTTTGTGTGTGTGTGTTTGTGCGCACGCTATATATAGCAAACAGTGGGCTAGCAACGTGTGTGTTTGTTGGCTGAAGGTCCCCTTCCCCCCGCGGGGTTCATCAGGTTAGCCGCTATAGCGGATATGATGACTGAGCCGTCTGACAGCATGCTGCTCTGAAGCCGCAGGTGTGTGTGTGGGTTTCACTAATAGACTGATGGAGATCAGGTGTGTGTGTGTGGTTTCACTGATAGACTGATGGAGATCAGGTGTGTGTGTGGGGTTTCACTAATAGACTGATGGAGAAGGCTGCACGGCAACGCTCACAACGTTGTAATCAAATCTGAAGCTGAGTCAGTGCCGTCGCTACCTATACGCGCAGTGAGTAGGGCAACACGCCGAGGGGGGCAACAAAATGTGCCAAAAAGTGCCAAGCCGACCCAGGCTCAAAATAACAATTTTCTCTGCGGCTCCGCCGCGTAATGACGTGCGGCTGTGTGTGCGTTCTCACAAAAACAGTGAAAATAGCCGATCTGCATGAGGAATAGCTCTCGTCGGGAGGAGGGGGGGCAGCACAAATATCCTACGAGTATAGGGCGACCAAATGGTCAGCTATACGGCCCTGAGCTGAGTGAACGAGTGTGGTGGAGTGTGTCCGTGCATGCACGTGTTGTATGGTGGTGTAAAGCAGTGGTTTTCAACCAGTGGTCCGGGGACCACCAGTGGTCCTTGAGGCGGTTCCAGGTGGTCCCCATGCTAAATTGAGAGTTGGTAACCAAATGGGATACTGGACAACTCACCCCGGTGCTTAGACCGTTTGTCCTCCCGGAATTTTCACCAGTGAGGGAGATAACTTTGTAATAATTATGCTATTGGCTGTTTGTGTTCTTTTTGGAAAAATATAAAAAGATAGCCTACTCCTGTGGAAAGGCTATATTATTTTACTTATATTGACCCTATAAACAATTTTAGTATTATTTCGTATATGTAAGGTTTTGACAACTCAAGTGGTACCTCGTCAGATAATCCCCACATATACAACAACTTTTGTGAACAGACTTCACTGTAGTATAGCTTTTCATAAATTATATTTGTACTTACATTTGTAGCTGTCTGCTTTCATGAGAGTTTATAGTTGGAGAAATTCAAAGTCCAGCCGTCTGCTGTCCATGCAGCCTCTCCCACCCCTCACTGGGGAAAATTCTGGGAGGAAAACAGAAACGGGGTGAGTTGTCTTGTTACCACCAAATGGACCCTTATAGATCTTTAACTCTTGAGACCATAGCATTTTACGTTCTCAAGAGTTAAATTATTGTTACATCTTATCATTACTTAATTTACGAAAAGGCTACAAAATCAGAGAATGCGGGAGAATTTTGATCAACATTTGCCGGAACCGCATGGAATTGTGAGCAAACTATTCTTTTGTTTTGGGTCTGAGAGGCTAAATGTCATCAAATGGTGGTCCCTGGATCAAACGCTAAATAGAGGGTATAGCCTATGCGCATGCATAAAGTGAATGGCAAATCGAGTGGCAAAGTGACAGGTAAAGTGAGTTTAACATTGTTTAATGTCGTCTAAGGCATTTAAATATGACTTTTCTGTTTGAATGAATGGGCTGTCGAGGGCAGAAAGTAGTTTTTTTGCCACTTAGTAGGCATTCCTGCATTACTTCCTGGTTTGACTATGATGTCACGCGCATACCCTCTATATAAAGTATGGGCGTTGATATTAATAAAGGTTGAAAACCACTGTAAAGGAACTAAATACTCAAGTACTGTACACTTTTGAGGATTTATTTTGAGCCGGACTATGTCCAGCTTTAAAGGGACACTTGCAAAAATGACATGTTAATGACTCTTAGAAGATTTGGAACACTTTCCTGGGGGTCTTTATGTGTGTAACATAACATGTGGTTTTAGATATTTTAGATTTTAGCAGTGAGCTCTCTGATTTCATGGACACTGGCAGGGCTCACTTACTTCCTGGACTGCTTCTAGGAAGACTACATGTTGTCTCAGTAAGACAGCCCTCCCCCTATCCACAAGAAGGAGCACCAAAGCATTGTGGGAACTGTAGTCAAGGCAGTAAGTGAGCCCAGTGTCCATGACATCGGAGACACTGTCTGGGCTCACTGCTAAAATCTAAAATATCTAAAATCACATATTAAACACATAAGTGTTAAAGTGTCCCTTGTAAGGGTCTGTGTAAAGTAAACGCAAACATCGAAGACAAAAGTGTGTAAACACAAACATTGAAGATAAAGGTATAGGCACGCGAGGAGGCAAATTTTGATTAGCCAGAATTAGATGATGTATGGTGACATACAGTATGTGAGAGCGCCCCTCACTTCACACAGGTGTGCTTTTTTTCACTTTACCGGAGCCTGTCCGATTTGCGTGCGTGCTGTGAAAATAATGGCCCACATGGAAGCCTGAGGAAAGAAAGAGGTGTGAACAATTGATCCATTTCAGTAGCATGTTTGTGCAGTGGAGTGCCATGGTACTGCACTCAGTGCACTGACTCATAATAATAGTGCAGTAACAATAATAATTACAGCATTCGGTTTCTCTGGGCATAATTGCTAGTGTATTGTTTGTGACACACCAACATCAATTGAATCCCTCAACCTTGAACAAAAACAACAACAGTATACTGTGGTTGCCTACTAGTAGCCAATATTCATATGTTTCAGACGGACAGAGGCAAATGAGTGGCTTACATGGCAGTAGAGAAAGAACTCATTCCTAAGAATTAAAACAAACACCCAAGTGCCCTTTTACAAGACACAAGAAGACATCTCATTCTGACTAGGAGTAATGGTGGCCTGACTCTAAATTAGCAGGAGACTAGAGTGACCTTTTCCATAACAAACTTTAATCTAATGGAACCACTCCGCCCTCTACTGGACGAAAGAGAAAATGCAGGCATTTATTTGGAACAGATTTTTGGTGAATTGGACAGGATATAAAGAGAAATGGTGCAATTTCTATGAATACAAATGCATTTCATATATCACATACTCTACAGTCCCCTCTATATTTTATTATTATACATTACTATTGTTACATTTTTTTATATATTTTTTTTATCCCATGATTTCCCATTTTGATCCCATTTTGCAACCCAGTGTCAATTATCTAATGTAATCCTGGGCGCTATACATCTCCTCTGCCAACCTGGGACTGATCTCATGCTTCCTCCTATGTATGAGGAGTCCAAGCTGCTTCTTTTCACCTGACAGAGGGGAGTTTCCCCCGGCCGGTCCCATTGGACCGGCCCCATGAAGTGAACAGAGTTGTCGTAACTCTGTCTTAAAGGCTCAAGGCCTATTCATAGTCTGGATTTTCGGTGGTGAGGTGACCACCGCTCCGGTGGTGAGGTGACCACCGGAGCTGAAATAACGTTGAGCGGTGGTGAGTAAAAACAGAGAGAAGGGCTGGGGCGGTGGTTTGCTCTTCACCGCGGCTCGTGACGTCATGTTGTAGTTCGGTGGTCACCTAACCACCGAAAATCCAGTCTGGATTTTTTCCGCGAATTCCCATAGGCTACAACCAGAAATAATGGAATAATTTGTGTTACAACTGGTATTGTACAGTGACATTATATGCTTACTGTACTGTACATGTATGTAAACCACACACATCTACACACAGCAGACTCAATACATCAAGAGTAACTGGTCAATCTGAAAGACATGTTTCACATTTTTCATTCATACCAATTGTCGAGGCAGCAGTGGCCAAACGGTTTGCGGAGCAGTCTTGATATCGGAAGGTCGCTAGTTTGTATCCCCGTACCTTTCCTTTCCTTAGATATCAATTCACTTCATGTCCACAACTATGATTATTCTGTCATAGTTTTACCATCATCACAGTATGACTAAGGGACATGTGACCATCCTTACACAGAACTGTTATAACACTCCTTATTATACGCTACGTAGATGTACAAGTAGTTACAGGATACGTACAATGGACAGTATGCACACTGTAACATTAGGACTTGTCATGTTCATTGTAGCAATAGTTGAGTGTGGACTGTAAAATAATACTCCTATCCACTTACTGTCCGTAATTAAAGGAGATTAAACGAATATGTTGTGAATGTGATGAGCTTTCTGTAATGAACACACATGAAGGATATGTAGCAGCTGTCAACCCTTTATTTGTAAAAGAAGACATTTTTGTACAGGTATGACAGAGTACATATTTACAATGCATTCAATGAAGACAAAATACTAGAGAATCTAAACAAAGGATCAAACTAAGTGATTAAAATATGTTCAATATGTAATTTGTCTAGTTTCCAGGCTACAATTGTACCACTAGTATGAATATTAATGAACGTGACATTTTAATTGCTGACGAATGTGGACAACCACTGATTCTAACAATGCTATATCAGTATCAGCAGGTCATTATATAAGTTGAAAATCGTTTAAAAAAATATGTTAAAGTTCCAGCTAATCATGTATTAGCAGATAATTGTGTCAATAATTGTCGACACACTTATCTGCAATTTAACTATATTGCCTTCTTTGGGGGAAAAAGCACTCATGATTTAACAACTTTTTCCTCTGTGCATTTTTAGATCACCAGTATGAGTAAAGCCCTTTTTGCAAATTTTACACTCAAAGGGTTTTTCCCCTGTATGAGTCCTCATGTGTACTTTTAACTCCCCACTGTGACGACAGCCCTTGCCACAAACTGTAAAAGGCCTTTCCCCTGTATGAGTCATCATGTGTACATTTAAATTCCCGTTATTAGTGCAGCCTTTGCCACAAACGGTACACGTAAAAGGTTTTTCCCCTGTGTGAGTCAACATGTGTCGTTTTAGACTACCCCTTTGATTAAAGCCTTTGTCACACACTGTACAAACTAATGGCATTTCCCCTGAATTAATCATTGTGTGCGTCTTCAGATGTCCCTTCTGATGAAACATTTTGCCACAATCTGCACAACTAAAACATTCCTTACCTGTGTGACTCTTCATGGAGTGACTTTCTTTTGGTGATTTGAGGTCATGGAGCAGCTTGTTGCTCAAAGACAAACTATTTCCTCCCATGTTTTGTGTATTGTGTGATTTCAGTGTGTTTAAACCAGACTGGTCACCCGTGGTCTCATCCCACTCATCACTGTCTTCAGTGATGTCAGATTCAGAACAGTGTGAAGAGAGGAGCTGATCATCACTAGTTGGTTGTGATGGTCCACAGTCCTCTACATCAGCTTGTGTTTGCATGCTTTTAGATGAGGTGCTGGCTACAGGTTCTGTTAGCCTGTTTTCATCATCTTCATGTTTCACTAATAGTAATGTCTCTGTTGATCCACCATCCTCCTCTGATCTTTGAAGTGGCTCATCGTGTTCCCCTTTAATCTGTGGATACTCTGGTTCCTTTTTGATCAGACTGGAGGTTCTCTCCTCCTGTTCTCCTTTGATCTGTAGAGACTCTGGTTCATCTTTGATCAGACTGGAGGTTCTCTCCTCCTGTTCTTCTTTAATCTGTGGATACTCTGGTTCCTCTTTGATCAGACTGGAGGTTCTCTCCTCCTGTTCTCCTTTAATCTGTAGAGACTCTGGTTCATCTTTGATAAGACTGGAGGTTATCTCCTCCTGTTCTCCTTTAATCTGTAGAGACTCTGGTTCATCTTTGATAAGACTGGAGGTTCTCTCCTCCTGTTCATCTTTAATCTGTGGAGACTCTGGTTCATCTTTGATAAGAATGGAGGTTCTCTCCTGCTGCTGCTCAGGGAATACCTCCTCTTTACACACAACGGGGTGTATGGAGTCTAGACAGAAGATACAGAGGAGAAACACATCGTTACATTTTAAACTCTTGCTGTTAGTTCCATAAATTATAATTTGCTATACAACCCTATTGCTATCAGATTGTGTTGTTTGTTGTGCAACACGTTTAATGAGTTAGCTTACTTTAAACAGTCTATGATTGTCCATGGTCAACATTTAAATAAATTATTACTTACAACTTGATTCTGTTGTTAATGCTAGTTTAGCAGTCACAATAACATGAATGGGGGAAAATACAACTAGAATACTATTGACTATCTATGAAACATTTTCACCACAGTTCCTCTTCCATTCCAAATAGTCACCATTGCCATTTAGCTTATAATGGTGAAAATAGTAATAGTAGTGAAGGTTTGACCAACCTGCTCTGTGTAGTTTGACAATTGGTTGTAAAACCATATCCAGTAGTCTGCGTTGGCGGTCAGTTTCTTGCTTGATGTGAAAAGCTTCATCCTCGTACTCTGTTAGAATTCTTCCAACAATCCCAAATATCTCTTCAGCAGCAGCAGATAGTCTCTGATTGACCAAGGACTTCAATGTTTGTAGTAAAGCCATAACTCAAAACCGGCCCAAACAAACAAACTGATACTAGATCTATTTTTAAAGAGCGAAAATCTAAAGTACTAAAGTTTAAAGTAGAACCAACACGAAATGCTTCAGCTATAGTGTAGAAAGTTGAAGTTCAGCTCTTAACAACTAGCAGAGTTTAAAGTGACTCCAAGCAGAATAAACTCTTGTTAAATACTAACAGAGGGCCCTGATGGTCCAATCAGAGTGAGGGGGCGGGACACAAAACTGGCCAATCACTGCTCCCAGGCAATTCAATTCGTTTTATATCAAACATTAAGCAAATTAAACATTATATCAGATTCAGTAAAACAAATAAAAATAAAGTAAAAGCTGCATTATGTAACTGTTCTATTCTACCCCGTATTTGAACCTTGTTGCCTTAATTGAAAATATACTCAGGACACATGTAGAGCAAAATGGAACACATTTAAATAAATTAAATCTCAATGTAGAACAATAGAGCAAAATATAATTCATCATTTTTTTTATCATATAATATGTAAAAGACAGCCCTCTCCACAAGTGCAGCAAAGCATTATGGTAATTGTAGTAATCCACCAGTGTCCATGACTAAATTATTTAAATGCAAATGATTCCCAATCCTAGTATATACATGTTCCACTCCATTCACACAATACTGTAGGAGTAGGCTATATGCAATCTACTTATCACACTAAAAGGATCACATGCAAATTGATTGGTCGATCCATTCAGCAATAGGGTTACACACCCTAACCCATTATCACCTGTCCATTAACAATGGGACAGACATGCTCCTAAACATTCCACAACATTCACAACCCATTTATTCTAACACGGTAGATAAAGGTGGAATTCCTGTATCCTACGACTAGAAATAATAATGCACTGGTATTGTACAATAAAAATAAAATATAAAAATAATGTTTCATTCATACCAATTGTCAGATAACATATCAACTCACGTCCACAACTACTATTATTTTGTCATAGTTTTAAACATAATCACAGTATGACTATGGGATGTGTCACCATCCTTGCACAAAATTGTTATTGTTATTATACACTAGATCTACAAGTAGTCACAAGTACAATGGACAGTATGCACTCTGTAACATTAGGACTTACTCCTGTCATGTTCAAAGTAGAAAGTTCAAGTAAAATATGTGTACCGTTTAATTTAATTAATACTCCTATCATGTTCCTTATAGTAATAGTTTGGCATGCAGGATGTAAAACGAAGCAGTTCTTGTCACTGTATTGTTTACAGTACAAGGTGAAGCACATGTGTGTGATGAGCTTTATGTAATGAACACACAAAAGATGTGTAGCTGTCAACCCTTTATTTGAAAAAGAAGAAATTACGGACAGTGTTTTTACAGAGTAAATATGTTCTGTTACATTTTTATGAAGACAGCATAATACAGATAATTTAAACATATAATCAAACTAAGTCATTATTTGAAAAAAAAAAACCCCAAGTGATTAGATTGAAATACATTATGGTAATATATGCTAGTCCAAACAACACATGTCAACACACAGAGAAAAGTTATACAATTGCACCACTAATGCATGAATATGGCAATTTAATTGGTGTGGAATGTGGGCAAACACTGATTCTCATTGTTATACCTGTATCAGCAGGTCATTATACAAATAATAAAATAAAGTATAGTACATCATGTTTAATGTAAGCTGGACTAAACTGCTGATAATTTACATTGTCAACATAATGCATTTTCTGAAGAAAAAAAGCCCTTATCATTTAACAGCTTTTTTAGTCTTGAAGACACATCTTTTAGATTCAATTCATACTAAAGGCCTTTTCACAAACTGTACACGTAAAGGGCCTTTCCCCTGTATGAGTCATGTGTATTTTTAGATCAGTCATTCGAGAAAAGCCCATGACACAAAATGTACATGTAAAGGGCTCCTAGCCTGTATGAGTCACCATGTGTATTTTTAATTGGCCATTATGAGTTGAAAATTGATGTATATTCCATGTTTATTGTATATAGCTGGACTAAACTGAATAATTGACATTATGTGTCAACATAATGCCTTATTTAAAGAAGAAAAAACACTCATCATTTAACAGCTTTTTCCTTTTTAAGACACGTCTTTATGTGTATTTTTAAGTGCCCATTCTGAGTATAGCCTTTGCCACAAACTGTACACGTAAAGGGCCTTTCCCCTGTATGAGTCATCATGTGTACATTTAACTCCCCAGTGTGACGGCAGCCTTTGCCACAAACTGTACACGTAAAGGGCCTTTCCCCTGTATGAGTCATCATGTGTACATTTAAATTCCCATTATGAGTGCAGCCTTTGCCACAAACGGTACACGTAAAAGGTTTTTCCCCTGTATGAGTCAACATGTGCATTTTTAATGCCCCATTATGAATACAGCCCTTGCCACAAACTGTACACGTAAAGGGCCTTTCCCCTGTATGAGTCCTCATGTGTACATTTAACTCCCCAGTGTGACGGCAGCCCTTGCCACAAACTAAACACGTAAAGGGCTTTTCCCCTGTATGAGTCCTCATGTGTCTTGTTAGATCATTCGTTTGACTACAGCCCTTGCCACAAACTGTACATGTAAAGGGCTTTTCCACTGTATGAGTCCTCATGTGTCTTGTTAGATCACACGTTTGACTAAAGCCTTTTTCACAAACTGTACACGTAAAGGGCTTTTCCCCTGTGTGAGTCAACATGTGTCGATTTAGACTACCCCTTTGATTAAAGCCTTTGTCACAAACTGTACAAAAAAATGGCATTTCCCCTGAATGAATCATTGTGTGCGACTTCAGATGTCCCTTCTGATGAAACATTTTGCCACAATCTGCACAACTAAAACATTCCTTACCTGTGTGACTCTTCATGGAGTGACTTTCTTTTGGTGATTTGAGGTCATGGAGCAGCTTGTTGCTCAAAGACAAACGCTTTCCTCCCATGTGTTGTGTATTGTGAGATTTCCGTGTGTTTAAACCAGACTGGTCACCCGTTGTCTCATCCCACTCATCACTGTCTTCAGTGATGTCAGATTCAGAACAGTGTGAAGAGAGGAGCTGATCATCACTAGTTGGTTGTGATGGTCCACAGTCCTCTACATCAGCTTGTGTTTGCATGCTTTTAGATGAGGTGCTGGCTACAGGTTCTGTTAGCATGTTTTCATCATCTTCATGTTTCACTAATAGTAATGTCTCTGTTGATCCACCATCCTCCTCTGATCTTTGAAGTGGCTCATCGTGTTCCCCTTTAATCTGTGGATACTCTGGTTCCTTTTTGATCAGACTGGAGGTTCTCTCCTCCTGTTCTTCTTTAATCTGTGGATACTCTGGTTCCTCTTTGATCAGACTGGAGGTTCTCTCCTCCTGTTCTCCTTTAATCTGTAGAGACTCTGGTTCATCTTTGATAAGACTGGAGGTTATCTCCTCCTGTTCTCCTTTAATCTGTAGAGACTCTGGTTCATCTTTGATAAGACTGGAGGTTCTCTCCTCCTGTTCATCTTTAATCTGTGGAGACTCTGGTTCATCTTTGATAAGAATGGAGGTTCTCTCCTGCTGCTGCTCAGGGAATACCTCCTCTTTACACACAACGGGGTGTATGGAGTCTAGACAGAAGATACAGAGGAGAAACACATCGTTACATTTTAAACTCTTGCTGTTAGTTTCATAAATTATAATTTGCTATACAACCCTATTGCTATCAGATTGTGTTGTTTGTTGTGCAACACGTTTAATGAGTTAGCTTACTTTAAACAGTCTATGATTGTCCATGGTCAACATTTAAATAAATTATTACTTACCACTTGATTCTGTTGTTAATGCTAGTTTAGCAGTCACAATAACATGAATGGGGGAAAATACAACTAGAATACTATTGACTATCTATGAAACATTTTCACCACAGTTCCTCTTCCATTCCAAATAGTCACCATTGCCATTTAGCTTATAATGGTGAAAATAGTAATAGTAGTGAAGGTTTGACCAACCTGCTCTGTGTAGTTTGACAATTGGTTGTAAAACCATATCCAGTAGTCTGCGTTGGCGGTCAGTTTCTTGCTTGATGTGAAAAGCTTCATCCTCGTACTCTGTTAGAATTCTTCCAACAATCCCAAATATCTCTTCAGCAGCAGCAGATAGTCTCTGATTGACCAAGGACTTCAATGTTTGTAGTAAAGCCATAACTCAAAACCGGCCCAAACAAACTGATACTAGATCTATTTTTAAAGAGCGAAAATCTAAAGTACTAAAGTTTAAAGTAGAACCAACACGAAATGCTTCAGCTAGTGTAGAAAGGAGAAGTTCAGCTCTTAACAACTAGCAGAGTTTAAAGTGACTCCAAGCAGAATAAACTCTTGTTAAATACTAACAGAGGGCCCTGATGGTCCAATCAGAGTGAGGGGGCGGGACACAAAACTGGCCAATCACTGCTCCCAGGCAATTCAATGAGTTTTATATCAAACATTAATCAAATGAAACATTATATCAGATTCAGTAAAACAAATAAAAATAAAGTAAAAGCTGCATTATGTAACCTTTCTATTCTATCTAATGGAACACATTTAAATAAATTAAATGTCAGTGTAGAATAATAATGACACAATCTCAATAAAAGGCAGCCGCAGGCATGCATTTTTTTAGCTGTGATAAAAAGAACAGAGTTGTTGCAGAGCTGCAGTTTTCAGGGAGAGTTCCAGATATTATGTTACTCTGAATACTATGTTTTAATTCTAGGGTCATAAAGCAAACCTTTACCAGGTGACCTTAGAGGTATAAACGGGTGGCACCTACGCAAGACTAAAGACTTGAGTCGCAGCGTTCTGAATGAGCTGCAATCACCTGGTATATTTTTAGGGACAACACTGGTACAGTAGTCAAGACTAGCCTACTATTGGACATTTTTGTAGATTCCGGTTGGATATAAATCATATAATCTGACTTTGACGGTGCTAATGTGGCTGGTTACAGTTCTGAGGCCATGACTACAACAAGGTTTGAAGCTAAGCGCCTAACCTTTAATCCATTGTCCTTGACTTCAAAACAAGTACTTTAGTTTTGTCTTTGTTTATTTGAGGACAATCTTGGTATATTATTATAATTGATTTGTTCAATGCATGTTCTCAGTGTTTCTATTGTACATGGCATATAGTAGATTTGTGTGTCGAGAAAAAGGAACTTACTTATAGAACAATAGAGCAAAATATCATTCATCATCTTTTTGATCATATATGTAGAAGACAGCCCTCTCCCTCTCCACAAGTGCAGCAAAGTATTATGGTCATTGTAGTAATCCACCAGTGTCCATGACTAAATGATTTAAATGCAAATGATTCCCTATCCTAGTATATACATGTTCCACTCCATTCACACAATGCTGTAGGAGTAGGCTATATGCACTCTACTTATCACACTAAAAGGATCACATGCAAATTGTAGGTCGATCCAATCAGCAATAGGGTTACACACCCTAACCCATTATCACCTGTCCATTAACAATGGGACATACATGCTCCTAAACATTCCACAACATTCACAACCCATTTATTCTAACACAGTAGATAAAGGTGGAATTCCCGTATCCTACGACTAGAAATAATAGTGCACTGGTATTGTACAGTAAAAAATAAAATATAAAAATAATGTTTCATTCATACCAATTGTCAGATAACATATCAACTCACGTCCACAACTACTATTATTTTGTCATAGTTTTAACCATCATCACAGTATGACTAAGGGATGTGTCACCATCCTTGCACAAAATTGTTATTGTTATTATACACTAGATCTACAAGTAGTCACAACTTAAGTACAATGGACTCTGTAACATTAGGACTTACTCCTGTCATGTTCAAAGTAGAAAGTTCAAGTAAAATATGTGTACTGTTTAATTTAATTAATACTCCTATCATGTTCCTTATAGTAATAGTTTGGCATGCATGATGTAAAACGAAGCAGTTCTTGTCACTGTATTGTTTACAGTACAAGTTGAAGGTGAAGCACATGTGTGTGATGAGCTTTATGTAATGAACACACTAAAGATGTGTAGCTCTCAACCCTTTATTTGAAAAAGAAGAAATTACGGACAGTGTTTTTACAGAGTAAATATGTTCTGTTACATTTTAATGAAGACAGCATAATACAGATAATCTAAACATAATCAAACAAAGTAATTATTAAAAAAAAAACAACAACAAGTGATTAGATTTAAATACATTATGATAATATGCTAGTCCAAACAACACATGTCAACACAGAGACAAGTTACACAATTGCACCACATGAATATGGCAATTTAATTGGTGTGGAATGTGGGCAAACACTGATTCTCATTGTTATACCTGTATCAGCAGGTCATTATACAAATAATAAAATAAAGTATAGTACATCATGTTTAATGTAAGCTGGACTAAACTGCTGATAATTGACATTGTCAACATAATGCATTTTCTGAAGAAAAAAGCCCTTATCATTTAACAGCTTTTTCTTCTTGAAGACACGTGCGATCATGTGCGATTTTAGATTGCAATTCATACTAAAGCTCTTTTCACAAACTGTACACATAAAGGGCCTTTCCCCTGTATGAGTCATGTGTATTTTTAGATCAGTCATTCGAGAAAAGCCCATGCCACAAAATGTACATGTAAAGGGCTCCTAGCCTGCATGAGTCACCATGTGTATTTTTAATTGGCCATTATGAGTTGAAAATTGATTAAAATAATTGATGTATAGTCCATGTTTAATGTATATAGCTGGACTAAACTGAATAATTGACATTACGTGTCAACATAATGCCTTATTTGAAGAGGAAAAAACACTCATCATTTAACAGCTTTTTCCTCTTTAAGACACGTCTTCATGTGTATTTTTAATTGCACATTCTGAGTATAGCCTTTGCCGCAAACTGTACACGTAAAAGGCCTTTCCCCTGTATGAGTCATCATATGTGTCCTTAGATTACTTATTTGACTACATTGTTTGCCACACACTGTACACATAAAGGGTTTTTCCCCTGTGTGAGTCACCATGTGTAATTTTAATGCCCCATTATGAATACAGCCCTTGCCACAAACTGTACAAGTAAAGGGCCTTTCCCCTGTATGAGTCATCATGTGTACTTTTAACTCCCCAGTGTGACGACAGCCCTTGCCACAAACGGTACACGTAAAAGGTTTTTCCCCTGTATGAGTCAACATGTGTATTTTTAATGCCCAATTATGAATACAGCCCTTGCCACAAACTGTACACGTAAAGGGCCTTTCCCCTGTATGAGTCCTCATGTGTACATTTAACTCCCCAGTGTGACGGCAGCCCTTGCCACAAAGTGTACACTTAAAGGGCTTTTCCCCTGTATGAGTCATCATGTGTACATTTAAATTCCCATTATTAGTGCAGCCTTTGCCACAAACGGTACACGTAAAAGGTTTTTCCACTGTGTGAGACAACATGTGTCGTTTTAGACTACCCCTTTGATTAAAGCCTTTGTCACACACTGTACAAACAAATGGCTTTTCCCCTGAATGAATCATTGTGTGCGTCTTCAGATGTCCCTTCTGATGAAACATTTTGCCACAATCTGCACAACTAAAACATTCCTTACCTGTGTGACTCTTCATGGAGTGACTTTCTTTTGGTGATTTGAGGTCATGGAGCAGCTTTTTGCTCAAATACAAACACTTTCCTCTCTTTCCTTGTGTATTGTGTGATTTCAGTGTGTTTAAACCAGACTGGTCATCCATGGTCTCATCACACTCATCACTCTCTTCAGTGATGTCAGATTCAGAACAGTGTGAAGAGAGGGGCTGATCATCACTAGTTGGTTGTGATGGTCCACAGTCCTCTACATCAGCTTGTGTTTGCATGCTTTTAGATGAGGTGCTGGCTACAGGTTCTGTTAGCATGTTTTCACCATCTTCATGTTTCACTAATAGTAATGTCTCTGTTGATCCACCATCCTCCTCTGATCTTTGAAGTAGCTCATCGTGTTCCCCTTTAATCTGTGGATACTCTGGTTCCTCTTTGATCAGACTGGAGGTTCTCTCCTCCTGTTCTTCTTTAATCTGTGGAGACTCTGGTTCCTCTTTGATCAGACTGGAGGTTCTCTCCTCTTGTTCTCCTTTAATCTGTGGATACTCTGGTTCATCTTTAATAAAACTGGAGGTTCTCTCCTCTAGTTCTCCTTTAATCTGTGGAGACTCTGGTTCATCTTTGATCAGACTGGAGGTTCTCTCCTGCTGCTGCTCAGGGAGTACCTCCTCTTTACACACATGGGGGTGTATGGAGTCTAGACAGAAGATACAGAGGAGAATCACATCATTACATGTTTGAACATTAACTCTTGCTGTTAGTTCCATATCTGCCCTAGTGTTGTTTTGATTTCAGCGTGAAGTGTCATGCAAATGATTGTCTTACTTCAACAATGCTTCATTTCTAAAACAAGCATCTCCTTGTTTCTCAAATGTAAATTATCATTTGCTATACAACCCTATTTCTATCAGATTGTGTTTGTTGTTTTAGAGTGCAACACGTTAATGAGTTAGCTTACTTTAAACAGTCTATGATTATGTCAACATTTAAATAAATTATTACTTACCACTTTATTCTGTTGTTAATGCTAGTTTAACAGTCACACTAACATGGGGAAAATACTAGAATACTATTGACTATCTATGCAACATTTTCACCAGTTCCTCTTCCATTCCAAATAATCACCATTTCCATTTAGCTTATAATGGTGAAAATAGTAATAGTAGTGAAGGTTTTACCAACCTGCTCTGTGTAGTTTGACAATTGATTGTAAAACCATATCCAGTAGTCTGCGTTGGCGGTCAGTTTCTTGCTTGATGTGGAAAGCTTCATCCTCGTACTCTGTTAGAATTCTTCCAACAATCCCAAATATCTCTTCAGCAGCAGCAGATAGTCTCTGGTTGACCAAGGACTTCAATGTTTGTAGTAAAGCCATAACTCAAAACCGGCCCAAACAAACTGATACTAGATCTATTTTTAAAGAGCGAAAATCTAAAGTACTAAAGTTTAAAGTAGAACCAACACGAAATGCTTCAGCTATAGTGTAGAAAGTTGAAGTTCAGCTCTTAACAACTAGCAGAGTTTAAAGTGACTCCAAGCAGAATAAACTCTTGTTAAATACTAACAGAGGGCCCTGATGGTCCAATCAGAGTGAGGGGGCGGGACACAAAACTGGCCAATCACTGCTCCCAGGCAATTAAATTAGTTTTATATCAAACATTAAGCAAATGAAACATATCAGATTCAGTAAAACAAATAAAAATAAAGTAAAAGCTGCATTATGTATAACTTTTCTATTCTACCCCGTATTTGAACCTTGTTGCCTGTTGAAAACATATTCAGGACACATGTAGAGCAAAATGGAACACATTTAAATAAATTAAATGTCAGTGTAGAATAATAATGACACAATCTCAATGAAAGGCAGCAGCAAACAGGCATGCATGATGATGTTTTTAGCTGTGGTAAAAATAACAGAGTTGTTGCAGAGCTGCAGTTTTCAGGGAGTTTGTTCCAGATGTTACTCTGAATACTATGTTTTAATTCTATATGGTCATAAAGCAAACCTTTACCAGGTGACCTTAGAGGTATGAACGGGTGGCAAGACTAAAGACCTGATATATTTTTAGGGACATCAGTAAAACACTGGTAGCCTACAGTAGTCAAGACTAGCCTACTATTGGACATTTTTGTAGATTCCGGTTGGATATAAATCATATAATCTCACTGGTGGCTGGTTAAAGTTCTGAGGCCATGACTACAACAAGGTTTGAAGCTAGGCGCCTAACTTTTAATCCATTGTCCTTGACTTCAAAACAAGTACTTTAGTTTTGTCTTTGTTTATTTGAGGACAATCTTGGTATATCCATATTGTACATGGCATAGTAGATTTGTGTGTTGAGAAAAAGGAACTTACTTATAGAACAATAGAGCAAAATATCATTCATCTTTTTTATTATATACTGTATGTAAAAGACAGCCCTCTCCCTCTCCACAAGTGCAGCAAAGCATTATGGTCATTGTAGTAATCCACCAGTGTCCATAACTAAATTATTTAAATGCAAATGATTCCCAATCCTAGTATACATACATGTTCCACTCCATTCACACAATACTGTAGGAATAGGCTATATGCACTCTACTTATCACACTAAAAAAATCACATGCAAATTGGTTGGTCGATCCATTCAGCAATAGGGTTACACACCCTAAACATTATCACCTGTCCATTAACAATGGGACAGACATGCTCCTAAACATTCCACAACATTCACAACCCATTTATTCTAACACGGTAGATAAAGGTGGAATTCCTGTATCCTACGACTAGAAATAATAATGCACTGGTATTGTACAGTAAAAATAAAATATAAAAATAATGTTTCATTCATACCAATTGTCAGATAACATATCAACTCACGTCCACAACTATTATTTTGTCATAGTTTTAAACATCATCACAGTATGACTAAGGGATGTGTCACCATCATTGCACAAAATTGTTATTGTTATTATACACTAGATCTACAAGTAGTCACAAGTACAATGGACAGTATGCACTCTGTAACATTAGGACTTACTCCTGTCATGTTCAAAGTAGAAGAAGTAAAATATGTGTACTGTTTAATTTAATTAATACTCCTATCATGTTCCTTATAGTAATAGTTTGGCATGCAGGATGTAAAATGAAGCAGTTATTGTCACTGTATTGTTCACAGTACAAGTTGAAGGTGAAGCACATGTGTGTGATGAGCTTTATGTAATGAACACACAAAAGATGTGTAGTTGTCAACCCTTTATTTGAAAAAGAATAAATTACGGACAGTGTTTTTACAGAGTAAATATGTACTGTTACATTTTTATGAAGACAGCATAATACAGATAATCTAAACATATAATCAAACTATGTCATTATTTGAAAAAAAAGAAAAAAAACCCAAGTGATTAGATTGAAATACATTATGGTAATATATGCTAGTCCAAACAACACATGTCAACACACAGAGAAAAGTTATAAAATTGCACCACTAATGCATGAATATGGCAATTTAATTGGTGTGGAATGTGGGCAAACACTGATTCTCATTGTTATACCTGTATCAGCAGGTCATTATACAAATAATAAAATAAAGTATAGTACATCACGTTTAATGTAAGCTGGACTAAACTGCTGATAATTGACATTGTCAACATAATGCATTTTCTGAAGAAAAAAGCCCTTATCATTTAACAGCTTTTTTCCTCTTGAAGACACATCTTTTAGATTGCAATTCATACTAAAGGCCTTTTCACAAACTGTACACGTAAAGGGCCTTTCTCCTGTATGAGTCATCATGTGTACATTTAAATTCCCATTATGAGTGCAGCCCTTGCCACAAACGGTACACGTAAAAGGTTTTTCCCCTGTATGAGTCAACATGTGTATTTTTAATTGGCCATTATGAGTTGAAAATTGATTTAAATAATTGATAATGTATATAGCTGGACTAAACTGAATAATTGACATTACGTGTCAACATAATGCCTTATTTGAAGAAGAAAAAACACTCATCATTTAACAGCTTTTTCCTCTTTAAGACACGTCTTCATGTGTATTTTTAAGTGCCCATTCTGAGTATAGCCTTTGCCGCAAACTGTACACGTAAAGGGCCTTTCCCCTGTATGAGTCATCATGTGTACATTTAAATTCCCATTATGAGTGCAGCCCTTGCCACAAACGGTACACGTAAAAGGTTTTTCCCCTGTATGAGTCAACATGTGCATTTTTAATGCCCCATTATGAATACAGCCCTTGCCACAAACTGTACACGTAAAGGGCCTTTCCCCTGTATGAGTCCTCATGTGTACATTTAACTCCCCAGTGTGACGGCAGCCCTTTCCACAAACTGTACACGTAAAGGGCCTTTCCCCTGTATGAGTCCTCATGTGTACATTTAACTCCCCAGTCTGACGGCAGCCCTTGCCACAAACTGTACACGTAAAGGGCTTTTCCCCTGTATGAGTCCTCATGTGTCTTGTTAGATCATTCGTTTGACTACAGCCCTTGCCACAAACTGTACATGTAAAGGGCTTTTCCCCTGTATGAGTCCTCATGTGTCTTGTTAGATCACACGTTTGACTAAAGCCTTTTTCACAAACTGTACACGTAAAGGTCTTTTCCCCTGTGTGAGTCAACATGTGTCGTTTTAGACTACCCCTATGATTAAAGCCTTTGTCACAAACTGTACAAACAAATGGCATTTCCCCTGAATGAATCATTGTGTGCGACTTCAGATGTCCCTTCTGATGAAACATTTTGCCACAATCTGCACAACTAAAACATTCCTTACCTGTGTGACTCTTCATGGAGTGACTTTCTTTTGGTGATTTGAGGTCATGGAGCAGCTTGTTGCTCAAAGACAAACGCTTTCCTCCCATGTGTTGTGTATTGTGAGATTTCCGTGTGTTTAAACCAGACTGGTCACCCGTGGTCTCATCCCACTCACCACTGTCTTCAGTGATGTCAGATTCAGAACAGTGTAAAGAGAGGAGCTGATCATCACTAGTTGGTTGTGATGGTCCACAGTCCTCTACATCAGCTTGTGTTTGCATGCTTTTAGATGAGGTGCTGGCTACAGGTTCTGTTAGCATGTTTTCATCATCTTCATGTTTCACTAATAGTAATGTCTCTGTTGATCCACCATCCTCCTCTGATCTTTGAAGTGGCTCATCGTGTTCCCCTTTAATCTGTGGATACTCTGGTTCCTTTTTGATCAGACTGGAGGTTCTCTCCTCCTGTTCTCCTTTAATCTGTAGAGACTCTGGTTCATCTTTGATAAGACTGGAGGTTCTCTCCTCCTGTTCTCCTTTAATCTGTGGATACTCTGGTTCCTCTTTGATCAGACTGGAGGTTCTCTCCTCCTGTTCTCCTTTAATCTGTAGAGACTCTGGTTCATCTTTGATAAGACTGGAGGTTATCTCCTCGTGTTCTCCTTTAATCTGTAGAGACTCTGGTTCATCTTTGATAAGACTGGAGGTTCTCTCCTCCTGTTCATCTTTAATCTGTGGAGACTCTGGTTCATCTTTGATAAGACTGGAGGTTCTCTCCTGCTGCTGCTCAGGGAATACCTCCTCTTTACACACAACGGGGTGTATGGAGTCTAGACAGAAGATACAGAGGAGAAACACATCGTTACATTTTAAACTCTTGCTGTTAGTTCCATAAATTATCATTTGCTATACAACCCTATTGCTATCAGATTGTGTTGTTTGTTGTGCAACACGTTTAATGAGTTAGCTTACTTTAAACAGTCTATGATTATCCATGGTAAACATTTAAATAAATTATTACTTACCACTTGATTCTGTTGTTAATGCTAGTTTAACAGTGAAGAGAAGAGAGTCCGCACACAGGTTTGCTCCAAGGTGTTTGTTTTTTATTCAAAACACCATAAATATAGCACGACGTTTCGGCCGTGAACGGCCTTCATCACCTGATGAAGGCCGTTCACGGCCGAAACGTCGTGCTATATTTATGGTGTTTTGAATAAAAAACAAACACCTTGGAGCAAACCTGTGTGCGGACTCTCTTCTCTTCACTGTATGTACCTTATTAGTCCAGCACCAGACAGGAACTGGATGTGCGCTAGCCACCTACCTTTTTTAATGCTAGTTTAACAGTCACACTAACATGCATGGGGGGAAGTCCTACAATACTATTTACTATATATGCAACATTTTCACCAGTTCCTCTTCCATTCCAAATAGTCACCATTGCCATTTAGCTTATAATGGTGAAAATAGTAATAGTAATAGTAGTGAAGGTTTTACCAACCTGCTCTGTGTAGTTTGACAATTGGTTGTAAAACCATATCCAGTAGTCTGCGTTGGCGGTCAGTTTCTTGCTTGATGTGGAAAGCTTCATCCTCGTACTCTGTTAGAATTCTTCCAACAATCCCAAATATCTCTTCAGCAGCAGCAGATAGTCTCTGGTTGACCAAGGACTTCAATGTTTGTAGTAAAGCCATAACTCAAAACCGGCCAAAACAAACTGATACTAGATCTATTTTTAAAGAGCGAAAATCTAAAGTACTAAAGTTTAAAGTAGAACCAACACGAAATGCTTCAGCTAGTGTAGAAAGGAGAAGTTCAGCTCTTAACAACTAGCAGAGTTTAAAGTGACTCCAAGCAGAATAAACTCTTGTTAAATACTAACAGAGGGCCCTGATGGTCCAATCAGAGTGAGGGGGTGGGACACAAAACTGGCCAATCACTGCTCCCAGGCAATTAAATTAGTTTTATATCAAACATTAAGCAAATTAAACATTATATCAGATTCAGTAAAACAAATAAAAATAAAGTAAAAGCTGCATTATGTATAACTTTTCTATTCTACCCCGTATTTGAACCTTGTTGCCTGTTGAAAACATATTCAGGACACATGTAGAGCAAAATGGAACACATTTAAATAAATTAAATGTCAGTGTAGAATAATAATGACACAATCTCAATGAAAGGCAGCAGCAAACAGGCATGCATGATGATGTTTTTAGCTGTGGTAAAAATAACAGAGTTGTTGCAGAGCTGCAGTTTTCAGGGAGTTTGTTCCAGATGTTACTCTGAATACTATGTTTTAATTCTATATGGTCATAAAGCAAACCTTTACCAGGTGACCTTAGAGGTTTGAACGGGTGGCAAGACCTGGTATATTTTTAGGGACATCAGTAAAACACTGGTACAGTAGTCAAGACTAGCCTACTATTGGACATTTTAGTACTTTAGTTTTGTCTTTGTTTACTTGAGGACAAACTTGCAATATCCATATTGTACATGGCATAGTAGATTTGTGTGTCGAGAAAAAGGAACTTACTTATAGAACAATAGAGCAAAATATCATTCATCATTTTTATTATATACTGTATGTAAAAGACAGCCCTCTCCCTCTCCACAGTGCAGCAAAGCATTATGGTCATTTTAGTAATCCACCAGTGTCCATGACTAAATGATTTAAATGCAAATTATTCCCAATCCAATGTTCCACTCCATTCACACAATACTGTAGGAGTAGGCTATATGCACATTGCACTCTACTTATCACACTAAAAGGATCACATGCAAATTAGTTGGTTGATCCATTCAGCAATAGGGTTACACACCCTAACCCATTATCACCTGTCCATTAACAATGGGACAGACATGCTCCTAAACATTCCACAACATTCACAACCCATTTATTCTAACACGGTAGATAAAGGTGGAATTCCTGTATCCTACGACTAGAAATAATAATGCACTGGTATTGTACAATACAAAAAAATATATAAAAATAATGTTTCATTCATACCAATTGTCAGATAACATATCAACTCACGTCCACAACTACTATTATTTTGTCATAGTTTTAAACATCATCACAGTATGACTAAGGGATGTGTCACCATCCTTGCACAAAATTGTTATTGTTATTATACACTAGATCTACAAGTAGTCACAAGTACAATGGACTCTGTAACATTAGGACTTACTCCTGTCATGTTCAAAGTAGAAAGTTCAAGTAAAATATGTGTACTGTTTAATTTAATTAATACTCCTATCATGTTCATTATAGTAATAGTTTGGCATGCAGGATGTAAAACGAAGCAGTTCTTGTCACTGTATTGTTCACAGTACAAGTTGAAGGTGAAGCACATGTGTGTGATGAGCTTTATGTAATGAACATGTGGCGGGGGCGGTTAAATAAAATACTAAAATATAAGAAACACAGTAAAATTAATTAAAGTGCACTATTTAAAGTGCGGTGTGCATATACTGTGAGACTTATTTAAAGTAAAAGGTAGCCAACTACGCCACTTGCTTTTTCGAGGTGCAAGCCCTCGAATATACTCTTAAAAACAATAAAAGGACACCCAGGTTCGAGTTAAAAACCAGTTAAAAAGAGCATATAAGTTAAAGGAAAAACTGTTAAAAGACTGAATTCGAGGCAGGATGTCGGGGAGGAATTACAATGTACTTTTTATTAAATTAGACAAGGGGGGCACGCTAAAATGGCCAGTAGAAAAATACAATATTAAAAATGCCCTAAGTCTAAAATCCCTATAACAATCCTAACTAACTAAAAATAAACACTTAACCAAATAAACAAAACCAAACAACTTTAAAATATGGTTCCCCACAATGTGCAAAGCTACAAAATACTGTATCTGTGCAAAGCTACAATTGTGCAAAACTACAATGGTGGAAACTGCAGGAGGAGGTGCGGGGCTGCGGGGACAGTCACGATCCAAACTGTTTGTAATTAGTTAATCGGTGCCTTTTACACTTCTGGCCGCTGAAACACACAAGAGGACTGGACACAGTTCATCTGTTTCACAAAGTCCTACGGCTCTAAAGATGAGAGTGACAGGTCGGTCTACACGTTGGCAATACTACTTGTATGGGTACTTACGGGCCAGCCCAGGTGTCACCCTGAGCCCTTCCGTTATCGGCGTGTAGTATTGCGACCTCGCTGTTCTCTCTCCGTCTCCGTCTCTGATGATCCGACTCCCGATCTCACTGTATCCAGGACAGGTCACAGTCAAGCTCTTCTGCTTGTCTCGAATATATGCTGTGGAACCCGATTCCTTAACTTTTACCACCGATTCCCAACCGTCTCCCGTCTAGTACACCTCGCTCTCTGCTTCTCTCCTGCTGTCTCGTCTCTCACAAACATTTGTTTGTTCCGCCGTTTCCCAAGGGACCCTCCCCTGACTGTACTCTGCTCCTCATTGGCCGAGAGCTCTCCTACCGTCCCAGTTGATTGCTGCCTAAATGACATAGCCGCTGTCCATCATTAGACAGTCCTGGGTGCAGTGGCAGAAAAACAATTACTATAGAAACACACGTATACACAAGTATAAAAAGTAAACAAATCATGCGCAAAAATAATCAACTCAAAACATTGTAGCAAAATCACTCAAATATAACACAGCAAAATACACAGCAACCAAAGGAAATAAACAATAAGAAAGGAAAAGTAAGTTTTCTGCCTGCTGACAAACACACAAAAGATGTGTAGTTGTCAACCCTTTATTTGAAAAAGAAGAAATTACGGACAGTGTTTTTACAGAGTAAATATGTTCTGTTACATTTTTATGAAGACAGATAATCTAAACATATAATCAAACTAAGTCATTATTTGAAAAAAAAACCCCAAGTGATTAGATTGAAATACATTATGATAATATGCTAGTCCAAACAACACATGTCAACACACAGAGAAAAGTTATAAAATTGCACCACTAATGCATGAATATGGCAATTTAATTGGTGTGGAATGTGGGCAAACACTGACTCTCATTGTTATACCTGTATCAGCAGGTCATTATACAAATAATAAAATAAAGTATAGTACATCATGTTTAATGTAAGCTGGACTAAACTGCTGATAATTGACATTGTCAACATAATGCATTTTCTGAAGAAAAAAAGAAAAAAAGCCCATTTAACAGCTTTTTTCCTCTTGAAGACACATCTTTTAGATTTCAATTCATACTAAAGGCCTTTTCACAAACTGTACACGTAAAGGGCCTTTCTCCTGTATTGTCCATGTGTATTTTTAGATCAGTCATTCGAGAAAAGCCCATGCCACAAAATGTACATGTAAAGGGCTCCTAGCCTGTATGAGTCATCATGTGTATTTTTAATTGGCCATTATTAGTTGAAAATGTATTAAAATAATTGATAATGTATATAGCTGGACTAAACTGAATAATTTACATTAGGTGTCAACATAAGGCCTTATTTAAAGAAGAAAAAACACTCATCATTTAACAGCTTTTTTCTCTTTAAGACACGTCTTCATGTGTATTTTTAATTGCCCATTCTGAGTATAGCCTTTGCCACAAACTGTACACTTAAAGGGCCTTTCCCCTGTATGAGTCATCATATGTGTCTTTAGATTACTTATTTGACTACATTGTTTGCCACACACTGTACACATAAAGGGCTTTTCCCCTGTGTGAGTCACCATGTGTAATTTTAATGCCCCATTATGAATACAGCCCTTGCCACAAACTGTACACGTAAAGGGCCTTTCCCCTGTATGAGTCATCATGTGTACTTTTAACTCCCCAGTTTGACGACAGCCCTTGCCACAAACTGTACATGTAAAAGGTTTTTCCCCTGTATGAGTCAACATGTGCATTTTTAATGCCCCATTATGAATACAGCCCTTGCCACAAACTGTACACGTAAAGGGCCTTTCCCCTGTATGAATCAGTGTGTGCGTCTTCAGATGTCCCTTCTGATGAAACATTTTGCCACAATCTGCACAACTAAAACATTTCTTACCTTTGTGACTCTTCATGGAGTGACTTTCTTTTGGTGATTTGAGGTCATGGAGCAGCTTGTTGCTCAAAGAAAAACGCTTTCCTCTCTTTCCTTGTGTATTGTGAGATTTCCGTGTGTTTAAACCAGACTGGTCACCCGTGGTCTCATCCCACTCATCACTGTCTTCAGTGATGTCAGATTCAGAACAGTGTGAAGAGAGGAGCTGATCATCACTAGTTGGTTGTGATGGTCCACAGTCCTCTACATCAGCTTGTGTTTGCATGCTTTTAGATGAGGTGCTGGCTACAGGTTCTGTTAGCATGTTTTCATCATCTTCATGTTTCACTAATAGTAATGTCTCTGTTGATCCACCATCCTCCTCTGATCTTTGAAGTGGCTCATCGTGTTCCCCTTTAATCTGTGGATACTCTGGTTCCTTTTTGATCAGACTGGAGGTTCTCTCCTCCTGTTCTCCTTTAATCTGTGGATACTCTGGTTCCTCTTTGATCAGACTGGAGGTTCTCTCCTCTTGTTCTCCTTTAATCTGTAGAGACTCTGGTTCATCTTTGATAAGACTGGAGGTTATCTCCTACTGTTCTCCTTTAATCTGTAGAGACTCTGGTTCATCTTTGATAAGACTGGAGGTTCTCTCCTCCTGTTCATCTTTAATCTGTGGAGACTCTGGTTCATCTTTGATAAGACTGGAGGTTCTCTCCTGCTGCTGCTCAGGGAATACCTCCTCTTTACACACAACGGGGTGTATGTAGTCTAGACAGAAGATACAGAGGAGAAACACACCGTTACATTTTAAACTCTTGCTGTTAGTTCCATAAATTATCATAAATGCTATACAACCCTATTGCTATCAGATTGTGTTGTTTGTTGTGCAACACGTTTAATGAGTTAGCTTTCTTTAAACAGTCTATGATTATCCATGGTCAACATTTAAATAAATTATTACTTACCACTTGATTCTGTTGTTAATGCTAGTTTAGCAGTCACAATAACATGAATGGGGGGAAAATACAACTAGAATACTATTGACTATCTATGAAACATTTTCACCAGAGTTCCTCTTCCATTCCAAATAGTCACCATTGCCATTTAGCTTATAATGGTGAAAATAGTAATAGTAATAGTAGTGAAGGTTTGACCAACCTGCTCTGTGTAGTTTGACAATTGGTTGTAAAACCATATCCAGTAGTCTGCGTTGGCGGTCAGTTTCTTGCTTGATGTGAAAAGCTTCATCCTCGTACTCTGTTAGAATTGTTCCAACAATCCCAAATATCTCTTCAGCAGCAGCAGATAGTCTCTGGTTGACCAAGGACTTCAATGTTTGTAGTAAAGCCATAACTCAAAACCGGCCCAAACAAACTGATACTAGATCTATTTTGAAAGAGCGAAAATCTAAAGTACTAAAGTTTAAAGTAGAACCAACACGAAATGCTTCAGCTAGTGTAGAAAGGAGAAGTTCAGCTCTTAACAACTAGCAGAGTTTAAAATGACTCCAAGCAGAATAAACTCTTGTTAAATACTAACAGAGGGCCCTGATGGTCCAATCAGAGTGAGGGGGCGGGACACAAAACTGGCCAATCACTGCTCCCAGGCAATTCAATTAGTTTTATAACAAACATTAAGCAAATGAAACATTATATCAGATTCAGTAAAACAAATAAAAATAAAGTAAAAGCTGCATTATGTAACTTTTCTATTCTATCTAATGGAACACATTTAAATAAATTAAATGTCAGTGTAGAATAATAATGACACAATCCCAATAAAAGGCAGCAGCAAACAGGCATGCATGTTTTTAGCTGTGATAAAAAGAACAGAGTTGTTGCAGAGCTGCAGTTTCCAGGGAGAGTTCCAGATATTATGTTACTCTGAATACTATGTTTTAATTCTAGGGTCATAAAGCAAACCTTTACCAGGTGACCTTAGAGGTATGAACGGGTGGCACCTACGCAAGACTAAAGACTTGAGTCGCAGCGTTCTGAATGAGCTGCAATCACCTGGTATATTTTTAGGGACATCAGTAAAACACTGGTACAGTAGTCAAGACAAGCCTACTATTGGACATTTTTGTAGATTCCGGTTGGATATAAATCATATAATCTGACTTTGACGGTGCTAATGTGGCTGGTTAAAGTTCTGAGGCCATGACTACAACAAGGTTTGAAGCTAAGCGCCTAACTTTTAATCCATTGTCCTTGACTTCAAAACAAGTACTTTAGTTTTGTCTTTGTTTATTTGAGGACAATCTTGGTATATCCAAAATTGATTTGTTCAATGCATGTTCTCAGTGTTTCTATTGTACATGGCATATAGTATATTTGTGTGTCGAGAAAAAGGAACTTACTTATAGAACAATAGAGCAAAATATCATTCATCATCTTTTTTATCATATATGTAGAAGACAGCCCTCTCCCTCTCCACAAGTGCAGCAAAGTATTATGGTCATTGTAGTAATCCACCAGTGTCCATGACTAAATTATTTAAATGCAAATGATTCCCAATCCTAGTATATACATGTTCCACTCCATTCACACAATGCTGTAGGAGTAGGCTATATGCACTCTACTTGTCAAACTAAAAGGATCACATGCAAATTGGTTGGTCGATCCATTCAGCAATAGGTTTCAGTAAAAGGTTTTTCCCCTGTATGAGTCAACATGTGCATTTTTAATGCCCCACTATGAATACAGCCCTTGCCACAAACTGTACACGTAAAGGGCCTTTCCCCTGTATGAGTCCTCATGTGTACATTTAACTCCCCAGTGTGACGGCAGCCCTTGCCACAAACTGTACACGTAAAGGGCTTTTCCCCTGTATGAGTCCTCATGTGTCTTGTTAGATCATTCGTTTGACTACAGCCCTTGCCACAAACTGTACATGTAAAGGGCTTTTCCCCTGTATGAGTCCTCATGTGTCTTGTTAGATCACACGTTTGACTAAAGCCTTTTTCACAAACTGTACACGTAAAGGGCTTTTCCCCTGTATGAGTCCTCATGTGTACATTTAACTCCCCAGTGTGACGGCAGCCCTTGCCACAAACTGTACACGTAAAGGGCTTTTCCCCTGTATGAGTCAACATGTGTCGTTTTAGACTACCCCTTTGATTAAAGCCTTTGTCACAAACTGTACAAACAAATGGCATTTCCCCTGAATGAATCATTGTGTGCGACTTCAGATGTCCCTTCTGATGAAACATTTTGCCACAATCTGCACACCTAAAACATTCCTTACCTGTGTGACTCTTCATGGAGTGACTTTCTTTTGGTGATTTGAGGTCATGGAGCAGCTTGTTGCTCAAAGACAAACGCTTTCCTCCCATGTGTTGTGTATTGTGAGATTTCCGTGTGTTTAAACCAGACTGGTCACCCGTGGTCTCATCCCACTCATCACTGTCTTCAGTGATGTCAGATTCAGAACAGTGTGAAGAGAGGAGCTGATCATCACTAGTTGGTTGTGATGGTCCACAGTCCTCTACATCAGCTTGTGTTTGCATGCTTTTAGATGAGGTGTTGGCTACAGGTTCTGTTAGCATGTTTTCATCATCTTCATGTTTCACTAATAGTAATGTCTCTGTTGATCCACCATCCTCCTCTGATCTTTGAAGTGGCTCATCGTGTTCCCCATTAATCTGTGGATACTCTGGTTCCTTTTTGATCAGACTGGAGGTTATCTCCTCCTGTTCTCCTTTAATCTGTATAGACTCTGGTTCATCTTTGATAAGACTGGAGGTTCTCTCCTCCTGTTCTCCTTTAATCTGTGGAGACTCTGGTTCATCTTTGATAAGACTGGAGGTTCTCTCCTGCTGCTGCTCAGGGAATACCTCCTCTTTACACACAACGGGGTGTATGGAGTCTAGACAGAAGATACAGAGGAGAAACACATCGTTACATTTTAAACTCTTGCTGTTAGTTCCATAAATTATCATTTGCTATACAACCCTATTGCTATCAGATTGTGTTGTTTGTTGTGCAACACGTTTAATGAGTTAGCTTACTTTAAACAGTCTATGATTATCCATGGTCAACATTTAAATAAATTATTACTTACCACTTGATTCTGTTGTTAATGCTGGTTTAGCAGTCACAATAACATGAATGGGGGAAAATACAACTAGAATACTATTGACTATCTATGAAACATTTTCACCACAGTTCCTCTTCCACTCCAAATAGTCACCATTGCCATTTAGCTTATAATGGTGAAAATAGTAATAGTAGTGAAGGTTTGACCAACCTGCTCTATGTAGTTTGACAATTGGTTGTAAAACCATATCCAGTAGTCTGCGTTGGCGGTCAGTTTCTTGCTTGATGTGAAAAGCTTCATCCTCGTACTCTGTTAGAATTCTTCCAACAATCCCAAATATCTCTTCAGCAGCAGCAGATAGTCTCTGATTGACCAAGGACTTCAATGTTTGTAGTAAAGCCATAACTCAAAACCGGCCCAAACAAACTGATACTAGATCTATTTTTAAAGAAGTAAAGTAAGTAAAGTACTAAAGTTTAAAGTAGAACCAACACGAAATGCTTCAGCTAGTGTAGAAAGGAGAAGTTCAGCTCTTAACAAGTAGAAGAGTTTAAAGTGACTCCAAGCAGAATAAACTCTTGTTAAATACTAACAGAGGGCCCTGATGGTCCAATCAGAGTGAGGGGGCGGGACACAAAACTGGCCAATCACTGCTCCCAGGCAATTCAATGAGTTTTATATCAAACATTAAGCAAATGAAACATTAGATCAGATTCAGTAAAACAAATAAAAATAAAGTAAAAGCTGCATTATGTAACTGTTCTATTCTACCCCGTATTTGAACCTTGTTGCCTTGATTGAAAACATACTCAGGACACATGTAGAGCAAAATGGAACACATTTAAATAAATTAAATGTCAGTGTAGAATAATGATGACACAATCTCAATGAAAGGCAGCAGCAAACAGGCATGCATGTTTTTAGCTGTGATAAAAAGAACAGAGTTGTTGCAGAGCTGCAGTTTTAAGTGAGTTTGTTCCAGATATGTTACTCTGAATACTATGTTTTAATTCTAGGGTCATAAAGCAAACCTTTACCAGGTGACCTTAGAGGTATGAACGGATGGCACTATACGCAAGAATAAAGACTTGAGTAGCAGCGTTCTGAATGAGCTGCAATCACCTGGTATATTTTTTGGGACATCAGTAAAACACTGGTAGGCTACAGTAGCCTAGTCAAGACTAACCTACTATTGGACATTTTTGTAGATTCCGGTTGGATATAAATCATATAATCTGACTGGTGGCTGGTTAAAGTTCTGAGGACATGACTACAACAAGGTTTGAAGCTAAGCGCCTAACTTTTAATCCATTGTCCTTGACTTCAAAACAAGTACTTTAGTTTTGTCTTTGTTTATTTGAGGACAATCTTGGTATATCCATATTGTACATGGCATAGTAGATTTGTGTGTCGAGAAAAAGGAACTTACTTATAGAACAATAAAGCAAAATGTCATTCATCTTTTTTTTTATCATATACTGTATGTAAAAGACAGCCCTCTCCCTCTCCACAAGTGCAGCAAAGCATTATGGTCATTGTAGTAATCCACCAGTGTGCATGACTAAATGATTTAAATGCATATGATTCCCAATCCTAGTATATATACATGTTCCACTCCATTCACACAATACTGTAGGAGTAGGCTATATGCACTCTACTTATCACACTAAAAGGATCACATGCAAATTGTTTGGTCGATCCATTCAGCAATAGGGTTACACACCCTAACCCATTATCACCTGTCCATTAACAATGGGACAGACATGCTCCTAAACATTCCACAACATTCACAACCCATTTATTCTAACACAGTAGATAAAGGTGGAATTCTCGTATCCTACGACTAGAAATAATAATGCACTGGTATTGTACAGTAAAAATAAAATATAAAAATAATGTTTCATTCATACCAAATGTCAGATAACATATCAACTCACGTCCACAACTACTATTATTTTGTCATAGTTTTAACCATCATCACAGTATGACTAAGGGATGTGTCACCATCCTTGCACAAAATTGTTATTATACACTAGATCTACAAGTAGTCACAACTTAAGTACAATGGACTCTGTAACATTAGGACTTACTCCTGTCATGTTCAAAGTAGAAAGTTCAAGTAAAATATGTGTACTGTTTAATTTAATTAATACTCCTATCATGTTCCTTATAGTAATAGTTTGGCATGCAGGATGAAAAACGAAGCAGTTCTTGTCACTGTATTGTTTACAGTACAAGTTGAAGGTGAAGCACATGTGTGTGATGAGCTTTATGTAATGAACACACAAAAGATGTGTAGTTGTCAACCCTTTATTTGAAAAAGAAGAAATTACGGACAGTGTTTTTACAGAGTAAATATGTTCTGTTACATTTTTATGAAGACAGCATAATACAGATAATCTAAACATATAATCAAACTAAGTCATTATTTGAAGAAAAAAAACCCCAAGTGATTAGATTGAAATATATTATGGTAATATATGCTAGTCCAAACAACACATGTCAACACACAGAGAAAAGTTATAAAATTGCACCACTAATGCATGAATATGGCAATTTAATTGGTGTGGAATGTGGGCAAACACTGATTCTCATTGTTATACCTGTATCAGCAGGTCATTATACAAACAATAAAATAAAGTATAGTACATCATGTTTAATGTAAGCTGGACTAAACTGCTGATAATTGACATACATAATGCATTTTCTGAAGAAAAAAGCCCTTATCATTTAACAGCTTTTTTCCTCTTGAAGACACATCTTCATGTGCGATTTTAGATTGCAATTCATACTAAAGCCCTTTTCACAAACTGTACACGTAAAGGGCCTTTCCCCTGTATGAGTCATGTGTATTTTTAGATCAGTCATTCGAGAAAAGCCCATGCCACAAAATGTACATGTAAAGAGCTCTTAGCCTGTATGAGTCAACATGTGTATTTTTAATTGGCCATTATGAGTTGAAAATTGATTAAAATAATTGATGTATAGTCCATGTTTAATGTATATAGCTGGACTAAACTGAATAATTGACATTACGTGTCAACATAATGCCTTATTTGAAGAGGAAAAAACACTGATCATTTAACAGCTTTTTCCTCTTTAAGACACGTCTTCATGTGTATTTTTAATTGCCCATTCTGAGTATAGCCTTTGCCACAAACTGTACACGTAAAGGGCCTTTCCCCTGTATGAGTCATCATATGTGTCCTTAGATTACTTATTTGACTACATTGTTTGCCACACACTGTACACATAAAGGGCTTTTCCCCTGTGTGAGTCACCATGTGTAATTTTAATGCCCCATTATGAATACAGCCCTTGCCACAAACTGTACACGTAAAGGGCCTTTCCCCTGTATGAGTCATCATGTGTACTTTTAATGCCCCATTATGAATACAGCCTTTGCCACAAACTGTACACGTAAAGGGCCTTTCCCCTGTATGAGTCCTCATGTGTACATTTAACTCCCCAGTGTGACGGCAGCCCTTGCCACAAACTGTACACGTAAAGGGCCTTTCCCCTGTATGAGTCATCATATGTGTATTTAGATTACATATTTGTCTACATTCTTTGCCACACACTGTACACATAAAGGGTTTTTCCCCTGTATGAGTCATCATGTGTACTTTTAACTCCCCAGTGCGACGACAGCCCTTGCCACAAACTGTACACGTAAAGGGCTTTTCCCCTGTATGAGTCACCATGTGTACATTTAGACTACCCCTTTGTTTAAAGCTTTTGTCACACACTGTACAAACGAATGGCGTTTCCCCTGAATTAATCACTGTGTGCGTCTTCAGATGTCCCTTCTGATTAAACATTTTGCCATCCGTGGTCTCATCCCACTCATCACTGTCTTCAGTGATGTCAGATTCAGAACAGTGTGAAGAGAGGAGCTGATCATCACTAGTTGGTTGTGATGGTCCACAGTCCTCTACATCAGCTTGTGTTTGCATGCTTTTAGATGAGGTGCTGGCTACAGGTTCTGTTAGCATGTTTTCACCATCTTCATGTTTCACTAATAGTAATGTCTCTGTTGATCCACCATCATCCTCTGATCTTTGAAGTAGCTCATCGTGTTCCCCTTTAATCTGTGGATACTCTGGTTCCTCTTTGATCAGACTGGAGGTTCTCTCCTCCTGTTCTTCTTTAATCTGTGGAGACTCTGGTTCCTCTTTGATCAGACTGGAGGTTCTCTCCTCTTGTTCTCCTTTAATCTGTGGATACTCTGGTTCATCTTTAATAAGACTGGAGGTTCTCTCCTCTTGTTCTCCTTTAATCTGTGGAGACTCTGGTTCATCTTTGATCAGACTGGAGGTTCTCTCCTGCTGCTGCTCAGGGAGTACCTCCTCTTTACACACATGGGGGTGTATGGAGTCTAGACAGAGGAGAATCACATCATCGCATGTTTGAACATTAACTCTTGCTGTTAGTTCCATACCTGCCCTAGTGTTGTTTTGATTTCAGTGTGAAGTGTCATGCAAATTATTGTCTTACTTCAACAATGCTTCATTTCTAAAACAAGCATCTCCTTGTTTCTCAAATGTAAATTATCATTTGCTATACAACCCTATTTCTATCAGATTGTGTTTGTTGTTTTAGAGTGCAACACGTTAATGAGTTAGCTTACTTTAAACAGTCTATGATTATCCATGGTCAACATTTAAATAAATTATTACTTACCACTGGATTCTGTTGTTAATGCTAGTTTAACAGTCACACTAACTGTACTAATACTAGAATACTATTGACTATCTATGCAACATTTTCACCAGTTCCTCTTCCATTCCAAATAATCACCATTTCCATTTAGCTTATAATGGTGAAAATAGTAATAGTAGTGAAGGATTACCAACCTGCTCTGTGTAGTTTGACAATTGGTTGTAAAACCATATCCAGTAGTCGGCGTTGGCGGTCAGTTTCTTGCTTGATGTGAAAAGCTTCATCCTCGTACTCTGTTAGAATTCTTCCAACAATCCCAAATATCTCTTCAGCAGCATCAGATAGTCTCTGGTTGACCAAGGACTTCAATGTTTGTAGTAAAGCCATAACTCAAAACCGGCCCAAACAAACTGATACTAGATCTATTTTTAAAGAGCGAAAATCTAAAATACTAAAATAGAACCAACATGAAATGCTTCAGCTAGTGTAGAAAGGAGAAGTTCAGCTCTTAACAACTAGCAGAGTTTAAAGTGACTCTCCAAGCAGAATAAACTCTTGTTAAATACTAACAGAGGGCCCTGATGGTCCAATCAGAGTGAGGGGGAGGGACACAAAACTGGCCAATCACTGCTCACAGGCAATTCAATGAGTTTTATATCAAACATTAAGCAAATGAAACATATCAGATTCAGTAAAACAAATAAAAATAAAGTAAAAGCTGCATTATGTAACTTTTCTATTCTACCCCGTATTTGAACCTTGTTGCCTTAATTGAAAACATATTCAGGACACATGTAGAGCAAAATGGAACACATTTAAATAAATTAAATGTGTAGAATAAAAATTACACAATCTCAATGAAAGGCAGCAGCAAACAGGCATGCATGTTTTTAACTGTGGTAAAAAATAACAGAGTTGTTGCAGAGCTGCAGTTTTCAGGGAGTTTGTTTCATATATGTTACTCTGAATACTATGTTTTAATTCTAGGGTCATAAAGCAAACCTTTACCAGGTGACCTTAGAGGTATGAACGGGTGGCACCTACGCAAGACTAAAGACTTGAGTAGCAGCGTTCTGAATGAGCTGCAATCACCTGGTATATTTTTAGGGACATCAGTAAAACACTGGTACAGTATAGTCAAGACTAGCCTACTATTGGACATTTTTGTAGATTCCGGTTGGATATAAATCATATAATCTGACTTTGATGGTGCTAATGTGGCTGGTTAAAGTTCTGAGGCCATGAACAACAAGGTTTGAAGCTAAGCGCCTAACTTTTAATCCATTGTCCTTGACTTCAAAACAAGTACTTTAGTTTTGTCTTTGTTTATTTGTGGACAATCTTGGTATATCCGATTTGGTATATCCAAAATTGATTAGTTCAATGCATGTTCTCAGTGTTTCTATTGTACATGGCATAGTAGATTTGTGTGTACTTATAGAACAATAGAGCAAAATATCATTCATCATCTTTTTTATCATATATGTAAAAGACAGCCCTCTCCACAAGTGCAGCAAAGCATTATGGTCATTGTAGTAATCCACCAGTGTCCATGACTAAATGATTTAAATGCAAGTGATTCCCAATCCTAGTATATATACATGTTCCACTCCATTCACACAATGCTGTAGGAGTAGGCTATATGCACTCTACTTATCACACTAAAAGGATCACATGCAAATTGGTTGGTCGATCCATTCAGCAATAGGGTTACACACCCTAACCCATTATCACCTGTCCATTAACAATGGGACAGACATGCTCCTAAACATTCCACAACATTCACAACCCATTTATTCTAACACAGTAGATAAAGGTGGAATTCCCGTATCCTACGACTAGAAATAATAATGCACTGGTATGTACAGTAAAAATAAAATATAAAAATAATGTTTCATTCATACCCAATGTCAGATAACATATCAACTCACGTCTACAATTTACAATTTACAATTTAGGCATTTAGCAGACGCTGTTAATCCAGAGCGACTTACATTAAGCAAGAACAAAAAAGCATGGGAATACATCACATAAAAACATTTATCATGAAACATGCATAAGCTAAGAAAGTAACAGTGGAATATCTATAATGAAACTATACATATAAGCTATACATCTATACTACTATGCTATACATATGTACTATGACGTGCTATGACAATAGCAACATACAATGCACTTATGCTGTTTACATAACATGCTATAAGTCTGTATCAAATGCTTTCTAAGTCTACAGAATTGCTATCTAAGGGGTCCACAACTACTATTATTTTGTCATAGTTTTAACCATTATCACAGTATGACTAAGGGATGTGTCACCATCCTTGCACACAATTGTTATTATACACTAGATCTACAAGTAGTCACAAGTACAATGGACAGTATGCACTCTGTAACATTAGGACTTACTCCTATCATGTTCAAAGTAGAAAGTTCAAGTAAAATATGTGTACTGTTTAATTTAATTAATACTCCTATCATGTTCCTTATAGTAATAGTTTGGCATGCATGATGTAAAACGAAGCAGTTCTTGTCACTGTATTGTTCACAGTACAAGTTGAAGGTGAAGCACATGTGTGTGATGAGCTTTATGTAATGAACACACAAAAGATGTGTAGCTGTCAACCCTTTATTTGAAAAAGAAGAAATTACGGACAGTGTTTTTACAGAGTAAATATGTTCGGTTACATTTTTATGAAGACAGCATAATACAGATAATCTAAACATATAATCAAACAAAAACAAACAAGTGATTAGATTGAAATACATTATGATAATATGCTAGTCCAAACAACACATGTCAACACACAAAGAAAAGTTATACAATTGCACCACTAGTGCATGAATAAGGCAATTTAATTGGTGTGGAATGTGGGCAAACACTGATTCTCATTGTTATACCTGTATCAGCCGGTCATTATACAAACAATAAAATAAAGTATAGTACATCATGTTTAATGTAAGCTGGACTAAACTGCTGATAATTGACATTGTAAACATAAAGCATTTTCTGAAGAAAAAAGCCCTTATCATTTAACAGCTTTTTTCCTCTTGAAGACACATCTTCATGTGCGGTTTTAGATTACAATTCATACTAAAGCCCTTTTCACAAACTGTACACGTAAAGGGCCTTTCCCCTGTATGAGTCATGTGTATTTTTTGATCAGTCATTCGAGAAAAGCCCATGCCACAAAATGTACATGTAAAGGGCTCTTAGCCTGTATGAGTCATCATGTGTATTTTTAATTGGCCATTATGAGTTGAAAATTGATTAAAATAATTGATGTATAGTCCATGGTTAATGTATATAGCTGGACTAAACTGAATAATTGACATTAGGTGTCAACATAAGGCCTTATTTGAAGAAGAAAAAACACTCATCATTTAACAGCTTTTTTCTCTTTAAGACACGTCTTCATGTGTTTTTTTAATAGCCCATTCTGAGTATAGCCTTTGCCACAAACTGTACACTTAAAGGGCCTTTCCCCTGTATGAGTCATCATATGTATCTTTAGATTACTTATTTGACTACATTGTTTGCCACACACTGTACACATAAAGGGCTTTTCCCCTGTGTGAGTCACCATGTGTAATTTTAATGCCCCTTTATGAATACAGCCCTTGCCACAAACTGTACACGTAAAGGGCCTTTCCCCTGTATGAGTCATCATGTGTATTTTTAACTCCCCAGTTCGACGACTGCCCTTGCCACAAACTGTACATGTAAAAGGTTTTTCCCTTGTATGAGTCAACATGTGCATTTTTAATGCCCCATTATGAATACAGCCCTTGCCACAAACTGTACACGTAAAGGGCCTTTCCCCTGTATGAATCATTGTGTGCGTCTTCAGATGTCCCTTCTGATGAAACATTTTGCCACAATCTGCACAACTAAAACATTTCTTACCTGTGTGACTCTTCATGGAGTGACTTTCTTTTGGTGATTTGAGGTCATGGAGCAGCTTGTTGCTCAAAGAAAAACGCTTTCCTCTCTTTCCTTGTGTATTGTGTGATTTCAGTGTGTATAAACCAGTCTGGTCATCCGTGGTCTCATCCCACTCATCATTCTCTTCAGTGATGTCAGATTCAGAACAGTGTGAAGAGAGGAGCTGATCATCACTAGTTGGTTGTGATGGTCCACAGTACTCTACATCAGCTTGTGTTTGCATGCTTTTAGATGAGGTGCTGGCTACAGGTTCTGTTGGCATGTTTTCACCATCTTCATGTTTCACTAAAAGTAATGTCTCTGTTGATCCTCCATCCTCCTCTGATGTTTGAAGTAGCTCATCGTGTTCCCCTTTAATCTGTGGATACTCTGGTTCCTCTTTGATCAGACTGGAGGTTCTCTCCTCTTGTTCTCCTTTAATCTGTAGAGACTCTGGTTCATCTTTGATAAGACTGGAGGTTATCTCCCCCTGCTCCTCTTTAATCTGTCGAGATTCTGGTTCATCTTTGACAAGACTGGAGGTTATCTCCTCCTGTTCTTCTTTAATCTGTATAGACTCTGGTTCCTCTTTGATAAGACTGGAGGTTATCTCCTCCTGTTCTTTTTTAATCTGTGGAGACGCTGGTTCCTCCTGGACCAGACTGGAGGTTCTCTCCTGCTGCTGCTCAGGGAATACCTCCTCTTTACACACAAGGGGGTGTATGGAGTCTAGACAGAAGATACAGAGGAGAAACACATCATTACATGTTTGAACATGAACTCTTGCTGTTAGTTCCATACCTGCACTAGTGTTGTTTTGATTTCAGTGAAGTGTCATGCAAATTATTGTCTTACTTCAACAATGCTTCATTTCTAAAACAAGCATCTCCTTGTTTCTCAAATGTAAATTATCATTTGCTATACAACCCTATTGCTATCAGATTGTGTTGTTTGTTGTTTTAGAGTGCAACACGTTTAATAAGTTAGCTTACTTTAAACAGTCTATGATTATCCATGGTCAACATTTAAATAAATTATTACTTACCACATTCTGTTGTTAATGCTAGTTTAACAGTCACACTAACATGACATGAATGAGGGGAAATACAACTAGAATAGCCTACTATTGACTATCTATGCAACATTTTCACCACAGTTCCTTTTCCATTCCAAATAGTCACCATTGCCATTTAGCGTATAATGGTGAAAATAGTAATAGTAGTGAAGGTTTGACCAACCTGCTCTGTGTAGTTTGACAATTGGTTGTAAAACCATATCCAGTAGTCGGCGTTGGCGGTCAGTTTCTTGCTTGATGTGAAAAGCTTCATCCTCGTACTCTGTTAGAATTCTTCCAACAATCCCAAATATCTCTTCAGCAGCAGCAGATAGTCTCTGATTGACCAAGGACTTCAATGTTTGTAGTAAAGCCATAACTCAAAACCGGCCCAAACAAACTGATACTAGATCTATTTTTAAAGAGCGAAATCTAAAGTACTAAAGTTTAAAGTAGAACCAACACGAAATGCTTCAGCTAGTGTAGAAAGGAGAAGTTCAGCTCTTAACAACTAGCAGAGTTTAAAGTGACTCCAAGCAGAATAAACTCTTGTTAAATACTAACAGAGGGCCCTGATGGTCCAATCAGAGTGAGGGGGCGGGACACAAAACTGGCCAATCACTGCTCCCAGGCAATTCAATGAGTTTTATATCAAACATTAAGCAAATGAAACATTATATCAGATTCAGCAAAACAAATAAAAATAAAGTAAAAGCTGCATTATGTAACTTTTCTATTCTATCTAATGGAACACATTTAAATAAATTAAATGTCAGTGTAGAATAATAATGACACAATCTCAAAAGGCAGCAGCAAACAGGCATGCATGTTTTTAGCTGTGATAAAAAGAACAGAGTTGTTGCAGAGCTGCAGTTTCCAGGGAGAGTTCCAGATATTATGTTACTCTGAATGCTATGTTTTAATTCTAGGGTCATAAAGCAAACCTTTACCAGGTGACCTTGTATAAACGGGTGGCACCTACGCAAGACTAAAGACTTGAGTCGCAGCGTTCTGAATGAGCTGCAATCACCTGGTATATTTTTAGGGACATCAGTAAAACACTGGTACAGTAGTCAAGACTAGCCTACTATTGGACATTTTTGTAGATTCCGGTTGGATATAAATCATATAATTTGACTTTGACGGTGCTAATGTGGCTGGTTAAAGTTCTGAGGCCATGACTACAACAAGGTTTGAAGCTAAGCGCCTAACTTTTAATCCATTTTCCTTGACTTCAAAACAAGTAGGCCTACTTTAGTTTTGCCTTTGTTTATTTGGTTAACTTATATCCAATTTGGTATATCCAAAATGGATTAGTTCAATGCATGTTCTCAGTGTTTCTATTGTACATGGCATAGTAGATTTGTGTGTCGAGAAAAAGGAACTTACTTATAGAACAATAGAGCAAAATATAATTCATCATTTTTTTATCATATAATATGTAAAAGACAGCCCTCTCCACAAGTGCAGCAAAGCATTATGGTAATTGTAGTAATCCACCAGTGTCCATGACTAAATTATTTAAATGCAAATGATTCCCAATCCTAGTATATACATGTTCCCAATTATGAGTACAGCCTTTGCCACAAACTGTACACATAAAGGGTTTTTCCCCTGTATGGGTCATCATGTGTACTTTTAAATTTCCCTTTAGGCTACATTCTTTGCCACAAACTGTACACGTAAAGGGCTTTTCCCCTGAATGAATCATTGTGTGCGTCTTCAGATGTCCCTTCTGATGAAACATTTTGCCACAATCTGCACAACTAAAACATTCCTTACCTGTGTGACTCTTCATGGAGTGACTTTCTTTTGGTGATTTGAGGTCATGGAGCAGCTTGTTGCTCAAAGACAAACACTTTCATTCCTTGTGTATTGTGTGATTTCAGTGTGTTTAAACCAGACTGGTCATCCATGGTCTCATCCCACTCATCACTCTCTTCAGTGATGTCAGATTCAGAACAGTGTGAAGAGAGGAGCTGATCATCACTAGTTGGTTGTCAGTGGTGGAAAAAGTACAAAAATATTTTACTTAAGTAGAAGTACTGATTCTCTACTTGAAAATTACTTAAGTAAAAGTACAAAGTACCCATTAAGAAAGTTACTTAAGTAAAAGTATAAAAGTACCTCAAATTAAATGTACTTAAGTACAAAAAGTACCCGGTGTAAAAATGTACTTAAGTATAAAAGTAAAAATTACAAAGTACAAGTAAAAAGTACAAGTAAAAAGTACAACATGCTTTTCAAAATGCCTACAAAGAAATTAAGTCCAAAAGTGGCTTTATTTCAACACTCGTCTCGAAACTGGCCATTCATTATCATTGAAATACATTATGATAATATGCTAGTCCAAACAACACATAGAACAGTTATACAATTGCACCACTAGTTCATGAATATGGCAATTTAATTGGTGTGGAATGTGGACAAACACTGATTCTCATTGTTATACCTGTATCAGCAGGTCATTATACAAATGATAAAATAAAGTATAGTACATCATGTTTAATGTAAGCTGGAATAAACTGCTGATAATTGACATTGTCAACATAATGCATTTTCTGAAGAAAAAAGCCCTTATCATTTAACAGCTTTTTTCCTCTTGAAGACACATCTTTTAGATTGCAATTCATACTAAAGCCCTTTTCACAAACTGTACACATAAAGGGCCTTTCTCCTGTATGAGTCATGTGTATTTTTAGATCAGTCATTCGAGAAAAGCCCATGACACAAAATGTACATGTAAAGGGCTCCTAGCCTGTATGAGTCATCATGTGTATTTTTAATTGGCCATTATGAGTTGAAAATTGATTAAAATAATTGATAATGTATATAGCTGGACTAAACTGAATAATTTACATTACGTGTCAACATAATGCCTTATTTGAAGAAGAAAAAACACTCATCATTTAACAGCTTTTTCCACTTTAAGACACGTCTTCATGTGTATTTTTAATTGCCTATTCTGAGTATACCCTTTGCCGCAAACTGTACACGTAAAGGGCCTTTCCCCTGTATGGGTCCTCATGTGTCTTGTTAGATCATTCGTTTGACTACAGCCCTTGCCACAAACTGTACATGTAAAGGGCTTTTCCCCTGTATGAGTCCTCATGTGTCTTGTTAGATCACACGTTTGACTAAAGCCTTTTTCACAAACTGTACACGTAAAGGGCTTTTCCCCTGTATGAGTCAACATGTGCATTTTTAATGCCCCATTATGAATACAGCCCTTGCCACAAACTGTACACGTAAAGGGCCATTCCCCTGTATGAGTCATCATGTGTCTTGCTAGATCACACGTTTGACTAAAGCCTTTTTCACAAACTGTACACGTAAAGGGCTTTTCCCCTGTGTGAGTCAACATGTGTCGTTTTAGACTACCCCTTTGATTAAAGCCTTTGTCACAAACTGTACAAACAAATGGCATTTCCCCTGAATGAATCATTGTGTGCGACTTCAGATGTCCCTTCTGATGAAACATTTCGCCACAATCTGCACAACTAAAACATTCCTTACCTGTGTGACTCTTCATGGAGTGACTTTATTTTGGTGATTTGAGGTCATGGAGCAGCTTGTTGCTCAAAGACAAACGCTTTCCTCCCATGTGTTGTGTATTGTGAGATTTCTGTGTGTTTAAACCAGACTGGTCACCCGTGGTCTCATCCCACTCATCACTGTCTTCAGTGATGTCAGATTCAGAACAGTGTGAAGAGAGGAGCTGATCATCACTAGTTGGTTGTGATGGTCCACAGTCCTCTACATCAGCTTGTGTTTGCATGCTTTTAGATGAGGTGCTGGCTACAGGTTCTGTTAGCATGTTTTCATCATCTTCATGTTTCACAAATAGTAATGTCTCTGTTGATCCACCATCCTCCTCTGATCTTTGAAGTGGCTCATCGTGTTCCCCTTTAATCTGTGGATACTCTGGTTCCTTTTTGATCAGACTGGAGGTTCTCTCCTCCTGTTCTCCTTTAATCTGTAGAGACTCTGGTTCATCTTTGATAAGACTGGAGGTTCTCTCCTCCTGTTCTCCTTTAATCTGTGGATACTCTGGTTCCTCTTTGATCAGACTGGAGGTTCTCTCCTCCTGTTCTCCTTTAATCTGTGGAGACTCTGGTTCATCTTTGATAAGACTGGAGGTTCTCTCCTGCTGCTGCTCAGGGAATACCTCCTCTTTACACACAACGGGTGTATGGAGTCTAGACAGAAGATACAGAGGAGAAACACATCGTTACATTTTAAACTCTTGCTGTTAGTTCCATAAATTATCATTTGCTATACAACCCTATTGCTATCAGATTGTGTTGTTTGTTGTGCAACACGTTTAATGAGTTAGCTTACTTTAAACAGTCTATGATTATCCATGGTCAACATTTAAATAAAGTATTACTTACCACTTGATTCTGTTGTTAATGCTAGTTTAGCAGTCACAATAACATGAATGGGGGAAAAACTAGAATACTATTGACTATCTAGGAAACATTTTCACCACAGTTCCTCTTCCATTCCAAATAGTCACCATTGCCATTTAGCTTATAATGGTGAAACTAGTAATAGTAATAGTAGTGAAGGTTTGACCAACCTGCTCTGTGTAGTTTGACAATTGGTTGTAAAACCAAATCCAGTAGTCTGCGTTGGCGGTCAGTTTCTTGCTTGATGTGAAAAGCTTCATCCTCGTACTCTGTTAGAATTCTTCCAACAATCCCAAATATCTCTTCAGCAGCAGCAGATAGTCTCTGATTGACCAAGGACTTCAATGTTTGTAGTAAAGCCATAACTCAAAACCGGCCCAAACAAACTGATACTAGATCTATTTTTAAAGAGTGAAAATCTAAAGTACTAAAGTTTAAAGTAGAACCAACACGAAATGCTTCAGCTAGTGTAGAAAGGAGAAGTTCAGCTCTTAACAACTAGCAGAGTTTAAAGTGACTCCAAGCAGAATAAACTCTTGTTAAATACTAACAGAGGGCCCTGATGGTCCAATCAGAGTGAGGGGGCGGGACACAAAACTGGCCAATCACTGCTCCCAGGCAATTCAATGAGTTTTATATCAAACATTAAGCAAATTAAACATTATATCAGATTCAGTAAAACAAATAAAAATAAAGTAAAAGCTGCATTATGTAACTTTTCTATTCTATCTAATGGAACACATTTAAATAAATTAAATGTCAGTGTAGAATAATAATGACACAATCTCAATGAAAGGCAGCAGCAAACAGGCATGCATGTTTTTAGCTGTGATAAAAAGAACAGAGTTGTTGCAGAGCTGCAGTTTTCAGGGAGAGTTCCAGATATGTTACTCTGAATACTATGTTTTAATTCTAGGGTCATAAAGCAAACCTTTACCAGGTGACCTTAGAGGTATGAACGGGTGGCACCTACGCAAGACTAAAGACTTGAGTCGCAGCGTTCTGAATGAGCTGCAATCACCTGGTATATTTTTAGGGACATCAGTAAAACACTGGTACAGTAGTCAAGACAAGCCTACTATTGGACATTTTTGTAGATTCCGGTTGGATATAAATCATATAATCTGACTTTGACGGTGCTAATGTGGCTGGTTAAAGTTCTGAGGCCATGACTACAACAAGGTTTGAAGCTAAGCGCCTAACTTTTAATCCATTGTCCTTGACTTCAAAACAAGTAGGCCTACTTTAGTTTTGCCTTTGTTTATTTGGTTAACTTATATCCAATTTGGTATATCCAAAATGGATTAGTTCAATGCATGTTCTCAGTGTTTCTATTGTAAATGGCATAGTAGATTTGTGTGTCGAGAAAAAGGAACTTACTTATAGAACAATAGAGCAAAATATAATTCATCATTTTTTTATCATATAATATGTAAAAGACAGCCCTCTCCACAAGTGCAGCAAAGCATTATGGTAATTGTAGTAATCCACCAGTGTCCATGACTAAATTATTTAAATGCAAATGATTCCCAATCCTAGTATATACATGTTCCACTCCATTCACACAATACTGTAGGAGTAGGCTATATGCAATCTACTTATCACACTAAAAGGATCACATGCAAATTGGTTGGTCGATCCATTCAGCAATAGGGTTACACACCCTAACCCATTATCACCTGTCCATTAACAATGGGATGGGACAGACATGCTCCTAAACATTCCACAACATTCACAACCCATTTATTCTAACACGGTAGATAAAGGTGGAATTCCTGTATCCTACGACTAGAAATAATAATGCACAATAAAAATAAAATATAATTGTCATACCAATTGTCAGATAACATATCAACTCACGTCCACAACTACTATTATTTTGTCATAGTTTTAACCATCATCACAGTATGACTAAGGGATGTGTCACCATCCTTGCACACAATTGTTATTGTTATTATACACTAGATCTACAAGTAGTCACAAGTACAATGGACAGTATGCACTCTGTAACATTACTCCTGTCATGTTCAAAGTAGAAAGTTCAAGTAAAATATGTGTACTGTTTAATTTAATTAATACTCCTATCATGTTCCTTATAGTAATAGTTTGGCATGCAGGATGTAAAACGAAGCAGTTCTTGTCACTGTATTGTTCACAGTACAAGTTGAAGGTGAAGCACATGTGTGTGATGAGCTTTATGTAATGAACACACAAAAGATGTGTAGCTGTCAAGCCTTTATTTGAAAAAGAAGAAATTACGGACAGTGTTTTTACAGAGTAAATATGTTCTGTTACATTTTTATGAAGACAGCATAATACAGATAATCTAAACATATAATCAAACTAAGTCATTATTTGAAGAAACAACACATGTCAACACACAGAGGAAAGTTATACAATTGCACCACTAGTGCATGAATATGGCAATTTAATTGGTGTGGAATGTGGGCAAACACTGATTCTCATTGTTATACCTGTATCAGCAGGTCATTATACAAACAATAAAATAAAGTATAGTACATCATGTTTAATGTAAGCTGGACTAAACTGCTGATAATTTACATTGTAAACATAAAGCATTTTCTGAAGAAAAAAGCCCTTATCATGTAACAGCTTTTTTCCTCTTGAAGACACATCTTCATGTGCGATTTTAGATTGCAATTCATACTAAAGCCCTTTTCACAAACTGTACACGTAAAGGGCCTTTCCCCTGTATGAGTCATGTGTATTTTTAGATCAGTCATTCAAGAAAAGCCCATGCCACAAAATGTACATGTAAAGGGCTCCTAGCCTGTATGAGTCACCATGTGTATTTTTAATTGGCCATTATGAGTTGAAAATTGATGTATAGTCCATGTTTAATGTATATAGCTGGACTAAACTGAATAATTGACATTATGTGTCAACATAATGCCTTATTTGAAGAAGAAAAAACACTCATCATTTAACAGCTTTTTCCTCTTTAAGACACGTCTTTATGTGTATTTTTAATTGCCCATTCTGAGTATAGCCTTTGCCACAAACTGTACACGTAAAGGGCCTTTCCCCTGTATGAGTCATCATGTGTACATTTAACTCCCCAGTGTGACGGCAGCCTTTGCCACAAACTGTACACGTAAAGGGCCTTTCCCCTGTATGAGTCAGCATGTGTACATTTAAATTCCCATTATTAGTGCAGCCTTTGCCACAAACGGTACACGTAACAGGTTTTTCCCCTGTATGAGTCAACATGTGCATTTTTAATGCACCATTATGAATACAGCCCTTGCCACAAACTGTACACGTAAAGGGCCTTTCCCCTGTATGAGTCCTCATGTGTACATTTAACTCCCCAGTGTGACGGCAGCCCTTGCCACAAACTGTACACGTAAAGGGCTTTTCCCCTGTATGAGTCCTCATGTGTCTTGTTAGATCATTCGTTTGACTACAGCCCTTGCCACAAACTGTACATGTAAAGGGCTTTTCCCCTGTATGAGTCCTCATGTGTCTTGTTAGATCACACGTTTGACTAAAGCCTTTTTCACAAACTGTACACGTAAAGGGCTTTTCCCCTGTGTGAGTCAACATGTGTCGTTTTAGACTACCCCTTTGATTAAAGCCTTTGCCACAAACTGTACACATAAAGGGTTTTCCCCCTGTATGGGTCATCATGTGTGCTTTTAATTCCCAATTATGAGTACAGCCTTTGCCACAAACTGTACACATAAAGGGTTTTTCCCCTGTATGGGTCATCATGTGTACTTTTAAATTTCCCTTTAGGCTACATTCTTTGCCACAAACTGTACACGTAAAGGGCTTTTCCCCTGAATGAATCATTGTGTGCGTCTTCAGATGTCCCTTCTGATGAAACATTTTGCCACAATCTGCACAACTAAAACATTCCTTACCTGTGTGACTCTTCATGGAGTGACTTTCTTTTGGTGATTTGAGGTCATGGGGCAGCTTGTTGCTCAAAGACAAACACTTTCATTCCTTGTGTATTGTGTGATTTCAGTGTGTTTAAACCAGACTGTCATCCATGGTCTCATCCCACTCATCACTCTCTTCAGTGATGTCAGATTCAGAACAGTGTGAAGAGAGGAGCTGATCATCACTAGTTGGTTGTCAGTGGTGGAAAAAGTACAAAAATATTTTACTTAAGTAGAAGTACTGATTCTCTACTTGAAAATTACTTAAGTAAAAGTACAAAGTACCCATTAAGAAAGTTACTTAAGTAAAAGTATAAAAGTACCTCAAATTAAATGTACTTAAGTACAAAAAGTACCCGGTGTAAAAATGTACTTAAGTATAAAAGTAAAAATTACAAAGTACAAGTAAAAAGTACAAGTAAAAAGTACAACATGCTTTTCAAAATGCCTACAAAGAAATTAAGTCCAAAAGTGGCTTTATTTCAACACTCGTCTCGAAACTGGCCATTCATTATCAATGGCATTTATATGTTTGTGTTGGGATAAACACTAGAAACTAAACTGGCCACTCATTATCATTACAAACAACTCAGGGTGCAAGCAAGCTCACACAAAAATATATTTCAGATTGGGGTCCACAGTAATTTAGGGGAGAATGGGGAGAGCCATTGCAATTTGCAAAACAGACATTATAATTGCGTGAATTCACGCATTATAATTAGCCCTTCACTAATTAAGCCCCACCCACTCCACTTTGCAGGGCAAACTGTCTCCCATTGAGATTCATGTATATGTGTATTACATTATTGGGGGATAAAGTTGAAACCGATATCAACTTTAACGACCATCCCGTTCGACAGACATGCAATGCACGGTAAAGACTAGGCCTACAGTGATTATTATTGCAATCACCTGGATGGGTGAGTCGTGTAACATTCCTGACGTTAAGATGTGTATGTGAGTCCCATACACATGCGCTGCATCTGCTGGTTATTGCAGTTCTGTTTTCGTCACATAATGTGACGAAAACAGAACTGCAATAACCAGCAGATGCAGCGCACGTCAGACACACACACACGCACACACACACACAGCGCGGCTCGCTGTTATTTATTCACCGCACCAGAGAGAGACAGAGAGAGAGAGAGAGAGAGAGAGACGGGCGCTTCTTGTCCAGCTTTTTCAACGCACCGCACCACCATGCTTCTGTGTGAATGTGAACGAATGAGTGAGGCGATGACTTTATAAACTTTATGTGGAAAATGCGGAGATTGCGCATATTTCGCGTGGAAATGTGTAGCGAGTAACGAAAGGTGTCCAATTTTAATGTAGCGGATTAAAAGTACGATTTTTTACTTGTAAATGTAACGAAGTAAAAGTAAAAATACAGAAAAATAAAAATAGTAAATAAAAGTACAAATTCTCAAAATGTGTACTTAAGTACAGTAACGAAGTAATTGTACTTCGTTATTTTCCACCACTGTTGGTTGTGATGGTTAATATTATCATAATGACCCAACGTCATATGTATATTAGACACTGTATGCTTCAATTTACAGCTGAAATGAACACTATTTCATAACAAAAACATAAAATAACATCAGTGTTTTCAAAGAGCCCTCTCACCTCATAGGAACACGGAATCCACTGCGGTAGCTACGGTAACACCACTAGGACATACAGAGCGGCAGCTACGGGAACACCACTAGGACAAACAGTGTGATATGCAGTGAACCAAAGTGCTATATATATATCTTAGTTTGAACAACAAAACTATGTCTGGTACTGCTCAATAGTGGGCATGAACAACTCAATTTAACTAACTATTTAACTGTTACATTAGCTTACTTTAAACAGTTTATGATTGTCCTTGACTTCAAAACAAGTAGGCCTACTTTAGTTTTGCCTTTGTTTATTTGGTTAACTTATATCCAATTTGGTATATCCAAAATGGATTAGTTCAATGCATGTTCTCAGTGTTTCTATTGTACATGGCATAGTAGATTTGTGTGTCGAGAAAAAGGAACTTACTTATAGAACAATAGAGCAAAATATAATTCATCATTTTTTTATCATATAATATGTAAAAGACAGCCCTCTCCACAAGTGCAGCAAAGCATTATGGTAATTGTAGTAATCCACCAGTGTCCATGACTAAATTATTTAAATGCAAATGATTCCCAATCCTAGTATATACATGTTCCCAATTATGAGTACAGCCTTTGCCACAAACTGTACACATAAAGGGTTTTTCCCCTGTATGGGTCATCATGTGTACTTTTAAATTTCCCTTTAGGCTACATTCTTTGCCACAAACTGTACACGTAAAGGGCTTTTCCCCTGAATGAATCATTGTGTGCGTCTTCAGATGTCCCTTCTGATGAAACATTTTGCCACAATCTGCACAACTAAAACATTCCTTACCTGTGTGACTCTTCATGGAGTGACTTTCTTTTGGTGATTTGAGGTCATGGAGCAGCTTGTTGCTCAAAGACAAACACTTTCATTCCTTGTGTATTGTGTGATTTCAGTGTGTTTAAACCAGACTGGTCATCCATGGTCTCATCCCACTCATCACTCTCTTCAGTGATGTCAGATTCAGAACAGTGTGAAGAGAGGAGCTGATCATCACTAGTTGGTTGTCAGTGGTGGAAAAAGTACAAAAATATTTTACTTAAGTAGAAGTACTGATTCTCTACTTGAAAATTACTTAAGTAAAAGTACAAAGTACCCATTAAGAAAGTTACTTAAGTAAAAGTATAAAAGTACCTCAAATTAAATGTACTTAAGTACAAAAAGTACCCGGTGTAAAAATGTACTTAAGTATAAAAGTAAAAATTACAAAGTACAAGTAAAAAGTACAAGTAAAAAGTACAACAAGCTTTTCAAAATGCCTACAAAGAAATTAAGTCCAAAAGTGGCTTTATTTCAACACTCGTCTCGAAACTGGCCATTCATTATCATTGAAATACATTATGATAATATGCTAGTCCAAACAACACATAGAACAGTTATACAATTGCACCACTAGTTCATGAATATGGCAATTTAATTGGTGTGGAATGTGGACAAACACTGATTCTCATTGTTATACCTGTATCAGCAGGTCATTATACAAATGATAAAATAAAGTATAGTACATCATGTTTAATGTAAGCTGGAATAAACTGCTGATAATTGACATTGTCAACATAATGCATTTTCTGAAGAAAAAAGCCCTTATCATTTAACAGCTTTTTTCCTCTTGAAGACACATCTTTTAGATTGCAATTCATACTAAAGCCCTTTTCACAAACTGTACACATAAAGGGCCTTTCTCCTGTATGAGTCATGTGTATTTTTAGATCAGTCATTCGAGAAAAGCCCATGACACAAAATGTACATGTAAAGGGCTCCTAGCCTGTATGAGTCATCATGTGTATTTTTAATTGGCCATTATGAGTTGAAAATTGATTAAAATAATTGATAATGTATATAGCTGGACTAAACTGAATAATTTACATTACGTGTCAACATAATGCCTTATTTGAAGAAGAAAAAACACTCATCATTTAACAGCTTTTTCCTCTTTAAGACACGTCTTCATGTGTATTTTTAATTGCCTATTCTGAGTATACCCTTTGCCGCAAACTGTACACGTAAAGGGCCTTTCCCCTGTATGGGTCCTCATGTGTCTTGTTAGATCATTCGTTTGACTACAGCCCTTGCCACAAACTGTACATGTAAAGGGCTTTTCCCCTGTATGAGTCCTCATGTGTCTTGTTAGATCACACGTTTGACTAAAGCCTTTTTCACAAACTGTACACGTAAAGGGCTTTTCCCCTGTATGAGTCAACATGTGCATTTTTAATGCCCCATTATGAATACAGCCCTTGCCACAAACTGTACACGTAAAGGGCCATTCCCCTGTATGAGTCATCATGTGTCTTGCTAGATCACACGTTTGACTAAAGCCTTTTTCACAAACTGTACACGTAAAGGGCTTTTCCCCTGTGTGAGTCAACATGTGTCGTTTTAGACTACCCCTTTGATTAAAGCCTTTGTCACAAACTGTACAAACAAATGGCATTTCCCCTGAATGAATCATTGTGTGCGACTTCAGATGTCCCTTCTGATGAAACATTTCGCCACAATCTGCACAACTAAAACATTCCTTACCTGTGTGACTCTTCATGGAGTGACTTTCTTTTGGTGATTTGAGGTCATGGAGCAGCTTGTTGCTCAAAGACAAACGCTTTCCTCCCATGTGTTGTGTATTGTGAGATTTCTGTGTGTTTAAACCAGACTGGTCACCCGTGGTCTCATCCCACTCATCACTGTCTTCAGTGATGTCAGATTCAGAACAGTGTGAAGAGAGGAGCTGATCATCACTAGTTGGTTGTGATGGTCCACAGTCCTCTACATCAGCTTGTGTTTGCATGCTTTTAGATGAGGTGCTGGCTACAGGTTCTGTTAGCATGTTTTCATCATCTTCATGTTTCACAAATAGTAATGTCTCTGTTGATCCACCATCCTCCTCTGATCTTTGAAGTGGCTCATCGTGTTCCCCTTTAATCTGTGGATACTCTGGTTCCTTTTTGATCAGACTGGAGGTTCTCTCCTCCTGTTCTCCTTTAATCTGTAGAGACTCTGGTTCATCTTTGATAAGACTGGAGGTTCTCTCCTCCTGTTCTCCTTTAATCTGTGGATACTCTGGTTCCTCTTTGATCAGACTGGAGGTTCTCTCCTCCTGTTCTCCTTTAATCTGTGGAGACTCTGGTTCATCTTTGATAAGACTGGAGGTTCTCTCCTGCTGCTGCTCAGGGAATACCTCCTCTTTACACACAACGGGGTGTATGGAGTCTAGACAGAAGATACAGAGGAGAAACACATCGTTACATTTTAAACTCTTGCTGTTAGTTCCATAAATTATCATTTGCTATACAACCCTATTGCTATCAGATTGTGTTGTTTGTTGTGCAACACGTTTAATGAGTTAGCTTACTTTAAACAGTCTATGATTATCCATGGTCAACATTTAAATAAAGTATTACTTACCACTTGATTCTGTTGTTAATGCTAGTTTAGCAGTCACAATAACATGAATGGGGGAAAAACTAGAATACTATTGACTATCTAGGAAACATTTTCACCACAGTTCCTCTTCCATTCCAAATAGTCACCATTGCCATTTAGCTTATAATGGTGAAACTAGTAATAGTAATAGTAGTGAAGGTTTGACCAACCTGCTCTGTGTAGTTTGACAATTGGTTGTAAAACCAAATCCAGTAGTCTGCGTTGGCGGTCAGTTTCTTGCTTGATGTGAAAAGCTTCATCCTCGTACTCTGTTAGAATTCTTCCAACAATCCCAAATATCTCTTCAGCAGCAGCAGATAGTCTCTGATTGACCAAGGACTTCAATGTTTGTAGTAAAGCCATAACTCAAAACCGGCCCAAACAAACTGATACTAGATCTATTTTTAAAGAGTGAAAATCTAAAGTACTAAAGTTTAAAGTAGAACCAACACGAAATGCTTCAGCTAGTGTAGAAAGGAGAAGTTCAGCTCTTAACAACTAGCAGAGTTTAAAGTGACTCCAAGCAGAATAAACTCTTGTTAAATACTAACAGAGGGCCCTGATGGTCCAATCAGAGTGAGGGGGCGGGACACAAAACTGGCCAATCACTGCTCCCAGGCAATTCAATGAGTTTTATATCAAACATTAAGCAAATGAAACATTATATCAGATTCAGTAAAACAAATAAAAATAAAGTAAAAGCTGCATTATGTAACTTTTCTATTCTATCTAATGGAACACATTTAAATAAATTAAATGTCAGTGTAGAATAATAATGACACAATCTCAATGAAAGGCAGCAGCAAACAGGCATGCATGTTTTTAGCTGTGATAAAAAGAACAGAGTTGTTGCAGAGCTGCAGTTTTCAGGGAGAGTTCCAGATATGTTACTCTGAATACTATGTTTTAATTCTAGGGTCATAAAGCAAACCTTTACCAGGTGACCTTAGAGGTATGAACGGGTGGCACATACGCAAGACTAAAGACTTGAGTCGCAGCGTTCTGAATGAGCTGCAATCACCTGGTATATTTTTAGGGACATCAGTAAAACACTGGTACAGTAGTCAAGACAAGCCTACTATTGGACATTTTTGTAGATTCCGGTTGGATATAAATCATATAATCTGACTTTGACGGTGCTAATGTGGCTGGTTAAAGTTCTGAGGCCATGACTACAACAAGGTTTGAAGCTAAGCGCCTAACTTTTAATCCATTGTCCTTGACTTCAAAACAAGTAGGCCTACTTTAGTTTTGCCTTTGTTTATTTGGTTAACTTATATCCAATTTGGTATATCCAAAATGGATTAGTTCAATGCATGTTCTCAGTGTTTCTATTGTACATGGCATAGTAGATTTGTGTGTCGAGAAAAAGGAACTTACTTATAGAACAATAGAGCAAAATATAATTCATCATTTTTTTATCATATAATATGTAAAAGACAGCCCTCTCCACAAGTGCAGCAAAGCATTATGGTAATTGTAGTAATCCACCAGTGTCCATGACTAAATTATTTAAATGCAAATGATTCCCAATCCTAGTATATACATGTTCCACTCCATTCACACAATACTGTAGGAGTAGGCTATATGCAATCTACTTATCACACTAAAAGGATCACATGCAAATTGGTTGGTCGATCCATTCAGCAATAGGGTTACACACCCTAACCCATTATCACCTGTCCATTAACAATGGGATGGGACAGACATGCTCCTAAACATTCCACAACATTCACAACCCATTTATTCTAACACGGTAGATAAAGGTGGAATTCCTGTATCCTACGACTAGAAATAATAATGCACAATAAAAATAAAATATAATTGTCATACCAATTGTCAGATAACATATCAACTCACGTCCACAACTACTATTATTTTGTCATAGTTTTAACCATCATCACAGTATGACTAAGGGATGTGTCACCATCCTTGCACACAATTGTTATTGTTATTATACACTAGATCTACAAGTAGTCACAAGTACAATGGACAGTATGCACTCTGTAACATTACTCCTGTCATGTTCAAAGTAGAAAGTTCAAGTAAAATATGTGTACTGTTTAATTTAATTAATACTCCTATCATGTTCCTTATAGTAATAGTTTGGCATGCAGGATGTAAAACGAAGCAGTTCTTGTCACTGTATTGTTCACAGTACAAGTTGAAGGTGAAGCACATGTGTGTGATGAGCTTTATGTAATGAACACACAAAAGATGTGAATTACGGACAGTGTTTTTACAGAGTAAATATGTTCTGTTACATTTTTATGAAGACAGCATAATACAGATAATCTAAACATATAATCAAACTAAGTCATTATTTGAAGAAACAACACATGTCAACACACAGAGGAAAGTTATACAATTGCACCACTAGTGCATGAATATGGCAATTTAATTGGTGTGGAATGTGGGCAAACACTGATTCTCATTGTTATACCTGTATCAGCAGGTCATTATACAAATAATAAAATAAAGTATAGTACATCATGTTTAATGTAAGCTGGACTAAACTGCTGATAATTTACATTGTAAACATAAAGCATTTTCTGAAGAAAAAAGCCCTTATCATGTAACAGCTTTTTTCCTCTTGAAGACACATCTTCATGTGCGATTTTAGATTGCAATTCATACTAAAGCCCTTTTCACAAACTGTACACGTAAAGGGCCTTTCCCCTGTATGAGTCATGTGTATTTTTAGATCAGTCATTCGAGAAAAGCCCATGCCACAAAATGTACATGTAAAGGGCTCTTAGCCTGTATGAGTCACCATGTGTATTTTTAATTGGCCATTATGAGTTGAAAATTGATTAAAATAATTGATGTATAGTCCATGTTTAATGTATATAGCTGGACTAAACTGAATAATTGACATTACGTGTCAACATAATGCCTTATTTGAAGAGGAAAAAACACTCATCATTTAACAGCTTTTTTCTCTTTAAGACACGTCTTCATGTGTATTTTTAATTGCCCATTCTGAGTATAGCCTTTGCCACAAACTGTACACGTAAAAGGCCTTTCCCCTGTATGAGTCATCATATGTGTCCTTAGATTACTTATTTGACTACATTGTTTGCCACACACTGTACACATAAAGGGTTTTTCCCCTGTGTGAATCACCATGTGTAATTTTAATGCCCCATTATGAATACAGCCCTTGCCACAAACTGTACACGTAAAGGGCCTTTCCCCTGTATGAGACCTCATGTGTACATTTAACTCCCCAGTGTGACGGCAGCCCTTGCCACAAACTGTACACGTAAAGGGCCTTTCCCCTGTATGAGTCATCATGTGTACATTTAAATTCCCAGTATTAGTGCAGCCTTTGCCACAAACGGTACACGTAAAAGGTTTTTCCCTTGTATGAGTCCTCATGTGTCTTGTTAGATCATTCGTTTGACTACAGCCCTTGCCACAAACTGTACATGTAAAGGGCTTTTCCCCTGTATGAGTCCTCATGTGTCTTGTTAGATCACACGTTTGACTAAAGCCTTTTTCACAAACTGTACAAACAAATGGCATTTCCCCTGAATGAATCATTGTGTGCGTCTTCAGATGTCCCTTCTGATTAAACATTTTGCCACAATCTGCACAACTAAAACATTTCTTACCTGTGTGACTCTTCATGGAGTGACTTTCTTTTGGTGATTTGAGGTCATGGAGCAGCTTGTTGCTCAAAGACAAACGCTTTCCTCTCTTTCCTTGTGTATTGTGTGATTTCAGTGTCTTTAAACCAGTCTGGTCATCCGTGGTCTCATCCCACTCATCACTCTCTTCAGTGATGTCAGATTCAGAACAGTGTGAAGAGACGAGCTGATCATCACTAGTTGGTTGTGATGGTCCACAGTCCTCTACATCAGCTTGTGTTTGCATGCTTTTAGATGAGGTGCTGGCTACAGGTTCTGTTAGCATGTTTTCACCATCTTCATGTTTCACTAATAGTAATGTCTCTGTTGATCCACCATCCTCCTCTGATCTTTGAAGTAGCTCATCGTGTTCCCCTTTAATCTGTGGATACTCTGGTTCCTCTTTGATCAGACTGGAGGTTCTCTCCTCCTGTTCTTCTTTAATCTGTGGAGACTCTGGTTCATCTTTGATCAGACTGGAGGTTCTCTCCTGCTGCTGCTCAGGGAGTACCTCCTCTTTACACACATGGGGGTGTATGGAGTCTAGACAGAAGATACAGAGGAGAATCACATCATTACATGTTTGAACATTAACTCTTGCTGTTAGTTCCATACCTGCCCTAGTGTTGTTTTGATTTCAGTGTGTCATGCAAATGATTGTCTTACTTCAACAATGCTTCATTTCTAAAACAAGCATCTCCTTGTTTCTGCAATGTAAATTATAATTTGCTATACAACCCTATTTCTATCAGATTGTGTTTGTTGTTTTAGAGTGCAACACGTTAATGAGTTAGCTTACTTTAAACAGTCTATGATTATCCATGGTCAACATTTAAATAAATTATTACTTACCACTTGATTCTGTTGTTAATGCTAGTTTAACAGTCACACTAACATGGGGAAAATACTAGAATACTATTGACTATCTATGCAGCATTTTCACCAGTTCCTCTTCCATTCCAAATAATCACCATTTCCATTTAGCTTATAATGGTGAAAATAGTAATAGTAGTGAAGGTTTTACCAACCTGCTCTGTGTAGTTTGACAATTGGTTGTAAAACCATATCCAGTAGTCTGCGTTGGCGGTCAGTTTCTTGCATGATGTGAAAAGCTTCATCCTCGTACTCTGTTAGAATTCTTCCAACAATCCCAAATATCTCTTCAGCAGCAGCAGATAGTCTCTGGTTGACCAAGGACTTCAATGTTTGTAGTAAAGCCATAACTCAAAACCGGCCAAAACAAACTGATACTAGATCTATTTTTAAAGAGCGAAAATCTAAAGTAGGCTACTAAAGTTTAAAGTAGAAACAACACGAAATGCTTCAGCTAGTGAAGAAAGGAGAAGTTCAGCTCTTAACAACTAGCAGAGTTTAAAGTGACTCTCCAAGCAGAATAAACTCTTGTTAAATACTAACAGAGGGCCCTGATGGTCCAATCAGAGTGTGGGGGCGGGACACAAAACTGGCCAATCACTGCTCCCAGGCAATTCAATTCGTTTTATATCAAACATTAAGCAAATTAAACATCAGATTCAGTAAAACAAATAAAAATAAAGTAAAAGCTGCATTATGTAACTTTTCTATTCTACCCCGTATTTGAACCTTGTTGCCTTAATTGAAAACATATTCAGGACACATGTAGAGCAAAATGGAACACATTTAAATAAATTGAATGTCAGTGTAGAATAATAATGACACAATCTCAATGAAAGGCAGCAGCAAACATGGGCATGCATGTTTTAGTTGTGGTAAAAAGAACAGAGTTGTTGCAGAGCTGCAGTTTTCAGGGAGTTTGTTCCAGATATGTTACTCTGAATACTGTTTTAATTCTAGGGTCATAAAGCAAACCTTTACCAGGTGACCTTAGAGGTATGAACGGGTGGCACTGTGACCTACGCAAGACTAAAGACTTGAGTAGCAGCGTTCTGAATGAGCTGCAATCACCTGGTATATTTTTTGGGACATCAGTAAAACACTGGTAGGCTACAGTAGTCAAGACTAGCCTACTATTGGACATTTTTGTAGATTCCGGTTGGATATAAATCATATAATCTGACTGGTGGCTGGTTAAAGTTCTGAGGCCATGACTACAACAAGGTTTGAAGCTAAGCGCCTAACTTTTAATCCATTGTCCTTGACTTCAATACAAGTAATTTAGTTTTGTCTTTGTTTATTTGAGGACAATCTTGGTATATCCATATTGTACATGGCAAAGTAGATTTGTATGTCGAGAAAAAGGAACTTACTTATAGAACAATAGAGCAAAATATCATTCATCATTTTTATTATATACTGTATGTAAAAGACAGCCCTCTCCCTCTCCACAAGTGCAGCAAAGCATTATGGTCATTGTAGTAATCCACCAGTGTCCATGACTAAATGATTTAAATGCAAATGTTCCCAATCCTAGTATACATACATGTTCCACTCCATTCACACAATACTGTAGGAGTAGGCTATATGCACTCTACTTATCACACTAAAAGGATCACATGCAAATTAGTTGGTCGATCCATTCAGCAATAGGGTTACACACCCTAACCCATTATCACCTGTCCATTAACAATGGGACAGACATGCTCCTAAACATTCCACAACATTCACAACCCATTTATTCTAACACGGTAGATAAAGGTGGAATTCCTGTATCCTACGACTAGAAATAATAATGCACTGGTATTGTACAATAAAAAATAAAAAATAAAAATAATGTTTCATTCATACCAATTGTCAGATAACATATCAACTCACGTCCACAACTATTATTTTGTCATAGTTTTAAACATAATCACAGTATGACTATGGGATGTGACACCATGTGCTTTTACATTTTTATGAAGACAGCATAATACAGATAATCTAAACATATAATCAAACTAAGTCATTATTTGAAAAAAAACCCCAAAGTGATTAGATTGAAATACATTATGGTAATATATGCTAGTCCAAACAACACATGTCAACACACAGAGAAAAGTTATAAAATTGCACCACTAATGCATGAATATGGCAATTTAATTGGTGTGGAATGTGGGCAAACACTGATTCTCATTGTTATACCTGTATCAGCAGGTCATTATACAAATAATAAAATAAAGTATAGTACATCATGTTTAATGTAAGCTGGAATAAACTGCTGATAATTGACATTGTAAACATAAAGCATTTTCTGAAGAAAAAAGCCCTTATCATGTAACAGCTTTTTTCCTCTTGAAGACACATCTTCATGTGCGATTTTAGATTGCAATTCATACTAAAGCCCTTTCACAAACTGTACACGTAAAGGGCCTTTCCCCTGTATGAGTCATGTGTATTTTTAGATCAGTCATTCATGAAAAGCCCATGCCACAAAATGTACATGTAAAGGGCTCCTAGCCTGTATGAGTCACCATGTGTATTTTTAATTGGCCATTATGAGTTGAAAATTGATGTATAGTCCATGTTTAATGTATATAGCTGGACTAAACTGAATAATTGACATTATGTGTCAACATAATGCCTTATTTGAAGAAGAAAAAACACTCATCATTTAACAGCGTTTTCCTCTTTAAGACACGTCTTTATGTGTATTTTTAAGTGCCCATTCCGAGTATAGCCTTTGCCACAAACTGTACACGTAAAGGGCCTTTCCCCTGTATGAGTCATCATGTGTACATTTAACTCCCCAGTGTGACGGCAGCCTTTGCCACAAACTGTACACGTAAAGGGCCTTTCCCCTGTATGAGTCATCATGTGTACATTTAACTCCCCAGTGTGACGGCAGCCTTTGCCACAAACTGTACACGTAAAGGGCCTTTCACCTGTATGAGTCATCATGTGTACATTTAAATTCCCATTATTAGTGCAGCCTTTGCCACAAACGGTACACGTAAAAGGTTTTTCCCCTGTATGAGTCAACATGTGCATTTTTAATGCCCCATTATTAGTGCAGCCTTTGCCACAAACGGTACACGTAAAAGGTTTTTCCCCTGTATGAGTCCTCATGTGTACATTTAACTCCCCAGTGTGACGGCAGCCCTTGCCACAAACTGTACACGTAAAGGGCTTTTCCCCTGTATGAGTCCTCATGTGTCTTGTTAGATCATTCGTTTGACTACAGCCCTTGCCACAAACTGTACATGTAAAGGGCTTTTCCCCTGTATGAGTCCTCATGTGTCTTGTTAGATCACACGTTTGACTAAAGCCTTTTTCACAAACTGTACACGTAAAGGGCTTTTTCCCTGTGTGAGTCAACATGTGTCGTTTTAGACTACCCCTTTGATTAAAGCCTTTGTCACAAACTGTACAAACAAATGGCATTTCCCCTGAATGAATCATTGTGTGCGACTTCAGATGTCCCTTCTGATGAAACATTTTACCACAATCTGCACAACTAAAACATTCCTTACCTGTGTGACTCTTCATGGAGTGACTTTCTTTTGGTGATTTGAGGTCATGGAGCAGCTTGTTGCTCAAAGACAAACGCTTTCCTCCCATGTGTTGTGTATTGTGAGATTTCCGTGTGTTTAAACCAGACTGGTCACCCGTGGTCTCATCCCACTCATCACTGTCTTCAGTGATGTCAGATTCAGAACAGTGTGAAATGAGGAGCTGATCATCACTAGTTGGTTGTGATGGTCCACAGTCCTCTACATCAGCTTGTGTTTGCATGCTTTTAGATGAGGTGCTGGCTACAGGTTCTGTTAGCATGTTTTCATCATATTCATGTTTCACTAATAGTAATGTCTCTGTTGATCCACCATCCTCCTCTGATCTTTGAAGTAGCTCATCGTGTTCCCCTTTAATCTCTGGATACTCTGGTTCCTCTTTGATCAGACTGGAGGTTCTCTCCTCCTGTTCTTCTTTAATCTGTGGAGACTCTGGTTCCTCTTTGATCAGACTGGAGGTTCTCTCCTCTTGTTCTCCTTTAATCTGTGGATACTCTGGTTCATCTTTAATAAGACTGGAGGTTCTCTCCTCTTGTTCTCCTTTAATCTGTGGAGACTCTGGTTCATCTTTGATCAGACTGGAGGTTCTCTCCTCCTGTTCTCCTTTAATCTGTGGAGACTCTGGTTCCTCCTGGGCCAGACTGGAGGTTCTCTCCTGCTGCTGCTCAGGGAGTACCTCCTCTTTACACACATGGGGGTGTATGGAGTCTAGACAGAAGATACAGAGGAGAATCACATCATTACATGTTTGAACATTAACTCTTGCTGTTAGTTCCATACCTGCCCTAGTGTTGTTTTGATTTCAGTGTGAAGTGTCATGCAAATGATTGTCTTACTTCAACAATGCTTCATTTCTAAAACAAGCATCTCCTTGTTTCTCAAATGTAAATTATCATTTGCTATACAACCCTATTTCTATCAGATTGTGTTTGTTGTTTTAGAGTGCAACACGTTAATGAGTTAGCTTACTTTAAACAGTCTATGATTATCCATGGTCAACATTTAAATAAATTATTATTTACCACTTGATTCTGTTGTTAGTGCTAGTTTAACAGTCACACTAACATGGGGAAAATACAACTAGAATACTATTGACTATCTATGCAACATTTTCACCAGTTCCTCTTCCATTCCAAATAATCACCATTTCCATTTAGCTTATAATGGTGAAAATATAGTAGTGAAGGTTTTACCAACCTGCTCTGTGTAGTTTGACAATTGGTTGTAAAACCATATCCAGTAGTCTGCGTTGGCGGTCAGTTTCTTGCTTGATGTGAAAAGCTTCATCCTCGTACTCTATTAGAATTCTTCCAACAATCCCAAATATCTCTTCAGCAGCAGCAGATAGTCTCTGGTTGACCAAGGACTTCAATGTTTGTAGTAAAGCCATAACTTAAAACCGGCCCAAACAAACTGATACTAGCTCTATTTTTAAAGAGCGAAAATCTAAAGTACTAAAGTTTAAAGTAGAACCAACACGAAATGCTTCAGCTATAGTGTAGAAAGTTGAAGTTCAGCTCTTAACAACTAGCAGAGTTTAAAGTGACTCCAAGCAGAATAAACTCTTGTTAAATACTAACAGAGGGCCATGATGGTCCAATCAGAGTGAGGGGGCGGGACACAAAACTGGCCAATCACTGATCCCAGGCAATTCAATTATTTTTTATATCAAACATTAAGCAAATTAAACATTATATCAGATTCAGTAAAACAAATAAAAATAAAGTAAAAGCTGCATTGTGTAACTTTTCTATTCTACCCCGTATTTTAACCTTGTTGCCTTAATTGAAAACATATTCAGGACACATGTAGAGCAAAATGGAACACATTTAAATAAATTAAATGTCAGTGTATAGAATAATAATGACACAATCTCAATGAAAGGCAGCAGCAAACAGGCATGCATGTTTTTAGCTGTGATAAAAAGAACAGAGTTGTTGCAGAGCTGCAGTTTTCAGGGAGTTTGTTCCAGATATGTTACTCTGAATACTATGTTTTAATGATATGGTTATAAAGCAAACCTTTACCAGGTGACCTTAGAGGTATGAACGGATGGCACCTACGCAAGACTAAAGACTTGAGTAGCAGCGTTCTGAATGAGCTGCAATCACCTGGTATATTTTTTGGGACATCAGTAAAACACTGGTAGGCTACAGTAGTCAAGACTAGCCTACTATTGGACATTTTTGTAGATTCTGGTTGGATATAAATCATATAATCTGACTGGTGGCTGGTTAAAGTTCTGAGGCCATGACTACAACAAGGTTTGAAGCTAAGCGCCTAACTTTTAATCCATTGTCCTTGACTTCAAAACAAGTAGGTTTAGTTTTGTCTTTGTTTATTTGAGGACAATCTTGGTATATCCATATTGTACATGGCATAGTAGATTTGTGTGTCGAGAAAAAGGAACTTACTTATAGTACAATAGAGCAAAAATATCATTCATCATTTTTTTTAATCATATGTATAAAAGACTCTCCACAAGTGCAGCATGCATTATGGTCATTGTAGTAATCCACCAGTGTCCATGACTAAATAATTTAAATGCAAATGATTCCCAATCCTACATGTTCCACTCCATTCACACAATGCTGTAGGAGTAGGCTATATACACTCTACTTATCACACTAAAAGGATCACATGCAAATTGGTTGGTCGATCCATTCAGCAATAGGGTTACACACCCTAACCCAGTATCACCTGTCCATTAACAATGGGACAGACATGCTTCTAAACATTCCACAAGATTCACAACCCATTTATTCTAACACAGTAGATAAAGGTGGAATTCCCGTATCCTACGACTATAAATAATAATGCACTGGTATTGTACAGTACAAATACAAAATAAAAATAATGTTTCATTCATACCAATTGTCAGATAACATATCAACTCACGTCCACAACTACTATTATTTTGTCATAGTTTTAACCATCATCACAGTATGACTAAGGGATGTGTCACCATCCTTGCACACAATTGTTATTGTTAGTAGGCTATACACTATCTACAAGTAGTCACAAGTACAATGGACAGTATGCACTCTGTAACATTAGGACTTACTCCTGTCATGTTCAAAGTAGAAAGTTCAAGTAAAATATGTGTACTGTTGAATTTAATTAATACTCCTATCATGTTCCTTATAGTAATAGTTTGGCATGCAGGATGTAAAACGAAGCAGTTCTTGTCACTGTATTGTTCACAGTACAAGTTGAAGGTGAAGCACATGTGTGTGATGAGCTTTATGTAATGAACACACAAAATATGTGTAGTTGTCAACCCTTTATTTGAAAAAGAAGAAATTACGGACAGTGTTTTTACAGAGTAAATATGTTCTGTTACATTTTTATGAAGACAGCATAATACAGATAATCTAAACATATAATCAAACTAAGTCATTATTTGAAAAAAAACCCCCAAGTGATTAGATTGAAATATATTATGGTAATATATGCTAGTCCAAACAACACATGTCAACACACAGAGAAAAGTTATAAAATTGCACCACTAATGCATGAATATGGCAATTTAATTGGTGTGGAATGTGGGCAAACACTGATTCTCATTGTTATACCTGTATCAGCAGGTCATTATACAAATAATAAAATAAAGTATAGTACATCATGTTTAATGTAAGCTGGAATAAACTGCTGATAATTGACATTGTCAACATAATGCATTTTCTGAAGAAAAAAAGCCCTTATCATTTAACAGCTTTTTTACTCTTGAAGACACATATTTTAGATTGCAATTCATACTAAAGGCCTTTTCACAAACTGTACACGTAAAGGGCCTTTCTCCTGTATGAGTCTGGTGTATTTTTAGATCAGTCATTCGAGAAAAGCCCATGACACAAAATGTACATGTAAAGGGCTCCTAGCCTGTATGAGTCATCATGTGTATTTTTAATTGGCCATTATGAGTTGAAAATTGATTAAAATAATTGATAATGTATATAGCTGGACTAAACTGAATAATTGACATTACGTGTCAACATAATGCCTTATTTGAAGAGGAAAAAACACTCATCATTTAACAGCTTTTTCCTCTTTAAGACACGTCTTCATGTGCATTTTTAATTGCACATTCTGAGTATAGCCTTTGCCGCAAACTGTACACGTAAAAGGCCTTTCCCCTGTATGAGTCATCATATGTGTCCTTAGATTACTTATTTGACTACATTGTTTGCCACACACTGTACACATAAAGGGTTTTTCCCCTGTGTGAGTCACCATGTGTAATTTTAATGCCCCATTATGAATACAGCCCTTGCCACAAACTGTACACGTAAAGGGCCTTTCCCCTGTATGAGTCATCATGTGTACTTTTAACTCCCCAGTGTGACGGCAGCCCTTGCCACAAATGGTACACGTAAAAGGTTTTTCCCCTGTATGAGTCAACATGTGTATTTTTAATGCCCAATTATGAATACAGCCCTTGCCACAAACTGTACACGTAAAGGGCCTTTCCCCTGTATGAGTCCTCATGTGTACATTTAACTCCCCAGTGTGACGGCAGCCCTTGCCACAAAGTGTACACTTAAAGGGCTTATCCCCTGTATGAGTCATCATGTGTACATTTAAATTCCCATTATTAGTGCAGCCTTTGCCACAAACGGTACACGTAAAAGGTTTTTCCACTGTGTGAGACAACATGTGTCGTTTTAGACTACCCCTTTGATTAAAGCCTTTGTCACACACTGTACAAACAAATGGCTTTTCCCCTGAATGAATCATTGTGTGCGTCTTCAGATGTCCCTTCTGATGAAACATTTTGCCACAATCTGCACAACTAAAACATTCCTTACCTGTGTGACTCTTCATGGAGTGACTTTCTTTTGGTGATTTGAGGTCATGGAGCAGCTTGTTGCTCAAAGACAAACACTTTCCTCTCTTTCCTTGTGTATTGTGTGATTTCAGTGTGTTTAAACCAGACTGGTCATCCATGGTCTCATCCCACTCATCACTCTCTTCAGTGATGTCAGATTCAGAACAGTGTGAAGAGAGGAGCTGATCATCACTAGTTGGTTGTGATGGTCCACAGTCCTCTACATCAGCTTGTGTTTGCATGCTTTTAGATGAGGTGCTGGCTACAGGTTCTGTTAGCATGTTTTCACCATCTTCATGTTTCACTAATAGTAATGTCTCTGTTGATCCACCATCCTCCTCTGATCTTTGAAGTAGCTCATCGTGTTCCCCTTTAATCTGTGGATACTCTGGTTCCTCTTTGATCAGACTGGAGGTTCTCTCCTCCTGTTCTTCTTTAATCTGTGGAGACTCTGGTTCCTCTTTGATCAGACTGGAGGTTCTCTCCTCTTGTTCTCCTTTAATCTGTGGATACTCTGGTTCATCTTTAATAAGACTGGAGGTTCTCTCCTCTAGTTCTCCTTTAATCTGTGGAGACTCTGGTTCATCTTTGATCAGACTGGAGGTTTTCTCCTGCTGCTGCTCAGGGAGTACCTCCTCTTTACACACATGGGGGTGTATGGAGTCTAGACAGAAGATACAGAGGAGAATCACATCATTACATGTTTGAACATTAACTCTTGCTGTTAGTTCCATGCCTGCCCTAGTGTTGTTTTGATTTCAGTGTGAAGTGTCATGCTTCATTTCTAAAACAAGCATCTCCTTGTTTCTCAAATGTAAATTATCATTTGCTATACAACCCTATTTCTATCAGATTTTGTTTGTTGTTTTAGAGTGCAACACGATAATGAGTTAGCTTACTTTAAACAGTCTATGATTATCCATGGTCAACATTTAAATACATTATTACTTACCACTTGATTCTGTTGTTAATGCTAGTTTAACAGTCACACTAACATGGGGAAAATACTAGAATACTATTGACTATCTATGCAACATTTTCACCAGTTCCTCTTCCATTCCAAATAATCACCATTTCCATTTAGCTTATAATGGTGAAAATAGTAATAGTAGTGAAGGTTTTACCAACCTGCTCTGTGTAGTTTGACAATTGGTTGTAAAACCATATCCAGTAGTCTGCGTTGGCGGTCAGTTTCTTGCTTGATGTGGAAAGCTTCATCCTCGTACTCTGTTAGAATTCTTCCAACAATCCCAAATATCTCTTCAGCAGCAGCAGATAGTCTCTGGTTGACCAAGGACTTCAATGTTTGTAGTAAAGCCATAACTTAAAACCGGCCCAAACAAACTGATACTAGATCTATTTTTAAAGAGCGAAAATCTAAAGTACTAAAGTTTAAAGTAGAACCAACACGAAATGCTTCAGCTATAGTGTAGAAAGTTGAAGTTCAGCTCTTAACAACTAGCAGAGTTTAAAGTGACTCCAAGCAGAATAAACTCTTGTTAAATACTAACAGAGGGCCCTGATGGTCCAATCAGAGTGAGGGGGCGGGACAGAAAACTGGCCAATCACTGCTCCCAGGCAATTAAATTAGTTTTATATCAAACATTAAGCAAATTAAACATTATATCAGATTCAGTAAAACAAATAAAAATAAAGTAAAAGCTGCATTATGTAACTTTTCTATTCTACCCCGTATTTGAACCTTGTTGCCTTGATTGAAAACATATTCAGGACACATGTAGAGCAAAATGGAACACATTTAAATAAATTAAATGTCAGTGTAGAATAATAATGACACAATCTCAATGAAAGGCAGCAGCAAACAGGCATGCATGATGATGTTTTTAGCTGTGGTAAAAATAACAGAGTTGTTGCAGAGCTGCAGTTTTCAGGGAGTTTGTTCCAGATGTTACTCTGAATACTATGTTTTAATTCTATATGGTCATAAAGCAAACCTTTACCAGGTGACCTTAGAGGTATGAACGGGTGGCAAGACCTGGTATATTTTTAGGGACATCAGTAAAACACTGGTACAGTAGTCAAGACTAGCCTACTATTGGACATTTTAGTACTTTAGTTTTGTCTTTGTTTATTTGAGGACAAACTTGGTATATCCATATTGTACATGGCATAGTAGATTTGTGTGTCGAGAAAAAGGAACTTACTTATAGAACAATAGAGCAAAATATCATTCATCATTTTTATTATATACTGTATGTAAAAGACAGCCCTCTCCCTCTCCTCAGTGCAGCAAAGCATTATGGTCATTGTAGTAATCCACCAGTGTCCATGACTAAATGATTTAAATGCAAATGATTCAAAATCCAATGTTCCACTCCATTCACACAATACTGTAGGAGTAGGCTATATGCACATTGCACTCTACTTATCACACTAAAAGGATCACATGCAAATGAGTTGGTCGATCCATTCAGCAATAGGGTTACACACCCTAACCCATTATCACCTGTCCATTAACAATGGGACAGACATGCTCCTAAACATTCCACAACATTCACAACGCATTTATTCTAACACGGTAGATAAAGGTGGAATTCCTGTATCCTACGACTAAAAATAATAATGCACTGGTATTGTACAATAAAAAAAATATATAAAAATAATGTTTCATTCATACCAATTGTCAGATAACATATCAACTCACGTCCACAACTACTATTATTTTGTCATAGTTTTAAACATCATCACAGTATGACTAAGGGATGTGTCACCATCCTTGCACAAAATTGTTATTGTTATTATACACTAGATCTACAAGTAGTCACAAGTACAATGGACTCTGTAACATTAGGACTTACTCATGTCATGTTCAAAGTAGAAAGTTCAAGTAAAATATGTGTACCGTTTAATTTAATTAATACTCCTATCATGTTCCTTATAGTAATAGTTTGGCATGCAGGATGTAAAACGAAGCAGTTCTTGTCACTGTATTGTTCACAGTACAAGTTGAAGGTGAAGCACATGTGTGTGATGAGCTTTATGTAATGAACACACAAAATATATGTGTAGCTGTCAACCCTTTATTTGAAAAAGAAGAAATTACGGACAGTGTTTTTACAGAGTAAATATGTTCTGTTACATTTTTATGAAGACAGCATAGTACAGATAATCTAAACATATAATCAAACTAAGTCATTATTTGCACAAAAAAACCAAGTGATTAGATTGAAATACATTATGATAATATATGCTAGTCCAAACAACACATGTCAACACACAGTTATACAATTGCACCACTAGTGCATGAATATGGCAATTTAATTGGTGTGGAATGTGTACTGTATCAGCAGGTCATTATACAAATAATAAAATAAAGTATAGTACATCATGTTTAATGTAAGCTGGACTAAACTGCTGATAATTGACATTGTCAACATAATGCATTTTCTGAAGAAAAAAGCCCTTATCATGTAACAGCTTTTTTCCTCTTGAAGACACATCTTCATGTGCGATTTTAGATTGCAATTCATACTAAAGCCCTTTTCACAAACTGTACACGTAAAGGGCCTTTCCCCTGTATGAGTCATGTGTATTTTTAGATCAGTCATTCGAGAAAAGCCCATGCCACAAAATGTACATGTAAAGGGCTCCTAGCCTGTATGAGTCACCATGTGTATTTTTAATTGGCCATTATGAGTTGAAAATTGATGTATATTCCATGTTTAATGTATATAGCTGGACTAAACTGAATAATTGACATTATGTGTCAACATAATGCCTTATTTGAAGAAGAAAAAACACTCATCATTTAACAGCTTTTTCCTCTTTAAGACACGTCTTCATGTGTATTTTTAATTGCCCATTCTGAGTATAGCCTTTGCCACAAACTGTACACGTAAAGGGCCTTTCCCCTGTATGAGTCATCATGTGTACATTTAACTCCCCAGTGTGACGGCAGCCTTTGCCACAAACTGTACACGTAAAGGGCCTTTCCCCTGTATGAGTCAGCATGTGTACATTTAAATTCCCATTATTAGTGCAGCCTTTGCCACAAACGGTACACGTAACAGGTTTTTCCCCTGTATGAGTCAACATGTGCATTTTTAATGCACCATTATGAATACAGCCCTTGCCACAAACTGTACACGTAAAGGGCCTTTCCCCTGTATGAGTCCTCATGTGTACATTTAACTCCCCAGTGTGATGGCAGCCCTTGCCACAAACTGTACACGTAAATGGCTTTTCCCCTGTATGAGTCCTCATGTGTCTTTTTAGATCATTCGTTTGACTACAGCACTTGCCACAAACTGTACATGTAAAGGGCTTTTCCCCTGTATGAGTCCTCATGTGTCTTGTTAGATCACACGTTTGACTAAAGCCTTTTTCACAAACTGTACACGTAAAGGGCTTTCCCCCTGTGTGAGTCAACATGTGTCGTTTTAGACTACCCCTAAGATTAAAGCCTTTGCCACAAACTGTACACGTAAAGGGCCTTTCCCCTGTATGAGTCATCATGTGTACATTTAACTCCCCAGTGTGACGGCAGCCTTTGCCACAAACTGTACACGTAAAGGGCCTTTCCCCTGTATGAGTCAGCATGTGTACATTTAAATTCCCATTATTAGTGCAGCCTTTGCCACAAACGGTACACGTAACAGGTTTTTCCCCTGTATGAGTCAACATGTGCATTTTTAATGCACCATTATGAATACAGCCCTTGCCACAAACTGTACACGTAAAGGGCCTTTCCCCTGTATGAGTCCTCATGTGTACATTTAACTCCCCAGTGTGACGGCAGCCCTTGCCACAAACTGTACACGTAAATGGCTTTTCCCCTGTATGAGTCCTCATGTGTCTTTTTAGATCATTCGTTTGACTACAGCACTTGCCACAAACTGTACATGTAAAGGGCTTTTCCCCTGTATGAGTCCTCATGTGTCTTGTTAGATCACACGTTTGACTAAAACCTTTTTCACAAACTGTACACGTAAAGGGCTTTTCCCCTGTGTGAGTCAACATGTGTCGTTTTAGACTACCCCTAAGATTAAAGCCTTTGTCACAAACTGTACAAACAAATGGCATTTCCCCTGAATGAATCATTGTGTGCGACTTCAGATGTCCCTTCTGATGAAACATTTTGCCACAATCTGCACAACTAAAACATTCCTGACCTGTGTGACTCTTCATGGAGTGACTTTCTTTTGGTGATTTGAGGTCATGGAGCAGCTTGTTGCTCAAAGACAAACGCTTTCCTCTCATGTGTTGTGTATTGTGAGATTTCCGTGTGTTTAAACCAGACTGGTCACCCGTGGTCTCATCCCACTCATCACTGTCTTCAGTGATGTCAGATTCAGAACAGTGTGAAGAGAGGAGCTGATCATCACTAGTTGGTTGTGATGGTCCACAGTCCTCTACATCAGCTTGTGTTTGCATGCTTTTAGATGAGGTGCTGGCTACAGGTTCTGTTAGCATGTTTTCATCATCTTCATGTTTCACTAATAGTAATGTCTCTGTTGATCCACCATCCTCCTCTGATCTTTGAAGTGGCTCATTGTGTTCCCCTTTAATCTGTGGATACTCTGGTTCCTTTTTGATCAGACTGGAGGTTCTCTCCTCCTGTTCTCCTTTAATCTGTAGAGACTCTGGTTCATCTTTGATAAGACTGGAGGTTCTCTCCTCCTGTTCTCCTTTAATCTGTAGAGACTCTGGTTCATCTTTGATAAGACTGGAGGTTCTCTCCTCCTGTTCATCTTTAATCTGTGGAGACTCTGGTTCATCTTTGATAAGACTGGAGGTTCTCTCCTGCTGCTGCTCAGGGAATACCTCCTCTTTACACACAACGGGGTGTATGGAGTCTAGACAGAAGATACAGAGGAGAAACACATCGTTACATTTTAAACTCTTGCTGTTACTTCCATAAATTATCATTTGCTATACAACCCTATTGTTATCAGATTGTGTTGTTTGTTGTGCAACACGTTTAATGAGTTAGCTTACTTTAAACAGTCTATGATTATCCATGGTCAACATTTAAATAAATTATTACTTACCACTTGATTCTGTTGTTAATGCTAGTTTAGCATTCACAATAACATGAATGGGGGAAAATACAACTAGAATACTATTGACTATCTATGAAACATTTTCACCACAGTTCCTCTTCCATTCCAAATAGTCACCATTGCCATTTAGCTTATAATGGTGAAAATAGTAATAGTAATAGTAGTGAAGGTTTGACCAACCTGCTCTGTGTAGTTTGACAATTGGTTGTAAAACCATATCCAGTAGTCTGCGTTGGCGGTCAGTTTCTTGCTTGATGTGAAAAGCTTCATCCTCGTACTCTGTTAGAATTCTTCCAACAATCCCAAATATCTCTTCAGCAGCAGCAGATAGTCTCTGATTGACCAAGGACTTCAATGTTTGTAGTAAAGCCATAACTCAAAACCGGCCCAAACAAACTGATACTAGATCTATTTTTAAAGAGCGAAAATCTAAAGTACTAAAGTTTAAAGTAGAACCAACACGAAATGCTTCAGCTAGTGTAGAAAGGAGAAGTTCAGCTCTTAACAACTAGCAGAGTGACTCCAAGCAGAATAAACTCTTGTTAAATACTAACAGAGGGCCCTGATGGTCCAATCAGAGTGAGGGGGCGGGACACAAAACTGGCCAATCACTGCTCCCAGGCAATTCAATGAGTTTTATATCAAACATTAAGCAAATGAAACATTATATCAGATTCAGTAAAACAAATAAAAATAAAGTAAAAGCTGCACTATGTAACTTTTCTATTCTATCTAATGGAACACATTTAAATAAATTAAATGACAGTGTAGAATAATAATGACACAATCTCAATAAAAGGCAGCAGCAAACAGGCATGCATGTTTTAGCTGTGAAAAAAAGAACAGAGTTGTTGCAGAGCTGCAGTTTTCAGGGAGAGTTCCAGATATTATGTTACTCTGAATACTATGTTTTAATTCTAGGGTCATAAAGCAAACCTTTACCAGGTGACCTTGTATAAACGGGTGGCACCTACGCAAGACTAAAGACTTGAGTCGCAGCGTTCTGAATGAGCTGCAATCACCTTTAGGGACATCAGTAAAACACTGGTACAGTAGTCAAGACTAACCTACTATTGGACATTTTTGTAGATTCCGGTTGGATATAAATCATATAATCTGACTTTAGACAATAGGTTTACACACCCTAACCCATTATCACCTGTCCATTAACAATGGGACAGACATGCTCCTAAACATTCCACAAGATTCACAACCCATTTATTCTAACACAGTAGATAAAGGTGGAATTCCCGTATCCTACGACTATAAATAATAATGCACTGGTATTGTACAGTAAAAATAAAATATAAAAATCTTTCATTCATACCAATTGTCAGATAACATATCAACTCACGTCCACAACTACTATTATTTTGTCATAGTTTTAACCATCATCACAGTATGACTAAGGGATGTGTCACCATCCTTGCACACAATTGTTATTGTTATTATACACTATCTACAAGTAGTCACAAGTACAATGGACAGTATGCACTCTGTAACATTAGGACTTACTCCTGTCATGTTCAAAGTAGAAAGTTCAAGTAAAATATGTGTACTGTTGAATTTAATTAATACGGACTATCTACCTACCTATATACCTATATGTTCCTTATAGTAATAGTTTGGCATGCATGATGTAAAATGAAGCAGTTCTTGTCACTGTATTGTTCACAGTAGAAGTTGAAGCACATGTGTGTGATGAGCTTTATGTAATGAACACACAAAATATATGTGTAGCTGTCAACCCTTTATTTGAAAAAGAAGAAATTACGGACAGTGTTTTTACAGAGTAAATATGTTCTGTTACATTTTTATGAAGACAGCATAGTACAGATAATCTAAACATATAATCAAACTAAGTCATTATTTGCACAAAAAAACCAAGTGATTAGATTGAAATACATTATGATAATATGCTAGTCCAAACAACACATGTCAACACACAGTTATACAATTGCACCACTAGTGCATGAATATGGCAATTTAATTGGTGTGGAATGTGTACTGTATCAGCAGGTCATTATACAAATAATAAAATAAAGTATAGTACATCATGTTTAATGTAAGCTGGACTAAACTGCTGATAATTGACATTGTCAACATAATGCATTTTCTGAAGAAAAAAGGCCTTATCATTTAACAGCTTTTTCTTCTTGAAGACACATCTTCATGTGCGATTTTAGATTGCAATTCATACTAAAGCCCTTTTCACAAACTGTACAAGTAAAGGGCCTTTCCCCTGTATGAGTCATGTGTATTTTTAGATCAGTCATTCGAGAAAAGCCCATGCCACAAAATGTACATGTAAAGGGCTCCTAGCCTGTATGAGTCACCATGTGTATTTTTAATTGGCCATTATGAGTTGAAAATTGATTAAAATAATTGATGTATAGTCCATGTTTAATGTATATAGCTGGACGAAACTGAATAATTGACATTACGTGTCAACATAATGCCTTATTTGAAGAAGAAAAAACACTCATCATTTAACAGCTTTTTCCTCTTTAAGACACGTCTTCATGTGTATTTTTAATTTCCCATTCTGAGTATAGCCTTTGCCACAAACTGTACACGTAAAGGGCCTTTCCCCTGTGTGACTCATCATGTGTTTTTTTAGATCGCCCCTATGAACAAAGCCTTTGCCACAAACAGTACAAGTAATGGGCCTTTCCCCTGTGTGACTCATCATGTGACGTTTAAGATCACTATTTTGACTAAAGCAAGTGCTGCAAACTGTGCAGGCAAATGGCTTTTCCCCTGAATGAATCACTGTGTGCTTCTTCAGATGTTCCTTCAGATTAAACATTTTACCACAATCTGCACAGCTAAAACATTTCTTACCTGTATGAGTCGTCATGTGTACATTTAACTCCCCAGTGTGACGACAGCCCTTGCCACAAACGGTACACGTAAAAGGTTTTTCCCCTGTATGAGTCAACATGTGTATTTTTAATGCCCAATTTTGAATGCAGCCCTTGCCACAAACTGTACACATAAAGGGTTTTTCCCCTGTGTGAGTCATCATGTGTAATTTTAGATTACACTTTTGAACAAAGCCTTTGTCACACACTGTACAAACAAATGTCTTTTCCCCTGTATGAGTCATCATGTGTACTTTTAACTCCCATGTTTGACGGCAGCCCTTGCCACAGACTGTACACATAAAGGGCCTTTCCCCTGTATGAGTCCTCATGTGACGTTTTAGATCACTATTTTGACTAAAGCAAGTGCTGCAAACTGTGCAGGCAAATGGCTTTTCCCCTGAATGAATCACTGTGTGCTTCTTCAGATGTTCCTTCTGATTAAACATTTTGCCACAATCTGCACAGCTAAAACATTTACCTGTCTCTGTTTCTTTTGTTTTTTCCCCTGTATGAGTCGTCATGTGTGATTTTAGATTACCCTTTAGACTAAAGCCTCTGCCACAAACTGTACACGTAAAGGGTTTTTCCCCTGTGTGAGTAAACATGTGTAATTTTAGACTACCCCTTTGATTAAAGCCTTTGTCACACACTGTACAAACAAATGGCTTTTCCCCTGAATGAATCATTGTGTGCTTCTTCATATGTTCCTTGCGATTAAACATTTTACCACAATCTGCACAACTAAAACATTTCTTACCTATTTGACTCATGGAGTTACTTTGTTTGGGTGATTTGAGGTCATGGAGCAGCTTGTTGCTCAAAGACAAACTCTTTCCTACCATGTGTTGTGAATTGTGAGATTTCAGTGTGTTTAAACCAGACTGGTCATCCATGGTCTCATCCCACTCATCACTGTCTTCAGTGATGTCAGATTCAGAACAGTGTGAAGAGAGGAGCTGATCATCACTAGTTGGTTGTGATGGTCCACAGTCCTCTACATCAGCTTGTGTTTGCATGCTTTTAGATGAGGTGCTGGCTACAGGTTCTGTTAGCATGTTTTCACCATCTTCATGTTTCACTAATAGTAATGTCTCTGTTGATCCACCATCCTCCTCTGATGTTTGAAGTAGCTCATCGTGTTCCCCTTTAATCTGTGGATACTCTGGTTCCTCTTTGATAAGACTGGAGGTTCTCTCCTCCTGTTTTTCTTTAATCTGTAGAGACTCTGGTTCATCTTTGATAAGACTGGAGGTTCTCTCCTCGTGTTTTTCTTTAATCTGTAGAGACTCTGGTTCATCTTTGATAAGACTGTAGGTTCTCTCCTCCTGTTCTTCTTTAATCTGTAGAGACTGGTTCATCTTTGATAAGACTGGAGGTTCTCTCCTGCTGCTGCTCAGGGAATACCTCCTCTTTACACACAATGGGGTGCATGGAGTCTAGACAGAAGATACAGAGGAGAAACACATCATTACATGTTTGAACATGAACTCTTGCTGTTAATTCCATACCTGCCCTAATGTTGTTTTGATTTCAGTGTGAAGTGTCATGCAAATGATTGTCTTACTTCAACAAAAACAAAGCATCTCCTTGTTTCTCAAATGTAAATTATCATTTGCTATACAACCTTATTGCTATCAGATTGTGTTGTTTGTTGTTTTAGAGTGCAACACGTTTAATGAGTTAGTGTAACAGACTTCTTTTCAGAATGCCTGCATTTACACTTGGTTGCATGGTGAAAATAGTCTGTCTACAAGCTCACGTGTTGTGAGCCCTATACAAATGCAATCCATATCAATTTTGTATTTGATTTTGTTCAAATTACAGATGAGGAGGTCACATGGAGGAAGTGGAGATGATGGTGATGGATAAATAAAATGGATAATAAAAATGGTAAGAACATTTTCACATTTTGTCACTGGGTTTTACCCACAGGGCAACTGTTAAGTCATGGATCACAAGCCAGAGAAATGATTAAGGTGAAAATAATTTATTTAATTAATTCTGTGATTTCAGACGAACTTTCGCTGGAGGAAGACCTATCGAATTCAAATGCAACCTCTGCTGGAAAGGCTACCACCAGTCGGGTTTCCCTGACCCTCTACTATACGCAACATCCAGACCTCAAGGAACGCACCCAGCTTTCCGTGCTCGGACATACAGACACATACTGACTCCACTCAGAAGATAATTGGTGTTTTAAAGACTTAAGCACTTAAACTTGAACTGATACGTCTTCTAAATCCTCACAGATTTTAGTTAAAACGTTTGCTGCAAAATAATATATATTTACAGATTTGTGCCACATTTTCACGATGTTTCAAAATTAGCAAATCTACAAGCTCGTTTTCAACAGCTTACATCTTTTTAAATAATGGTTAAAGTGGCTAAAACCAGGGGATCTTGGACTTCAGTGACGGGGACCTGGGGTCTGAGAGCCGGAGAGTTGGACAGGGTGCATTTTGGAACTTCTGCTGGCGGCCACCACCAGTCAGGCTTCATAAAGGAAGGAAACGGACAGGCTCAAATGCTGAATAACTTTGGCATGAAAAGGGTTCAAACCCACCGCTATAGGGGTTTCCAAATGGACTCTTGAATGTATGCTGCACGATTTCTTGCTCAAAAGGTGAATCTCGATTTTGTGTTCTGTTTATTGCTGTGTAACTGTTATTGCAACATTACTGGGCCTACATAACTAACTCCACACAGAATAGACTTGGTGTTTTATAGAAGTTAAACTTGAGAACTGATTCCACAAAATGTCTAAATCCTTGCAGATTTTAGTTAAAACGTTCACTGTGTTTGGGCCACATTTTCACGATTTTTCGATAGCAAATCTACAAGCTCATGATCTTGTAGATCTGCCAACAATCTAACGGCTTTTAAAATTATGGTTAAAGTGTTTAATGGTATGACTGTTTTCTGAAAAGTCTAGATGTTTCTGTATCATTGGTGTTGGAACGATTTACTCCAATCTGAAAATATGTTGTTCCAGGGACCGCGCTACGAGCTTTTAGGTCTGCTATTTAGTTTTATCCTGAAAATGTGCAAATCTTTGAATATATATTGTTTCAGAGCAAACGTTTTTAACTCATCTTTGCTTCTGGGTTAGCCCCTCTCGGAACCCTCCATAAAGCTTTTATGAAATTTGGAGCTTTAGGTAGGGTTCCTGGACATTACAAAATGTTCGAATGGGGATGTTGGAACGCGGACATAAACAAACTCTGCGTTAAGTCGATCTGCGCACTATGACGACGTTTTTTCTTGTGATGGCTTCTGAATGTGCGAACTATAAGTACCTATACATACCTCATAGCTATAGCGCCACTAGCTAGCCAGATAGGCGGTACAATGAGGTGTCAATAAACAAGGTAGGAAGCAGGGCTCAAGATTAACGGCGTCCCGGGGACTGTAAAATATCTATTTGGGACGTAAATGTATCTCATCCGGGACGGTTTCGGGACGAGAGGAGTTTTTACACTGAAAATGCGCATTTCGTGTGCAGCGATGAGCAGCATGAGAATTTGCCGCGCCGTCAACCAATGCTCTGTCGGACCAAACTAGTATGCCTCCCGTTGACAACAACAACAACGCACACACTACATTCACCCAACGGAATCATAGGAATTATATTGCTTTTGCCCCGTGGATGAGACATTTAGATTGAAAAACTATCGGTTGGAAGCGTGGATAAGACCATGGTTGTGTGCCACAGAAAGGTTCCATATGGACATGGGGCTACACTACACCAACGTTTAACGTTAGCTTCCATGCTAGGCTTGCTAGCTGGCGTCGACATTAAATAATATGTTGGTATATAATCATCTGAAGCAACAGATGTTTTCTAATGCACTGTGGAATGCACACCCCAAAACCAAAACGCTCTCATTCCACATTGATTGTATTTATTATTATTATTTATTGATCCTTCGTCTTAGTATTCCCCCTAATAAAGTTGTTTTTATTTGTTTTCTCATGCCAACCATGTAATAGACATTTGAGTATTAATATACCTGCATTGCTGCACGTTATCTGTTGGTCTTGATCAGCCTACACCAAAATAACAATCCATTTGAAAATAAAAATCACTGTTCTCAGGTTAATGCGATTAAAATGTGATTAATTTAGATTAATTAATTACAAAGCCTCTGATTAATTCGATTAACATTTTTAACCAAGCCCTATTTTTCATCTGGGAGCATTTTGACTAAATCAGTGTATCTACAGAAGAAACATGAAGCCAGACAATTAATGTACTGCATGTATTCAATACATGCAGTACATTATTTGTTTGGCTTAATTGTATTTCTATTACAATAGGAATACAGTTATTAATTTCACAATTTGAGTGGTGCTTTTTGTACATTTATTTCCCGGGACGGTATACATTTACTTCGGGACGGTTCAAATTGTATTTTGGGAGGGTTCCGGGACGGTGGTGAAAAAAGTTAGTCTGGTGCCCTGGTAGGAAGAAGCGACATATGCGAGGTATGTATAGGTACTTATAGTTTGCACATTCAGAAGCCATCACAGAAAAAAACGTCGTAAAACACAAACGTGTTTACATGTATTTATGTGTGCATACCAGGTGGCAGCCGGCCCTGGACCAGGACCCCATGGTATAAAGTCCTAAAAATGTCAGAAACTTTACTACCATTGGGTTCTGCTTGTGGGGCTACTTCTGGGTAGTCCCTGGAACAACATATTTTCAGATACTGTAGGTGTCTGCGGCCAATTTCATTATATTTCTGGGGTCCTTGACATAACATAATTTGAGAACCACTAATATAGAAACATAGGTTTTTCAGAAAAATGTTCTGGTGGTTTCAGGAAAGTTGGTGTTTTACTGTTTTATAGATTTTAGAAGCCAGTGGTTCTCAAAGAGTGGTCTTAAAGTGCATTCTCAGCAAAATGACATAAAAATCAACCACTTGTATTCTAAACTTGGTTGTTTACATATTTTTTCTATGTGCCTATGTTTAATGGCTGTCTAAATTATTTCATTGTAACCTTTTTTTTCCTAATAAAGAAACAAAATTAAGTATGCATTTGCTGCTTTATTATGTTTCTATAAATACGTGGGGGGGAGGTGAGCATGGGGGAGGAGGGGTGCGGGGTCGCAATATATATGGGGGGGGTGTAATAAGACAGCTCCATGCTGTCCTGCTGCTGCCGTCCGTAGCTGACGTTCGAGTCGCGGCAGAGAAGCGGGCGCCGGCTACACCCCAAGGGGCCAGCTAGGCACTCCAATGTTGAAGCGCTGGTCCCTAGTGGTAAGAGGAAGGACTGCAGGCGGACCCGTGGATTCTTGACGAGGAAACCCCGTGCAACCGAGCGCTCAATGTTAAAGCCCAGCTGCACTTCCGCATTTGGACACCAAATTTTTTGTCCAAATGCGGAAGTGAAATGCTGGATCAGCAAATAGACGGTACTTCCAGTAGCCTTCCGGCTGCTTCAAAACGCCACTGAGCAACTTCCACTGACATGAATAGCGATGGGGGCGGAGCTTCGCGCCAGTTTAGTCTCTATCCTTTTAATACTCTATGGGCTACACACGCGACGGCCGGCGCGGCCCACGCTGATCAAGAACGACGCGCCCACATCGCGGCACGCGCCCGGCGGAGGACACGATCGGCGGCGCGCGTGTACCGCCTCGCGCCGGCGGCGCGCCATGACTTGCTAGCTGGGATAGTCCCCGTGATTAACGAAAGCTGTTTACAAAAAGATTCATTGCACTCAGATTAATATTATCATAATGACCCAACGTCATATGTATATTAGACACTGTATGCTTCAATTTACAGCTGAAATGAACACTATTTCATAACAAAAACATAAAATAACATCAGTGTTTTCAAAGAGCCCTCTCACCTCATAGGAACACGGAATCCACTGCGGTAGCTACGGTAACACCACTAGGACATACAGAGCGGCAGCTACGGGAACACCACTAGGACAAACAGTGTGATATGCAGTGAACCAAAGTGCTATAAATATATCTTAGTTTGAACAACAAAACTATGTCTGGTACTGCTCAATAGTGGGCATGAACAACTCAATGTAACTAACTATTTAACTGTTACATTAGCTTACTTTAAACAGTTTATGATTATCCATGGTCAACATTTAAATAAATTATTATTTACCACTTGATTCTGTTGTTAATGCTAGTTTAACAGTCACACTAACATGAATGGGGGAAATACAAGAATAGAATAATAATGACACAATCTCAATGAAAGGCAGCAGCAAACAGGCATGCATGATGATGTTTTTAGATGTGGTAAAAATAACAGAGTTGTTGCAGAGCTGCAGTTTTCAGGGAGTTTGTTCCAGATGTTACTCTGAATACTATGTTTTAATTCTATATGGTCATAAAGCAAACCTTTACCAGGTGACCTCCACAGTGCAGCAAAGCATTATGGTCATTGTAGTAATCCACCAGTGTCCATGACTAAATTATTTAAATGCAAATGATTCCCAATCCAATGTTCCACTCCATTCACACAATACTGTAGGAGTAGGCTATATGCACATTGCACTCTACTTATCACACTAAAAGGATCACATGCAAATTAGTTGGTCGATCCATTCAGCAATAGGGTTACACACCCTAACCCATTATCACCTGTCCACTAACAATGGGACAGACATGCTCCTAAACAACAACGACTAGAAATAATAATGCACTGGTATTGTACATTAAAAAAAATATATAAAAATAATGTTTCATTCATACCAATTGTCAGATAACATATCAACTCACGTCCACAACTACTATTATTTTGTCATAGTTTTAAACATCATCACAGTATGACTAAGGGATGTGTCACCATCCTTGCACAAAATTGTTATTGTTATTATACACTAGATCTACAAGTAGTCACAAGTACAATGGACTCTGTAACATTAGGACTTACTCATGTCATGTTCAAAGTAGAAAGTTCAAGTAAAATATGTGTACCGTTTAATTTAATTAATACTCCTATCATGTTCCTTATAGTAATAGTTTGGCATGCAGGATGTAAAACGAAGCAGTTCTTGTCACTGTATTGTTCACAGTACAAGTTGAAGGTGAAGCACATGTGTGTGATGAGCTTTATGTAATGAACACACAAAATATATGTGTAGCTGTCAACCCTTTATTTGAAAAAGAAGAAATTACGGACAGTGTTTTTACAGAGTAAATATGTTCTGTTACATTTTTATGAAGACAGCATAGTACAGATAATCTAAACATATAATCAAACTAAGTCATTATTTGCACAAAAAAACCAAGTGATTAGATTGAAATACATTATGATAATATGCTAGTCCAAACAACACATGTCAACACAAAGTTATACAATTGCACCACTAGTGCATGAATATGGCAATTTAATTGGTGTGGAATGTGTACTGTATCAGCAGGTCATTATACAAATAATAAAATAAAGTATAGTACATCATGTTTAATGTAAGCTGGACTAAACTGCTGATAATTGACATTGTCAACATAATGCATTTTCTGAAGAAAAAAGCCCTTATCATGTAACAGCTTTTTTCCTCTTGAAGACACATCTTCATGTGCGATTTTAGATTGCAATTCATACTAAAGCCCTTTTCACAAACTGTACACGTAAAGGGCCTTTCTCCTGTATGAGTCATGTGTATTTTTAGATCAGTCATTCGAGAAAAGCCCATGCCACAAAATGTACATGTAAAGGGCTCCTAGCCTGTATGAGTCACCATGTGTATTTTTAATTGGCCATTATGAGTTGAAAATGTATTAAAATAATTGATAATGTATATAGCTGGACTAAACTGAATAATTGACATTACGTGTCAACATAATGCCTTATTTGAAGAAGAAAAAACACTCATCATTTAACAGCTTTTTCCTCTTTAAGACACGTCTTCATGTGTATTTTTAATTGCTTATTCTGGGTATAGCTTTTGCCACAAACTGTACACTTAAAGGGCCTTTCCCCTGTATGAGTCATCATATGTGCCTTTAGATTACTTATTTGACTACATTCTTTGCCACACACTGTACACATAAAGGGTTTTCCCCCTGTATGAGTCCTCATGTGTACATTTAACTCCCCAGTGTGACGGCAGCCCTTGCCACAAACTGTACATGTAAAAGGCCTTTCCCCTGTATGAGTCAACATGTGTATTTTTAATGCCCCATTATGAATACAGCCCTTGCCACAAACTGTACACGCAAAGGGCCTTTCCCCTGTATGAGTCCTCATGTGTACATTTAACTCCCCAGTGTGACGGCAGCCCTTGCCACAAACTGTACACGTAAAGGGCCTTTCCCCTGTATGAGTCCTCATGTGTACATTTAACTCCCCAGTTTGACGGCAGCCCTTGCCACAAACTGTACACAAAAAGGGCCTTTCCCCTGTATGAGTCATCATATGTGTATTTAGATCACGTATTTGTCTACATTCTTTGCCACACACTGTACACATAAAGGGTTTTTCCATTGTGTGAGTCACCATGTGTAATTTTAGATTACACTTTTGAACAAAGCCTTTGTCACACACTGTACAAACAAATGTCTTTTCCCCTGTATGAGTCATCATGTGTACTTTTAACTCCCCAGTGTGACGACAGCCCTTGCCACAAACTGTACACGTAAAAGGTTTCCCTGTATGAGTCAACATGTGCATTTTTAATGCCCCATTATGAATACAGCCCTTGCCACAAAATGTACACGTAAAGGGCCTTTCCCCTGTATGAGTCCTCATGTGTACATTTAACTCCCCAGTGTGACGGCAGCCCTTGCCACAAACTGTACACGTAAAGGGCTTTTCCCCTGTATGAGTGCTCATGTGTCTTGTTAGATCACACGTTTGACTAAAGCCTTTTTCACAAACTGTACACGTAAAGGGCTTTTCCCCTGTGTGAGTCAACATGTGTCGTTTTAGACTACCCCTTTGATTAAAGCCTTTGTCACAAACTGTACAAACAAATGGCATTTCCCCTGAATGAATCATTGTGTGCGACTTCAGATGTCCCTTCTGATGAAACATTTTGCCACAATCTGCACAACTAAAACATTCCTTACCTGTGTGACTCTTCATGGAGTGACTTTCTTTTGGTGATTTGAGGTCATGGAGCAGGTTGTTGCTCAAAGACAAACGCTTTCCTCCCATGTGTTGTGTATTGTGAGATTTCCGTGTGTTTAAACCAGACTGGTCACCCGTGGTCTCATCCCACTCATCACTGTCTTCAGTGATGTCAGATTCAGAACAGTGTGAAGAGAGGAGCTGATCATCACTAGTTGGTTGTGATGGTCCACAGTCCTCTACATCAGCTTGTGTTTGCATGCTTTTAGATGAGGTGCTGGCTACAGGTTCTGTTAGCATGTTTTCATCATCTTCATGTTTCACTAATAGTAATGTCTCTGTTGATCCACCATCCTCCTCTGATCTTTGAAGTGGCTCATCGTGTTCCCCTTTAATCTGTGGATACTCTGGTTCCTCTTTGATCAGACTGGAGGTTCTCTCCTCCTGTTCTTCTTTAATCTGTGGAGACTCTGGTTCATCTTTGATAAGACTGGAGGTTCTCTCCTGCTGTTCTTTAATCTGTAGAGACTCTGGTTCATCTTTGATAAGACTGGAGGTTCTCTCCTGCTGTTCTTCTTTAATCTGTAGAGACTCTGGTTCATCTTTGATAAGACTGGAGGTTCTCTCCTCCTGTTCTTCTTTAATCCGTAGAGACTCTGGTTCATCTTTGATAAGACTGGAGGTTCTCTCCTGCTGTTCTTCTTTAATCTGTAGAGACTGGTTCATCTTTGATAAGACTGGAGGTTCTCTCCTGCTGCTGCTCAGGGAATACCTCCTCTTTACACACAATGGGGTGCATGGAGTCTAGACAGAAGATACAGAGGAGAAACACATCATTACATGTTTGAACATGAACTCTTGCTGTTAGTTCCATACCTGCCCTAGTGTTGTTTTGATTTCAGTGTGAATTGTCATGCAAATGATTGTCTTACTTCAACAATGCTTCATTTCTAAAACAAGCATCTCATTGTTTCTCAAATGTAAATTATCATTTGCTATACAACCCTACTGCTATCAGATTGTGTTGTTTGTTGTTTTAGAGTGCAACACGTAATGAGTTAGTGTAACGGACTTCTTTTAGTAGTCAAAGACACGAACAGGAACTTCAGGGGACAGTTTATTCTGTAAGAACAGACAAATAAAACACTTATTTGTTATTGGAACTGGTCCACTGCTTAGCCTCAGACTGTCTCATAGGAACACAGAATCCACTATTTTTTAGCCTAACAGTAGCTTACCTGTCTAATACTCGTTTTCATTTTATTATAAGAGGTCTTCTTAAATACAAATACAATATTGAAATGAGAATAACATAGCAGCATACTGGGCTCAACATTGAGTTTGCAATTACAGAAGAACTACCATCAAAACAATAAATTATAACAAGTTATAGTTGGTACAATATATATAGCACATACCTGTAAGAACAGACAAATAAAACACTTATTTGTTATTGGAACTGGTCCACTGCTTAGCCTCAGACTGTCTGTGGGCAACACAAAAAGTCAACTTTATTTTAGCGCAAAAAAACTAGAACACTGCATGACGTCATCACTAGTCCCCGTGATAAACCAAAAGCTGTTCAAAGATTCATTGCAATCAGATTAATATTATCATAATGACCCAACGTCATATGTATATTAGACACTGTATGCTTCAATTTACAGCTGAAATGAACACTATTTCATAACAAAAACATAAAATAACATCAGTGTTTTCAAAGAGCCCTCTCACCTCATAGGAACACGGAATCCACTGAGGTAGCTACGGTAACACCACTAGGACATACAGAGCGGCAGCTACGGGAACACCACTAGGACAAACAGTGTGATATGCAGTGAGATTATGTTGCAGTGAGAGTGCAACACGTTTAATGAGTTAGTGTAACAGACTTCTTTTCAGAATGCCTGCATTTACACTTGGTTGCATGGTGAAAATAGTCTGTCTACAAGCTCATGTGTTGTGAGCCCTATACAAATGCAATCCATATCAATTTTGTATTTGATTTTGTTCAAATTACAGATGAGGAGGTCACATGGAGGAAGTGGAGATGATGGTGATGGATAAATAAAATGGATAATAAAAATGGTAAGAACATTTTCACATTTTGTCACATGTCACATTTTAGCACATGAATAGAAATTAGAAAATGGCTGGGTTTTACCCACAGGGCAACTGTTAAGTCATGGATCACAAGCCAGAGAAATGATTAAGGTGAAAATCATTTATTTAATTAATTCTGTGATTTCAGACGAACTTTCGCTGGAGGAAGACCTATCGAATTAAAATGCAACCTCTGCTGGAAAGGCTACCACCAGTCGGGTTTCCCTGACCCTCTACTATACGCAACATCCAGACCTCAAGGAACGCACCCAGCTTTCCGTGCTCGGACATACAGACACATACTGACTCCACTCAGAAGAGAATTGGTGTTTTAAAGACTTAAGCACTTAAACTTGAACTGATACGTCTTCTAAATCCTCACAGATTTTAGTTAAAACGTTTGCTGCAAAAGAATATATATTTACAGATTTGTGCCACATTTTCACGATGTTTCAAAATTAGCAAATCTACAAGCTCGTTTTCAACAGCTTACATCTTTTTAAATAATGGTTAAAGTGGCTAAAACCAGGGGATCTTGGACTTCAGTGAGGGGGACCTGGGGTCTGAGAGCCGGAGACGTTGGACAGGGTGCATTTTGGAACTTCTGGTGGCGGCCACCACCAGTCAGGCTTCATAAAGGAAGGAAACGGACAGGCACGGCAGGCAGCTCATCAAACGGTGGTCCGTGGCTCAAATGCTGAATAACTTTGGCATGAAAAGGGTTCAAACCCACCGCTATAGGGGTTTCCAAATGGACTCTTGAATGTATGCTGCACGATTTCTTGCTCAAAAGGTGAATCTCGATTTTGTGTTCTGTTTATTGCTGTGTAACTGTTATTGCAACATTACTGGGCCTACATAACTAACTCCACACAGAATAGACTTGGTGTTTTATAGAAGTTAAACTTGAGAACTGATTCCACAAAATTTCTAAATCCTTGCAGATTTTAGTTAAAACGTTTACTGTGTTTGGGCCACATTTTCACGATTTTTCGATAGCAAATCTACAAGCTCATGAGCTTGTAGATCTGCCAACAATCTAACGGCTTTTAAAATTATGGTTAAAGTGTTTAAATGGTATGACTGTTTTCTGAAAAGTCTAGATGTTTCTGTATCATTGGTGTTCGAACGATTTACTCCAATCTGAAAATATGTTGTTCCAGGGACCACGCTACGAGCTTTTAGGTCTGCTATTTAGTTTTATCCTGAAAATGTGCAAATCTTTGAATATATATTGTTTCAGAGCAAACGTTTTTAACTCATCTTTGCTTCTGGGTTAGCCCCTCTCGGAACCCTCCATAAAGCTTTTATGAAATTTGGAGCTTTAGGTAGGGTTCCTGGACATTACAAAATGTTCGAATGGGGATGTTGGAACGCGGACATAAACAAACTCTGCGTTAAGTCGATCTGCGCACTATGACGACGTTTTTTCTTGTGATGGCTTCTGAATGTGCGAACTATAAGTACCTATACATACCTCATAGCTATAGCGCCACTAGCTAGCCAGATAGGCGGTACAATGAGGTGTCAATAAACAAGGTAGGAAGAAGCGACATTTTTAATCAAACATAGATTAAAAATACTTAACGGCTTCCGCAAAACAGGAGATAATCTCAGAGGTATGTATAGGTACTTATAGTTTGCACATTCAGAAGCCATCACAGGAAAAAACGTCGTAAAACACAAACGTGTTTACATGTATTTATGTGTGCATACCAGGTGGCAGCCGGCCCTGGACCAGGACCCCATGGTATAAAGTCTTAAAAATGTCAGAAACTTTACTACCATTGGGTTCTGCTTGTGGGGCTACTTCTGGGTAGTCCCTGGAACAAGATATTTCCAGATACTGTAGGTGTCTGCGGCCAATTTCATAATATTTCTGGGGTCCTTGACATAACATAATTTGAGAACCACTAATATAGAAACATAGGTTTTTCAGAAAAATGTTCTGGTGGTTTCAGGAAAGTTGGTGTTTTACTGTTTTATAGATTTTAGAAGCCAGTGGTTCTCAAAGAGTGGTCTTAAAGTGCATTCTCAGCAAAATGACATAAAAATCAACCACTTGTATTCTAAACTTGGTTGTTTACATATTTTTTCTATGTGCCTATGTTTAATGGCTGTCTAAATTATTTCATTGTAACCTTTTTTTTCCTAATAAAGAAACAAAATTAAGTATGCATTTGCTGCTTTATTATGTTTCTATAAATACGTGGGGGGGAGGTGAGCATGGGGGAGGAGGGGTGCGGGGTCGCAATATATATGGGGGGGGGGGGTGTAATAAGACAGCTCCATGCTGTCCTGCTGCTGCCGTCCGTAGCTGACGTTCGAGTCGCGGCAGAGAAGCGGGCGCCGGCTACACCCCAAGGGGCCAGCTAGGCACTCCAATGTTGAAGCGCTGGTCCCTAGTGGTAAGAGGAAGGACTGCAGGCGGACCCGTGGATTCTTGACGAGGAAACCCCGTGCAACCGAGCGCTCAATGTTAAAGCCCAGCTGCACTTCCGCATTTGGACACCAAATTTTTTGTCCAAATGCGGAAGTGAAATGCTGGATCAGCAAATAGACGGTACTTCCAGTAGCCTTCCGGGTGCTTCAAAACGCCACTGAGCAACTTCCACTGACATGAATAGCGATGGGGGCGGAGCTTCGCGCCAGTTTAGTCTCTATCCTTTTAATACTCTATGGGCTACACACGCGACGGCCGGTGTGAGTACCAGATCTCTGTGGCTGCCAGATGTCTGTGGGGTCCTTCGCGCATGAGACCCACGTCATCACGTATCACGTACGCTCTAGCAGACAGCGTACGCTCTAGCAGACAGCGTACGCTCTAGCAGACAGCGTACGCTCTAAACAGAGCTAACCTGTTAGCTCTGCCTTGTCTATCTTCTATTTAGCATAATCGTTTCAGGAATTTAACATCACAATGCAACGTTTGGTACTCCGATATCATGTATTATTAGTCAGTTAAATTAACAATGATTTTACAATATAAATTGTGGTCTCAGAGATATAAATGCCATTAAATGGGGCTCCGTAGCCTGTTGCATGTCAAACTGAGGGTGCTTCTTTGAAATTAAACTGGTTGAGAATCACTGCTACAACTGTAAAAATCTTCTCTTATGGGGGTCCCTGCAATATATTTAAAAAATGGGGGTCCGCATGAATGATAAGATCAATGTGGGGGTACTTGGCATAAAAAAGTTTGGGAATCACTGGTCTTGAGAACCTATTGATATATATTTTCCCATAAATTGGTTATTGCTGGACACTGCCAGAAACGGTGGCTTTCTAAACATAATTGAGCTATAGATAGTCAGTCAGTCTGGTCAAGCTGGTCAGATAGACCTATTTGTTACAGCAGATCTGCTAGCTCACAATGTTGTGATCTTGTAGATCTGCTCATTTCATATAGGCAATGTATGTAGGGTAAAAGGTTAATAATTAGATGTCATACTGTGCAGATTGTAGATTGTACTGCTGATTGGACTGTAGGCCTATTCACATGCAAGTAACTTTAGGCAAAAGTGTCACAAAGCAACAAAAAAAAGCACTGGTGGTAGTACTATATCATACTGTATGACATATGATAATACAGATAATACAGTATGATATAGTACTGACTGTCTGACTGTCTGTCTGCCTGCCTGTCTGTCTGTCTGCCTGCCTGCCTGGGTGTCTGTCTGTCTGTCTGTCTGTCTGTCTGTCTGTCTGTCTGTCTGTCTGAAAGTGCCACTACACTCTCCAGTTGGCGGGTCAGCAGTGATTGGCCAAGTGACTCCTCCAGGCTTTCAGCTATAGACGAATCCACAGAGTGACGCCCCGGGCGCATTACACTTATTACACTACACTATTACACGTATTACACTATGCTATTACACTACGCTATTACACCACCACACTTATTACACTACGCTATTACACTACTACACTTATTACACTATGCTATTACACTACACTTATTACACTGCGCTATTACACTACTACACTTATTACACTATGCAATTACACTACTACACTTATTACACTATGCTATTACACTACTACACTTATTACACTGTGCTATTACACTTATCATAGTTCATAGTATCATTACACATGTCATATGCACACCGGTTCAGGTGGTGCATTCACACCCTACTCTTCCCCAGCTAAGCCCGGCCTATTCTCAGCAATTTCTGCCACTCAACCAGCTCAGTCCTCCTCCTGCTGCACCTCCAGTCCTGGTGCCTCCTGCTGCACCTCAAATATGTATTTGAATTTCTGTTGAAAATAATTGCCTAATGTATTCTGTCGCACGCAAAAATAACAGACCTTCAAACTCACAATGCATATCAAATGGAGGTGTTGTGAGCTTGTAGGTTGGCTATTGTCGTCATGCGCCGCTGTGGTGTGACAAAGTATGAATGAGGCATAACACATCATCAATAAAAAAGAAGGTTTTCACTATGTTGTGGCACATTGTAGCACACTTTCTGCTTATTTTATTTAATCGTTCATTTATTGAACGATTCATGATCCATGTTGGTACCTCCCAGGTGGGTGGATGCTGCTATGACATGTGTAATGATACTATGAACTATGATAAGTGTAATAGCACAGTGTAATAAGTGTAGTAGTGTAATAGCATAGTGTAATACGTGTAATAGTGTAGTGTAATAAGTGTAATGCGCCCGGGGCGTCACTCTGTGGATTCGTCTATAGCTGAAAGCCTGGAGGAGTCACTTGGCCAATCACTGCTGACCCGCCAACTGGAGAGTGTAGTGGCACTTTCAGACAGACAGACAGACAGACAGACAGACAGACAGACAGACAGACAGACAGACAGACACCCAGGCAGGCAGGCAGGCAGGCAGGCAGACAACAGACAGACAGACAGACAGACAGACAGACAGACAGACAGACAGACAGACAGACAGACAGACACCCAGGCAGGCAGGCAGGCAGGCAGGCAGGCAGGCAGGCAGGCAGGCAGACAACAGACAGACAGACAGACAGACAGACAGACAGACAGACAGACAGACAGACAGACACCCAGGCAGGCAGGCAGGCAGGCAGGCAGGCAGGCAGGCAGGCAGACAACAGACAGACAGACAGACAGACAGACAGACAGACAGACAGACAGGCAGGCAGGCAGGCAGGCAGACAACAGACAGACAGACAGACAGACAGACAGACAGACACCCAGGCAGGCAGGCAGACAGACAGACAGGCAGGCAGACAGACAGACAGTCAGACAGTCAGTACTATATCATACTGTATTATCTGTATTATCATACAGTATGATATAGTACTACCACCAGTGCTTTTTTTTGTTGCTTTGTGACACTTTTGCCTAAAGTTACTTGCATGTGAATAGGCCTACAGTCCAATCAGCAGTACAATCTACAATCTGCACAGTATGACATCTAATTATTAACCTTTTACCCTACATACATTGCCTATATGAAATGAGCAGATCTACAAGATCACAACATTGTGAGCTAGCAGATCTGCTGTAACAAATAGGTCTATCTGACCAGCTTGACCAGACTGACTGACTATCTATAGCTCAATTATGTTTAGAAAGCCACCGTTTCTGGCAGTGTCCAGCAATAACCAATTTATGGGAAAATATATATCAATAGGTTCTCAAGACCAGTGATTCCCAAACTTTTTTATGCCAAGTACCCCCACATTGATCTTATCATTCATGCGGACCCCCATTTTTTAAATATATTGCAGGGACCCCCATAAGAGAAGATTTTTACAGTTGTAGCAGTGATTCTCAACCAGTTTAATTTCAAAGAAGCACCCTCAGTTTGACATGCAACAGGCTACGGAGCCCCATTTAATGGCATTTATATCTCTGAGACCACAATTTATATTGTAAAATCATTGTTAATTTAACTGACTAATAATACATGATATCGGAGTACCAAACGTTGCATTGTGATGTTAAATTCCTGAAACGATTATGCTAAATAGAAGATAGACAAGGCAGAGCTAACAGGTTAGCTCTGTTTAGAGCGTACGCTGTCTGCTAGAGCGTACGCTGTCTGCTAGAGCGTACGTGATACGTGATGACGTGCGTCTCATGCGCGAAGGACCCCACAGACATCTGGCAGCCACAGAGATCTGGTACTCACACCGGCGCGGCCCACGCTGATCAAGAACGACGCGCCCACATCGCGGCACGCGCCCGGCGGAGGACACGATCGGCGGCGCGCGTGTACCGCCTCGCGCCGGCGGCGCGCCATGACTTGCTAGCTGGGATAGTCCCCGTGATTAACGAAAGCTGTTTACAAAAAGATTCATTGCACTCAGATTAATATTATCATAATGACCCAACGTCATATGTATATTAGACACTGTATGCTTCAATTTACAGCTGAAATGAACACTATTTCATAACAAAAACATAAAATAACATCAGTGTTTTCAAAGAGCCCTCTCACCTCATAGGAACACGGAATCCACTGCGGTAGCTACGGTAACACCACTAGGACATACAGAGCGGCAGCTACGGGAACACCACTAGGACAAACAGTGTGATATGCAGTGAACCAAAGTGCTATAAATATATCTTAGTTTGAACAACAAAACTATGTCTGGTACTGCTCAATAGTGGGCATGAACAACTCAATGTAACTAACTATTTAACTGTTACATTAGCTTACTTTAAACAGTTTATGATTATCCATGGTCAACATTTAAATAAATTATTATTTACCACTTGATTCTGTTGTTAATGCTAGTTTAACAGTCACACTAACATGAATGGGGGAAATACAAGAATAGAATAATAATGACACAATCTCAATGAAAGGCAGCAGCAAACAGGCATGCATGATGATGTTTTTAGATGTGGTAAAAATAATAGAGTTGTTGCAGAGCTGCAGTTTTCAGGGAGTTTGTTCCAGATGTTACTCTGAATACTATGTTTTAATTCTATATGGTCATAAAGCAAACCTTTACCAGGTGACCTCCACAGTGCAGCAAAGCATTATGGTCATTGTAGTAATCCACCAGTGTCCATGACTAAATTATTTAAATGCAAATGATTCCCAATCCAATGTTCCACTCCATTCACACAATACTGTAGGAGTAGGCTATATGCACATTGCACTCTACTTATCACACTAAAAGGATCACATGCAAATTAGTTGGTCGATCCATTCAGCAATAGGGTTACACACCCTAACCCATTATCACCTGTCCACTAACAATGGGACAGACATGCTCCTAAACAACAACGACTAGAAATAATAATGCACTGGTATTGTACAATAAAAAAAATATATATAAAAATAATGTTTCATTCATACCAATTGTCAGATAACATATCAACTCACGTCCACAACTACTATTATTTTGTCATAGTTTTAAACATCATCACAGTATGACTAAGGGATTTGTCACCATCCTTGCACAAAATTGTTATTGTTATTATACACTAGATCTACAAGTAGTCACAAGTACAATGGACTCTGTAACATTAGGACTTACTCATGTCATGTTCAAAGTAGAAAGTTCAAGTAAAATATGTGTACCGTTTAATTTAATTAATACTCCTATCATGTTCCTTATAGTAATAGTTTGGCATGCAGGATGTAAAACGAAGCAGTTCTTGTCACTGTATTGTTCACAGTACAAGTTGAAGGTGAAGCACATGTGTGTGATGAGCTTTATGTAATGAACACACAAAATATATGTGTAGCTGTCAACCCTTTATTTGAAAAAGAAGAAATTACGGACAGTGTTTTTACAGAGTAAATATGTTCTGTTACATTTTTATGAAGACAGCATAGTACAGATAATCTAAACATATAATCAAACTAAGTCATTATTTGAAGAAACAACACATGTCAACACACAAAGAAAAGTTATACAATTGCACCACTAGTGCATGAATATGGCAATTTAATTGGTGTGGAATGTGGGCAAACACTGATTCTCATTGTTATACCTGTATCAGCAGGTCATTATACAAATAATAAAATAAAGTATAGTACATCATGTTTAATGTAAGCTGGACTAAACTGCTGATAATTGACATTGTAAACATAAAGCATTTTCTGAAGAAAAAAGCCCTTATCATGTAACAGCTTTTTTCCTCTTGAAGACACATCTTCATGTGCGATTTTAGATTGCAATTCATACTAAAGCCCTTTTCACAAACTGTACACGTAAAGGGCCTTTCTCCTGTATGAGTCATGTGTATTTTTAGATCAGTCATTCGAGAAAAGCCCATGCCACAAAATGTACATGTAAAGGGCTCCTAGCCTGTATGAGTCATCATGTGTATTTTTAATTGGCCATTATTAGTTGAAAATGTATTAAAATAATTGATAATGTATATAGCTGGACTAAACTGAATAATTGACATTACGTGTCAACATAATGCCTTATTTGAAGAAGAAAAAACACTCATCATTTAACAGCTTTTTCCTCTTTAAGACACGTCTTCATGTGTATTTTTAATTGCTTATTCTGGGTATAGCTTTTGCCACAAACTGTACACTTAAAGGGCCTTTCCCCTGTATGAGTCATCATATGTGTCTTTAGATTACTTATTTGACTACATTCTTTGCCACACACTGTACACATAAAGGGTTTTTCCCCTGTGTGAGTCACCATGTGTAATTTTAGATTACACTTTTGAACAAAGCCTTTGTCACACACTGTACAAACAAATGGCTTTTCCCCTGTATGAGTCATCATGTGTACTTTTAACTCCCCAGTGTGACGACAGCCCTTGCCACAAACTGTACATGTAAAAGGTTTCCCTGTATGAGTCAACATGTGCATTTTTAATGCCCCATTATGAATACAGCCCTTGCCACAGACTGTACACGTAAAGGGCCTTTCCCCTGTATGAGTCATCATATGTCTATTTAGATTACTTATTTGACTACATTCTTTGCCACACACTGTACACATAAAGGGTTTTTCCCCTGTGTGAGTCACCATGTGTAATTTTAGATTACACTTTTGAACAAAGCCTTTGTCACACACTGTACAAACAAATGTCTTTTCCCCTGTATGAGTCATCATGTGTACTTTTAACTCCCCAGTGTGACGACAGCCCTTGCCACAAACTGTACACGTAAAAGGTTTCCCTGTATGAGTCAACATGTGCATTTTTAATGCCCCATTATGAATACAGCCCTTGCCACAAACTGTACACGTAAAGGGCCTTTCCCCTGTATGAGTCCTCATGTGTACATTTAACTCCCCATTATGAATACAGCCTTTGCCACAAACGGTACACGTAAAAGGTTTTTCCCCTGTATGAGTCAACATGTGTATTTTTAATGCCCAATTATGAATACAGCCCTTGCCACAAACTGTACACGTAAAGGGCCTTTCCCCTGTATGAGTCCTCATGTGTACATTTAACTCCCCAGTGTGACGGCAGCCCTTGCCACAAACTGTACACGTAAAAGGTTTTTCCCCTGTGTGAGTCAACATGTGTCGTTTTAGAATACCCCTTTGATTAAAGCCTTTGTCACACACTGTACAAACAAATGGCTTTTCCCCTGAATGAATAACTGTGTGCGTCTTCAGATGTCCCTTCTGATTAAACATTTTGCCACAATCTGCACAACTAAAACATTTCTTACCCGTGCGACTCTTCATGGAGTGACTTTCTTTTGGTGATTTGAGGTCGTGGAGCAGCTTGTTGCTCAAAGACAAACGATGTCCTCCCATTGTGTATTTTGAGGTGTCAGTGTGTTTAAACCAGACTGGTCATCCTGCCCTCACTTTTATCTTCAATATATACTTTGCTCAGCCAATCATCACTATGGGGGCATAGCGCCCCTCTCATTAGCACTCATCATTTACAGCTTTTTCCTCTTTGTGTGTGTCTTCATGTGTGTTTCTAGATTACCAGTCTGAGTAAAGCCCTTTTTGCAAATGTTACACTCAAAGGGTTTTTCCCCTGTATGAGTCCTCATGTGTACTTTTAAATCCCTATTATGAATACAGCCCTTGCCACAAACTGTACACACAAAGGGCCTTTCCCCTGTATGAGTCCTCATGTGTACTTTTAGATTTCCCTTTAGGCTACATTCTTTGCCACAAACTGTACACGTAAAGGGCTTTTCCCCTGTATGAGTCATCATATGTACTTTTAGTTGACTCATTTGACTACAAACTTTGCCACACACTGTACACATAAAGGGCTTTCCCCCTGTGTGAGTCACCATGTGTACTTTTAATGCCCCATTATGAATACAGCATTTGCCACAAACTGTACACATAAAGGGTTTTTCCCCTGTATGGGTCATCATGTGTGCTTTTAATTCCCCATTATGAGTACAGCCTTTGCCACAAACTGTACACGTAAAGGGTTTCCCCCCTGTGTGAGTCCACATGTGTACTTTTAAATTTCCCTTTAGGCTACATTCTTTGCCACAAACTGTACACGTAAAGGGCTTTTCCCCTGTATGAGTCATCATGTGTACTTTTAGATGAATCATTTGACTACAATCTTTGCCACACACTGTACACATAAAGGGCTTTTCCCCTGTGTGAGTCAACATGTGTGATTTTAGATTACCCCTTTGAGTAAAGCCTTTGTCACACACTGTACAAACAAATGGCTTTTCCCCTGAATGAATCATTGTGTGGTTCTTCAGATAGTCCTTGCGATTAAACATTTTACCACAATCTGCACAACTAAAACATTGCTTACCTGTGTGACTCCTCATGGAGTGACTTTCCTTTGATGATTTGAGGTCATGGAGCAGCATGTTGCTCAAAGACAAACTCTTTCCTCCCATGTGTTGTGTATTGTGTGATTTCAGTGTGTTTAAACCTGACTGGTCATCCATGGTCTCATCCCACTCATCACTGTCTTCAGTTATGTCAGATTCAGAACAGTGTGAAGAGAGGAGCTGATCATCACTAGTTGGTTGTGATGGTCCACAGTCCTCTACATCAGCTTGTGTTTCCAAGCTTTTAGATGAGGTGCTGGCTACAGGTTCTGTTAGCATGTTTTCACCATCTTCATGTTTCACTAATAGTAATGTCTCTGTTGATCCTCCATCCTCCTCTGATCTTTGAAGTAGCTCATCGTGTTCCCCTTTTATCTGTGGATACTCAGGTTCCTCTTTGATCAGACTGGAGGTTCTCTCCTCTTGTTCTCCTTTAATCTGTCGAGACTCTGGTTCATCTTTGATAAGACTGGAGGTTCTCTCCTGCTGTTCTTTAATCTGTAGAGACTCTGGTTCATCTTTGATAAGACTGGAGGTTCTCTCCTGCTGTTCTTCTTTAATCTGTAGAGACTCTGGTTCATCTTTGATAAGACTGGAGGTTCTCTCCTGCTGTTCTTCTTTAATCTGTAGAGACTCTGGTTCATCTTTGATAAGACTGGAGGTTCTCTCCTCTTGTTCTCCTTTAATCTGTCGAGACTCTGGTTCATCTTTGATAAGACTGGAGGTTCTCTCCTGCTGTTCTTTAATCTGTAGAGACTCTGGTTCATCTTTGATAAGACTGGAGGTTCTCTCCTGATGTTCTTCTTTAATCTGTAGAGACTCTGGTTCATCTTTGATAAGACTGGAGGTTCTCTCCTCCTGTTCTTCTTTAATCTGTATAGACTCTGGTTCATCTTTGATAAGACTGGAGGTTCTCTCCTGCTGCTGCTCAGGGAATACCTCCTCTTTACACACAAGGGGGTGCATGGAGTCTAGACAGAAGATACAGAGGAGAAACACATCATTACATGTTTGAACATGAACTCTTGCTGTTAGTTCCATACCTGCCCTAATGTTGTTTTGATTTCAGTGTGAATTGTCATGCAAATGATTGTCTTACTTCAACAATGCTTCATTTCTAAAACAAGCATCTCCTTGTTTCTCAAATGTAAATTATCATTTGCTATACAACCCTATTGCAATCAGATTGTGTTGTTTGTTGTTTTAGAGTGCAACACGTTTAATGAGTTAGTGTAACGGACTTCTTTCAGTAGTCAAAGACACGAACAGGAACTTCAGGAGACAGTTTATTCTGTAAGAACAGACAAATAAAACACTTATTTGTTATTGGAACTGGTCCACTGCTTAGCCTCAGACTGTCTCATAGGAACACGGAATCCACTATTTTTTAGCCTGACCAATAACAGTAGCTTATCTGTCTAATACTCGTTTTCATTTTATTATAAGAGGTCTTCTTAAATACAAATACAATATTGAAATGAGAATAACATAGCAGCATACTGGGCTCAACATTGAGTTTGCAATTACAGAAGAACTACCATCAAAACAATACATTATAACAAGTTATAGTTGGTACAATATATAGCACATACCTGTAAGAACAGACAAATAAAACACTTATTTGTTATTGGAACTGGTCCACTGCTTAGCCTCAGACTGTCTGTGGGCAACACAAAAAGTAAACTTTATTTTAGCGCAAAAAGGCTAACACTGCGTGACGTCATCACTAGTCCCCGTGATAAACCAAAAGCTGTTTACAAAAAGATTCATTGCACTCAGATTAATATTATCATAATGACCCAACGTCATATGTATATTAGACACTGCATGCTTCAATTTACAGCTGAAATGAACACTATTTCATAACAAAAACATAAAATAACATCAGTGTTTTCAAAGAGCCCTCTCACCTCATAGGAACACGGAATCCACTGAGGTAGCTACGCCGGTAACACCACTAGGACATACAGAGCCAGCTACGGGAACACCACTAGGACAAACAGTGTGATATGCAGGGAAGTGCTATATATATATATCTTAGTTTGAACAACAAAACTATGTCTGGTACTGCTCAATAGTGGGCATGAACAACTCAATTTAACGAACTATTTAACTCTGTTACATTAGCTTACTTTAAACAGTCTATGATTATCCATGGTCAACATTTAAACATGTGGCCGCGTCGTTCTTGATCAGCGTGTGCCGTGCGCGCCGACGCGCGTGTAGCCGGCGCCCCGCTTCTCTGCCGCGACTCGAACGTCAGCTAACGAAGGCAGCAGCAGGACAGCGTGGAGCTGTCTTATGACAACACCCCCCCCCCCCCCCATATATATATTGCGACCCCGCACCCCTCCTCCCCCATGCTCACCTCCCTCCCACATATTTATAGAAACATAATAAAGTAGCAAATGTATACTTAATTTTGTTTCTTTATTAGGAAAAAAAAAGGTTACAATGAAATAATTTAGGCACATGTAAACAACCAAGTTTAGAATACAAGAAAACAGTCATACCATTCAAACACTTTAAGCATCATTGTTGGCTCACGAGCTTGTAGATTTGCTATTTTTGAAAAATCGTGAAAATGTGGCCCAAACACAGTGAACGTTTTAACTAAAAACTGCAAGGATTTAGAAGACATTTTGTGGAATCAGTTCTCAAGTTTAATTTCTATAAAACACCAAGTCTATTCTGTGTGGAGTTAGTTATGTAGGCCCAGTAATGTTGCAATAACAGTTACACAGCAATAAACAGAACACACAATCGAGATTCACCTTTTGAGCAAGAAATAGTGCAGCATACATTCAAGAGTCCATTTGGAAACCCCTATAGCGGTGGGTTTGAACCCTTTTCATGCCAAAGTTATTCAGCATTTGAGCCACGGACCACCATTTGATGAGCTGCCTGCCATGCCTGTCCGTTTCCTTCCTTTATGAAGCCTGACTGGTGGTGGCCGCCAGCAGAAGTTCCAAAATGCACCCTGTCCAACGTCTCCGGCTCTCAGACCCCAGGTCCCTGTCACTGAAGTCCAAGATCCAGTGGTTTTAGCCACTTTAACCATTATTTAAAAAGCTGTAAGCTGTTGAAAACGAGTTTGCTCATTTTGAAACATCGTGAAAATGTGGCACAAATCTGTAAATATATATTATTTTGCTGCAAACGTTTTAACTAAAATCTATGAGGATTTAGAAGACATATCAGTTCTCAAGTTTAAGTGCTTAAGTCTTTAAAACACCAATTCTCTTCTGAGTGGAGTCAGGAGTTTCTGAGCGTAGCAATGTGTGTATGTCCCCGTGTCTGTATGTCCAAGCACGGAAAGCTGGGTGCGTTCCTTGAGGTCTGGATGTTGCGTATAGTAGAGGGTCAGGGAAACCCGACTGGTGGTAGCTTTTCCAGCAGAGGTTGCATTTGAAGTCGATAGGTCTTCCTCCAGCGAAAGTTCGTCTGAAATCACAGAATTAATTAAATAAATTATTTTCACCGTAATCATTTCTCTGGCTTGTGATCCATGATTTAACAGTTGCCCTGTGGGTAAAACCCAGCCATTTTCTAATTTCTATTCCTGTGCTAAAATGTTCTTACCATTTTTATTATGAATTTTATTTATCCATCACCATCATCTCCACTTCCTCCATGTGACCTCCTCATCTGTAATTTGAACAAAATCAAATACAAAATTGATATGGATTGCATTTGTATAGGGCTCACAACACGTGAGCTTGTAGATCGACTATTTTCACCATGCAACCAAGTGTACGGTACAGTCCTATTCGTCTGTGCCTCAATCTCAAAATGACATTGATGGGTACCTATGGGTATTTATGTTAGACACACCCACAGACACACCCCCAGATTCTCAGCCACACCCACAGGTTTATTTTAATATGTGGAGTGGCTATTCAACCACCAGGTGGCGTCGGCCCATGATGAGCAGAGCTGCATGCACTGAGTCTTAATATGTAGCTTCTAGCAATATGCAGTAAATTTGTACTGTAAACTAAAGTATCAATACTGTAATATTGAAATACATTGAAATACATACTGTTACAAGTCATATTTATTTGAGTAAGCGGTTAGGGTCCATTTGGTTCCATTTCTACACTCTAAAGTTAAATTATCATTGATGTTACAATATAAATATTGGGGGTCCCAGAGATATAAATGCCATTAAATGGGGGTCCATACTCCATAGACTAATGCATGTCAAACTGGGGGTCCTTGAAATTAAACGGGTTGAGAGTCACTGCTATAGCTGTAAAAACCTTCTCTTATGGGGGTCCCTGGCATATCTTTTCAAATGGGGGTCCCTGGCATATCTTTTTCAAATGGGGGTCCCTGGCATATCTCTTCAAATGGGGGTCCCTGGCATATCTTTTCAAATGGGGGTCCCTGGCATATCTCTTCAAATGGGGGATTGGGGGTCCCTGGCATATCTCTTCAAATGGGGGTCCCTGGCATATCTCTTCAAATGGGGGGGTCCCTGGCATATCTCCCCAAACGGGGGTCCCAAATGGGGGGTCCCCGGCACATCCCCCCCAAATGGGGGTCCCCGGCACACCTCCCCAAATGGGGGTCCCCGTCACATCTCCCTCGCTCTCTTCCCCCCCCCTCCCCCCCTCTCTCTCTCTCTAAATTCAATTCAAATTTAAAGTTCAAATTCCTTGGTTACCTTTCAATTTGCAATACTTTTTTCCTTTTACACAAGCCTGCCTGCCTGCCTGCCTGTCTGTCTGTGGCCTGCCATGCCCTGCAGCTCACGCACAGGGCTACTGTAGAACGCAGTGGTATAAATATATATATATATATATATATTAAATATATAGTAAAACGTAAAAGTAAATATACCTTTAAAAACACACATGACAGCACTCATCAAATAACTTTAAAGAGAAAGAAAAGGACAGAGACAGAGCCTCATTTAAAAACAAAATGCTCATTATGCAATGTGAAATGCCACCTAATCCTTTTCCTTGTCTTTATTATGGGCCAACTTGTGAACGCTGCATGCTTTTATTGTGAAGGGTCTCAGTTCTCACAGCCTGCTTATTTCCACGTGCTGAAAATAGCTGATCGACAAGCTCACAACGCGTTGCGTCCGCAACGCGTTGTGAGCTTGTAGATCAGCCATTTTCAGCATGCAAGCATAACACGTGTACGACGAAGAATAAATCACGCATCACTGCGCTTCTGTGAAGGGAGGGAGATATATTTTGTTGGCTGAACGAGGCGATCATGTTTGGACATCTATGGACAGCTATTTTTCGTGGCACATTATGTTTAATCACAACAACGTCACGTTTAGCCTACTTTACCTCCTGGTCGGGACTGTATGTGTCTGCTGTCTACGTGCATATGTGCTCTGCGCGCTCCAGTCTTTCTGGAGGGAGCGAAATGTAGCGTCTTCTGGATGCATCTAAGCATTAACATTTCAATGGCCGAGGGTCGTTAGAGTCTATTGTTCCGTGTTGTAGTTATCGCACGTCTAATGGTTAGACGTGTGACAACAATGACGCAACAATAATAAGCCTGCAGCCCAGTAGCTATAATATTGCTTAAGGGGGAGAGTTAGTGTGCCGCCTGATTTGACAGAAAGTAACACTATAACTTAATTTCAGTCAAATTACGGGGAGCACTTGGACACATCAAGCGGAGCACCAAAGCTCCGCGACACACAGGTTGGGAAACACTGGCATAGATAGTCAGGGTCTGTCTGCCTGCCTGCCAAATTACAATATTTGCCTCTGAGATGTGGAGTAGAAGCAAAAGCACTGGAAATCGGCAATACTTTAGGCTCTTTGGATGCAAGAGAGTATTTTAATTTGTATTTAATTTTACAGTTCATATTACCCCACCCCCCACGGCGCATTCAACACCTTTAGCTGTGTCCCAAACAATGGTTCCTGTTATTCACTTCAAACTGTGCTCTCCTGTGTTTTTTTTCCTGTGTGTTCACTGAGTCTATATCGAGTTAAAGTTTTCCTTAGTTTTGGGTCAGTTACTGTGCTCAAGTATTCTACTAATGTGTATTCCCTGTTTAGAGCTAAATAGCATTCCATTTTGCTCTGGTTTTGAGTAGATCTGTTCCAGTGTGTGAGATAGCTTTCTTTTTGTTTTCTTATGATTTGGTGTAGCAAATTCAGATTTAAGCTCAGTCTTTGAACAATCTGTTCTGAGGACCCCCTGTTTTTTTCATATGCCATCTGAATTAATTAAAAGCAGGCTCTGTACAGTTTTTAGTAGTATTTGACTATCTCTCCCCAGAGTCCCCACAATGTCTAGCCAAACAGGTTATGTTAATTGTATACAGTAGTCAGCCTACTACAGAGGCTACTGAGAGAGAGAGAGAGAGAGAGAGAGAGAGAGTAATTTTTTTTAGGGTTTTCAGGAAGGAAAAAAACTGATAGGCCTAAATAGGATTAAACCTTATACTTGTTTTATTACTCTTAAACAGATACAGGCTTTGAGAAAGCATATTCAAAGAGCCTAGTGACAATCAGGGGTAAATATAAACTGTTACTGACTTACTCCTGATGACATCACAAAACCATTGAAAAAATCCTATTTTGGCATGCATGGTAAACCTATTAATTTAAGTTTTTATATTTAAATGATATTAAGAAAGTCACTCACCATTCCACAGTGGTGGAAAGTAAGTGCATTTACTTAAGTACTGTACAATTTTGAGGCATTTGTACTTTACTTTAGTATTCATGAATTCCAATACTTCTACTTCTACTCCACTACATCTCAGAGGCAAATACTGTACTTGTACGCCAAAAAAATGCATTAACCACTTCCTCAGTATAGTAGACTATTTGAAAATAGCGGATCTACAAGCTCACAATATGTCGTCATTTGCCACATTATGAGCTTGTAGATCATGCAAAGTAGCCAGTGAGGGATATGGTGTGAAGCTCTTTCCAACACGTGGTGATGATGACAGTAACTCAGGTCGTCTCGTTGAGTGCATTTAAAAATGTTTTATTTTGCTTGCAGGGGTGGATAAGGCATGACATAAACCGGGTATTTAAACTTTAACTTAAACAATACCTCGTGATGCAAAATTAACAAAGGATAACTCAAAACAACTGAAAACAAACAAAACACGCACGGTTGAAAAACGGTGTGGCTTCCCTGTGACGTTTCCCAAAATCCCTCCTGCCGTGCACCTGTGACGCATACAAGTAGGCTGTGCCTGTGATTGACTGAGCCCGCCTCTGCCCAGGTTGTCATAGCAACTTCACAAGAAATGAACCACAAATAAAATCATCAAATTGGCTACAACATAGCCTATAGTGCTGGTTTGCAATAGTAACTAAAGTTTTAAAATCTGTGTTTTGTACTATACAATTGTATGTATAAGTACAGAACAAAGAAGGGTAGTTTTCAACTTTGTTGAAGAGGCTGAGAAATTATGTTTTAGTTTATTTTAAGCCAGTGTAAAATTTTTGTTGTCTAAGACTAGATAGTTTAATTGCCTAGGCAGGCCTAAAGTTCAATGGATTGTTGTGAATTTGCTACTAAAAGTAACACTAAGAGGTGCCTGCATGGTGGGGGTGGGGAAATGTTTTCACACCTCACAGACCGGGCATATAGGGGGGGGGGGGGGTTGAGAGAGTGACTGTGAGACCCCAAAGCAGTAACACACACACACACACATAATGTGTGTTGTGGAAATGTAGATCTGCTGTTGACAATAAAGGATAAAAAAACTTCCTCTGTCTCTCAGAATCAGAAGCTGTTACATCAGTTTTACAAGTAAAAAAAAAAGGAAGGAGATTAAGGCAGGAAATAGAGTTTGAGTGCAATGTAAACGTAAATTTTCTCATGCTGATAAAGCTCCTTTGAATTTAATTTAATTTAGATTTTCTGTCTCATTTCAAGTTTTCAAATATATAAAAATATTTTGAAAATAGCAGATCCACAAGCTCACACGCTATTTAAAAATGGCCAAATTGTGTATAGTTGTTAATGTGTATTTTATTTACTTCTACTCCACTACATCTCAGAGGCAAATATTGTATTTGTACGCCACTACATTTATTTGCAAACTTTAGTTAATGTACAGTTAATGTACAGTTAATGTACAGTTAACCCCCAGTCCACAGAACAGGGGGTCCTCAGAACAGGGGGTATGATGTAACTAAATATATAATTATATAAAAAAAGTGGGCAGAAGCGTGTTTACCAAAAGTACAAAAAGTGTTTCATTGCAAACATTTCATCAATAATCATCAACACAATATTCAGATTAAAGAGATATGCCAGGGACCCCCACCCGAAGAGACACGCAGGGACCCCCACCCGAAGAGACACGCCAGGGACCCCCCACCCGAAGAGACACGCCAGGGACCCCCACCCGAAGAGACACGCAGGGATCCCCCACCCGAAGAGACACGCCAGGGACCCCCACCCGAAGAGACACGACAGGGACCCCCACCCGAAGAGACACACCAAGGACCCCCACCCGAAGAGACACGCCAAGGACCCCCCACCCGAAGAGACACGACAGGGACCCCCACCCGAAGAGACACGACAGGGACCCCCACCCGAAGAGACACGCCAAGGACCCCCCACCCGAAGAGACACGACAGGGACCCCCACCCGAAGAGACACGACAGGGACCCCCACCCGAAGAGACACGACAGGGACCCCCACCCGAAGAGACACGCCAGGGACCCCCCCTCCATAGACTAATGGCTATAGCTGTAAAAACCTTCTCTTATGGGGGTCCCTGGCATATCCTCTCAAATGGGGGTCCCTGGCACATCCCCCCAAATGGGGGTCCCCGGCACATCCCCCCAAACGGGGGTCCCTGGCACATCCCTTCAAATTTTCATTAAATTTGCAAGCTGTATAGTTGGGTGGGGGGGTGTACCCCCCACCCGAAGAGACACGACAGGGACCCCCACCCGAAGAGACACGCCAGGGACCCCCCCTCCATACTCCATAGATAGACTAATGCATGTCAAACTGGGGGTCCTTGAAATTAAACGGGTTGAGAGTCACTGCTATAGCTGTAAAAACCTTCTCTTATGGGGTCCCTGGCATATCCTCTCAAATGGGGGGTCCCTGGCACATCCCTTCAAATTTTCATTAAATTTGCAAGCTGAATACTGCACTGGCCTCTGTCCTACTGCCCTACTGCCACCTACTGTCTGTTTATTATATTACACAGTAGGTGAAAAGAAAACTCCCCTTACGACTAAACCACACCCATAAGAGGTGTGACTTCCATAGGTACCCAGGTACTTTTAAATACCTAGAGGTAACTATGGGTACTGGGCTGGCATAAACGAATGGAACCCCACTGTAAATTCAGGCATTCTGAAATAGGCCTACCTACCATCGACGCATCTGTGTCGCCTCATAGGTTTTAAACATTATTTTAAAAGCTGTTAGCTGTTGAAAAATAGCAGATCTACAAGCTCATCTCCCTTCTACACCTCGGTCATTTAAAATGTCATGATGGTAACAAATTAACAATGGTACACAGTTACACATTGCAAACTTGAGGCAAGAGAGCTTGTAGATCGGCTATTTTCAGCAGGATCCAAAGGCCATAATATATACAGAAGTTACACAAAATATATGGCTTAACCTTGTTATGTAGCTGCTGTTGTTGTTGCCAGTGTTGGGGAAGTTACTTTGAAAGCGTAGCTTGTAAAGCTACAAGTAGCTCACCATGGCAGTAGCTTGATCAAGCTACATAGCTACCCCTGGAGAAATGTAGCTTGTAAAGCTACAGCTACATAGGAAAAGTAGCTCAGCTACTTTTTATTTTTCAGCGTTAAATTGAGAATGTACATGCGGGAGACCCCTCCTCCCCTCTGGGAGACCCCTGCTCCCCTCTGGGAGACCCCTGCTCCCCTCTGGGAGACCCCTCCCACCCTGCTCCCCTCTGGGAGACCCCTGTTCCCCCTGTTCCCCTCTGGGAGACCCCTCCTCCCACCCTACTCCCATCTGGGAGACCCCTCCTCCCCCTGCTCCCCTCTGGGAGACCCCTCCCACCCTGCTCCCCTCTGGGAGACCCCTCCTCCCACCCTGCTCCTGCTCCCCTCTGGGAAACCCCTCCCACCCTGCTCCCCTCTGGGAGACCCCTCCTCCCACCCTGCTCCCCTCTGGGAGACCCCTCCCACCCTGCTCCCCTCTGGGAGACCCCTCCCACCCTGCTCCCCTCTGGGAGACCCCTCCTCACCCTGCTCTCCTCTGGGAGACCCCCCCACCCTGCTCCCCTCTGGGAGACCCCTCCTCCCCTCTGGGAGACCCCTGCTCCCCTCTGGGAGACCCACAATTGTAGCTTGTAACTTGAGTAGCTAAGCTACAAAAAATGACCCAAAAAGTAGCTGAGCTACTTGACGAGGTACACGAATATGAATGTAGCTAAAATACCACAAGCTACAGCAAAATGTAGCTAAGCTACGTAGCTCAGCTACATGTAGCTTAATACTCCCCAACACTGGTTGTTGCCATGATGTAACTGGAGTAGAAACCAGGTCAGGGTGGTAGAGAACGCAGGGTTCCAGTCCTGAGAAGTTTAGACAAAGACAAAGATACAAAATTGAAATTTGTTTTCAGTAAAAAACGTTCAGTTGTTTCAAAAAGTAATTACTTAATTCAGTGGTTCCCACCAAATAACTGTTCAGACAGAGCAGAGACAGGGCAGTTTAATAAAGATGAAAATTAGCATTGATATTTAAGTCCACAGTCATCACAGTAGGCCTATACTTACGTTAGAAAATGCGTTTCATGGTGCAAGTTCTGGAACAAATGACAAAAAATGTGATTTACAGCAAAAATGCTGTTTATGTAGCCTATACACAAGCAACGTATCAAATCTTATCCAATTCGAATAATTGTGGACTTTTATCAACATAAGAAGACGTTAGAAAAGAACATCATGATACATTATTATTGTTCGCTACTAAACCACTTTACTTAGCCTACTTCTGATGAAGTTGCTTTGTTTCCCCAGGCTCCACCGTCTGGGTCTTGGAACGTCATCTTGTTTGTCTGTAAAATGAAATAATATAAAACACCGTCCATAACGCTTAAGCTGCAGTAGCTTTCTATTTATTTCCAACGGAGCTGTATTTAAGCCTGTTAAAATAGCATGAATTATACGTTTGCTAACGGCCGTCCAGACAATAGATTAGCTAGCTAGCTAGCTATAGCTATACCGGTAATCTATTCCCTCTGCTAGCGTTAGGAAACGAAACGATTCTAACACGTGCAATTAAACTACACACAGTATATATCAGATATAAAAATACACTGACCTTTCAACTGAATTTCTCCGGAAAAAAACGGCGAAATATAAGCCTTTGTTGTGGACTGTGGAGTCTTGTCTTAATTCCTAGCTCATTTCTCAATTCTCAACAACAACTCAGAGAAGCCGCAATGCATGCCGGGTGAAGCCTCGGTCCCAGGCTTCACCATAGAGAGGGGGGGGGGGGGGCTTCACGGGTGAATTTACTGCACGACCACAGTAAAGTGTTACAAATAAATTACTATAGTCTGCAGGTACATATTATTATTAAAAATATAGCTGCAAGAAGAAGTAGAAGAATAATCCACTTAATTATATTCAATATTAGTTTAAAAAAAAAACATAATCCTACAAAATATAATATTATTATTATTGATTTATTTTATACATAAGATGCACATCCTTGTCTGAGAGAGAGAGAGAGAGAGAGAGAGAGAGAGAGAGAGAGAGAGAGAGAGAGAGAGAGAGAGAGAGAGAGAGCGCAAAAGAAAGAGAGAAGAGAGGAAGAGAGGGGCGGGGGGGGCAAGCCTCAGGACAGCGTCACGAGGGCTGTAAATGCACACTGTTGCGCAGAGGAATAAAAATCTAACTGAAGTGCGGTCGTTTGACGCGCGGACAGCGGGGGGAAGTCCAAGCCCGCCCGGGCGTGCTACGCTGTGAAGGCGACAGCGGGAGGCGGTAGCTAGCGGGGAAATGTTAGCTGGGTAGAATACTAGCCTATTTACTATCTATGCAACATTTTCACCAGTTCCTCTTCAAATAGTCACCATTGCCATTTAGCTTATAATGGTGAAAATAGTAATAATAATAATAGTAGTGAAGGTTTTACCAACCAGCTGCTCTGTGTAGTTTGACAATTGGTTGTAAAACCATATCCAGTAGTCTGGGTTGGTGGTCAGTTTCTTGCTTGATGTGAAAAGCCTCTTCCAACAATCCCAAATATCTCTTCAGCAGCACCAGATAGTCTCTGGTTGACCAAGGACTTCAACGTTTGTAGTAAAGCCATAACTCAACCCGGCCCAAACAAACTGATACTAGATCTATTTTTAAAGAGCGAAAATCTAAAGTACTAAAGTTTAAAGTAGAACCATCACGAAATGCTTCAGCTAGTGTAGAAAGGAGAAGTTCAGCTCTTAACAACTAGCAGAGTTTAAAGTGACTCCAAGCAGAATAAACTCTTGTTAAATACTAACAGAGGGCCCTGATGGTCCAATCAGAGTGAGGGGGCGGGACACAAAACTGGCCAATCACTGATCCCAGGCAATTCAATTAGTTTTATTTCAAACATTAAGCAAATTAAACATTATATCAGATTCAGTAAAACAAATAAAAATAAAGTAAAAGCTGCATTGTGTAACTTTTCTATTCTACCCCGTATTTGAACCTTGTTGCCTTAATTGAAAACATATTCAGGACACATGTAGAGCAAAATGGAACACATTTAAATAAATTAAATGTCAGTGTATAGAATAATAATGACACAATCTCAATGAAAGGCAGCAGGAAACAGGCATGCATGTTTTTAGCTGTGGTAAAAAGAACAGAGTTGTTGCAGAGCTGCAGTTTTCAGGGAGTTTGTTCCAGATATGTTACTCTGAATACTGTGTTTTAATTCTAGGGTCATAAAGCAAACCATTTACCAGGTGACCTTATAGAGGTATGAACGGGTGGCACCTACACAAGACTAAAGACTTGAGTAGCAGCGTTCTGAATGAGCTGCAATCACCTGGTATATTTTTAGGGACATCAGTAAAACACTGGTACAGTATTTAAGACTAGCCTATATACTATTGGACATTTTTGTAGATTCCGGTTGGATATAAATCATATAATCTGACTTTGATGGTGCTAATGTGGCTGGTTAAAGTTCTGAGGCCATGACTACAACAAGGTTTGAAGCTAAGCGCCTAACTTTTAATCCATTGTCCTTGACTTCAAAACAAGTACTTTAGTTTTGACTTTGTTTATTTGTGGACAATCTTGCTATATCCAATTTGGTATATCCAAAATTGATTCGTTCAATGCAACAGCAGCAACGGCATTAGGGCTATATGGACCAGAGCTACCCCCTTAGAGCTCCAAACACTCAATGTATGTAAATGTAATACGCCTGATGCCTCAAATGTTAGAGGCCTACGGGTGCTTGTGCAATGTTTTAGTCCGTAGCTTTGTGTTTTAATCCCGTTTGTGGCCGAACGCCACGCTACGGATGCGCCTCCTGGCTATCTATGGCCATTGGGAACTTTGGACAGAGTCGGCCACAGGCGGAGTTAAAGCTAAATTATAATACCCAAAATCTCGACCACTCGCTCACTCACACTCGGACACTCCAGCATGGTGGTGTTGCGGTGAAATTGGTGACCTGCTGAAATATGTGACAATCGTGTAGATAGACAATCACATAATGTCAGTGTCCAATCGTTGCAGTTTGTTCATTAGCAGAGTTCAACCTAACGGTATTCAGGCCACGTATTTAAAGACCTCCATGTCAGTTGTGTGAAGTCCACAAGATGGTCACGTATTTCGGCAGGTCACCACTTCCACCATAACACCGCCATGCTGGAGTGATCGAGTTTGGGCATTGGCAGTTGCAGGCACCTGCCTTTAAACACTCCTTTATTGAAAACATTGCACAAGCATCCCGTATAGCCTATACGCTACGGGATGCTTGTGCAATGTTTTTTCGAAATTCAGGAGTCTCCTTTCGGATTCAGGAGTGTTGACAGCCCGGCCCGTAGGCTTTTAACATTGGGCCAGGACGGTTTCATAGTCCATGTGTTGTTGACAGCCCTGCCCGTAGGCCTTTAACATTGGGCCAGGACGGTTTCATAGTCCATGGCTGATCAGACCACAGGTGTCATCATCACTTCCCTAATCAGACCACAGATGTCATCGCACACGGACACAGACACGTACCTCCCCTGGCCAATATGCTGTCCATGGTGCTGAAGTGATCTCCTCAGGCCTCAGCAGTCCGAAAGGTGCCACGGGTTAAAATTCACCAGTTCGCTAATGGCAAGGTCCGCTAATATCCACTGGTTCATTGTATTGTACAAAGTACATTATCATACATGTTGCATTCACAGCAAGCACATGGACACTGGAAGCCAGCTAGGTGTCAATCAACAGTATAGTCAACCTATAGCAGGTTCTGAGAGAGGGCTGTATACTAAAAGAGGAGGAAGTCTGAGAGTGGGAGAAATGTTATCATTCATCAGTGTGTGACCCTCTGAAATACAAGGAGGTTAGTGTGTTTGGAGTTGGGTTTTCACTCATTTCTATCATAACCATCCAAGACAGTCTCCGGCCTTCGGCTGTATGTATGGGCCTGACGGAGATAATATAAAACAAACACGCGACCAATTTGCCCTGGGGCATGCTGGGAGAACTCTCTCTGCCTCCAATAGCCCAGGACATCACACTATTTATTATTACTTGCGCAAGTACTAGTTTCGCCGATATTCGATGCGTATGCACCGTCCCAGCATATTCGATGCGTATGCACCGTCCCAGCATATGACGTCAGGGTATAACTGGTATAACTAGCTCTCAATGATGACGTAATAAAGATGTGGATTAAAGGACCCAATGCCAGAGTGTAATTGTTTTTCGATGGTGACGATTTGTATGACGATATGTTTTAGTGTCGGGAGGATTAAAGGTAATGCTCCTATAGTATATGTATACATGTATGTAATCTGGCACCACTGCCGTATCAGGCACAAGTAGTCCATTACGTCATTTGCTGGGACGGTGCATACGCATCAAAAGTGGGGCAAAGTAACCACAGTATACCGCTAATCAACTTACAAATTACATATACAGTACATATACACAGAGGCATTTAGTAATAATATCACTATAGTCCAAGATAAGTAAATTTAAAGCAATTGACAATTTAAAATAAATTAAATAATTATACTGTATACGTGAGAACATATTTTATTTCAGTTTATATACCTTTCTTTCCATCGGATAGATTATTTATGTTTCTTTGAGGAACTAAAAAGGGATCCAGAATAATTCTAAAACGATAAAACTGTATTTCTTTTATAGATACTACTCTTTTACATGCATAAAGTAGGTAGGTAGCAAATAGTTAAACCTAATAATTCAACATTTCAAACGTTCCTTCACAGAGAAGCTGAGGTTTGTAGCGGTCGACAGTACTTGCGCACTAGTAGACCATTTATGACCTACTTGTGTGCAACAAGCAAGTATGCACTCGACAGAGTGCAGTTCTAATTATTATTATTAAGACAATATTAGTACTAGAGGTTCGGGCCGCATAGCGGCCCTCGCATCTAGAGTTCAGGCCGATACGTAGTCCCCACACGTATCGCAGTTTGGCTGAGCGCCGGAGACAGTGTTTTATTTTGTTTTTTCGATTGCTCAAGGACAGTGAAACAATGTCAAGAGGAGGATTGGAGGTGCCTATAGATATGAAAGTTAGGATGCTTTAAATGCAGAGCATGAATTACAATTTAGGCATTTAGCAGACGCTCTTAAATCCAGAGTGACTTGAATCTCCCCACAGGGATCAATCAAGCCTATAGGCTACTTGATTGATTGACCGAGCTAAACTAACTTGATTGGCTGAGTTACTTTTCAGCAGAAAAGCAATATATTTCATCAACTTGAATAGAGGGTAATATTCACAAACGGCTAATTGAGCATGCTACATGATTAATTCACTGTCAAGGAAATTGTTTACACATAGTTAACCCAAATGTGTTTTCTTCTCATCCTGTATATGGATCGAACACCGAAACATACCGTGACCCATGCAGCTATAAAGCTACTTTGAATTTGGCAGCAAAACCAAGACATTATTATCTTCTTCATTCTGACAGTAACAAATGCCATCGTCGATACAAGGAACCGCTTCCTCAGGCCATTTAGAGGCCTTGCATTGTTGTTATTTATCTTTCTTTAGACAATTTGACTTATACTTGCTCGTGGGAATTTGGTATCACGGGTTATTGGAGTGAGAACAAAAATGAAGAGTAATGCTGCCTTTGACACGCCAGCGATAATGCCTTTGTAATGAAACATAGTTAATCATTTGGTCATCGGTGTGTATAGCCGTTGTTCGCCTGCAATGCAGCCCACACACTTGCTGGTATAGGCTACCGCCGGCTCCAATTATGGAAATGAGAGCTGTGTAAACCGTGGAGATCTTCCTGAGAGACAACAGCTCAACTCACTACTGCTGATTAGTCACTTTCACGGCAGCCCAGAGCGCATTTGCTGCAAGCAAAATGTATTTATGAATTTTCAGCTCGGCAAATGCTGTGCATATGGGAGCCGTAGTTAATACGTTTTGGGGCGGGAACCCCTTTTGGTGTTAGCATTTTGTTGTGCTTTAGCTATTGGAAAATAGCAAGATCTACAAGCTCATGGCGAGCCACGAGCTTGTAGGTCTGCTATTTTTGAAAAATCGAAGAATTGACGTCAGACTTCGGTGCTCTATAGAGCGTCGCAGTCCCGCCCCCCCTACCAGGGCCCAGGAAATGATTCTCCGTTAATTTTCCTCATAGACATTGCAACAAGTATTTATTTAAAAGACGTTTACGCCGCGGACAAAGCCAACTCTTGTCGTGACAAATCATGACGACAAACAATTAGACCAAGTTCAGAAGAGGAATCAATACATCTGCCACTACGGTACCATTCTGGAAATGAGGATTCCAGAATGTCTCTCTCTCTTTCTGACTTGAGGTCAGTTGAGGTTAAGATGAGCAATAACAAGAACAAATAAAAATAAAGTAAAAGCTGCATTGTGTAACTTTTCTATTCTACCCTGTATTTGAACCTTGTTGCCTTAATTGAAAACATATTCAGGACACATGTAGAGCAAAATGGAACACATTTAAATAAATTAAATGTCAGTGTATAGAATAATAATGACACAATCTCAATGAAAGGCAGCAGCAAACAGGCATGCATGTTTTTAGCTGTGATAAAAAGAACAGAGTTGTTGCAGAGCTGCAGTTTTCAGGGAGTTTGTTCCAGATATGTTACTCTGAATACTATGTTTTAATTATATGGTCATAAAGCAAACCTTTACCAGGTGACCTTAGAGGTATGAACGGATGGCACCTACGCAAGACTAAAGACTTGAGTAGCAGCGTTCTGAATGAGCTGCAATCACCTGGTATATTTTTTGGGACATCAGTAAAACACTGGTAGGCTACAGTAGTCAAGACTAGCCTACTATTGGACATTTTTGTAGATTCCGGTTGGATATAAATCATATAATCTGACTGGTGGCTGGTTAAAGTTCTGAGGCCATGACTACAACAAGGTTTGAAGCTAAGCGCCTAACTTTTAATCCATTGTCCTTGACTTCAAAACAAGTAGGTTTAGTTTTGTCTTTGTTTATTTGAGGACAATCTTGGTATATCCATATTGTACATGGCATAGTAGATTTGTGTGTCGAGAAAAAGGAACTTACTTATAGTACAATAGAGCAAAAATATCATTCATCATTTTTTTTAATCATATGTATAAAAGACTCTCCCTCTCCACAAGTGCAGCATGCATTATGGTCATTGTAGTAATCCACCAGTGTCCATGACTAAATAATTTAAATGCAAATGATTCCCAATCCTACATGTTCCACTCCATTCACACAATGCTGTAGGAGTAGGCTATATACACTCTACTTATCACACTAAAAGGATCACATGCAAATTGGTTGGTCGATCCATTCAGCAATAGCCCATTATCACCTGTCCATTAACAATGGGACAGACATGCTTCTAAACATTCCACAAGATTCACAACCCATTTATTCTAACACAGTAGATAAAGGTGGAATTCCCGTATCCTACGACTATAAATAATAATGCACTGGTATTGTACAGTACAAATGAAAAATAAAAATGTTTCATTCATACCAATTGTCAGATAACATATCAACTCACGTCCACAACTACTATTATTTTGTCATAGTTTTAACCATCATCACAGTATGACTAAGGGATGTGTCACCATCCTTGCACACAATTGTTATTGTTAGTATACACTATCTACAAGTAGTCACAAGTACAATGGACAGTATGCACTCTGTAACATTAGGACTTACTCCTGTCATGTTCAAAGTAGAAAGTTCAAGTAAAATATGTGTACTGTTGAATTTAATTAATACTCCTATCATGTTCCTTATAGTAATAGTTTGGCATGCAGGATGTAAAACGAAGCAGTTCTTGTCACTGTATTGTTCACAGTACAAGTTGAAGGTGAAGCACATGTGTGTGATGAGCTTTATGTAATGAACACACAAAATATGTGTAGTTGTCAACCCTTTATTTGAAAAAGAAGAAATTACGGACAGTGTTTTTACAGAGTAAATATGTTCTGTTACATTTTTATGAAGACAGCATAATACAGATAATCTAAACATATAATCAAACTAAGTCATTATTTGAAAAAAAAAAACCCAAGTGATTAGATTGAAATATATAATGGTAATATATGCTAGTCCAAACAACACATGTCAACACACAGAGAAAAGTTATAAAATTGCACCACTAATGCATGAATATGGCAATTTAATTGGTGTGGAATGTGGGCAAACACTGATTCTCATTGTTATACCTGTATCAGCAGGTCATTATACAAATAATAAAATAAAGTATAGTACATCATGTTTAATGTAAGCTGGAATAAACTGCTGATAATTGACATTGTCAACATAATGCATTTTCTGAAGAAAAAAAGCCCTTATCATTTAACAGCTTTTTTACTCTTGAAGACACATATTTTAGATTGCAATTCATACTAAAGGCCTTTTCACAAACTGTACACGTAAAGGGCCTTTCTCCTGTATGAGTCTGGTGTATTTTTAGATCAGTCATTCGAGAAAAGCCCATGACACAAAATGTACATGTAAAGGGCTCCTAGCCTGTATGAGTCATCATGTGTATTTTTAATTGGCCATTATGAGTTGAAAATTGATTAAAATAATTGATAATGTATATAGCTGGACTAAACTGAATAATTGACATTACGTGTCAACATAATGCCTTATTTGAAGAGGAAAAAACACTCATCATTTAACAGCTTTTTCCTCTTTAAGACACGTCTTCATGTGCATTTTTAATTGCACATTCTGAGTATAGCCTTTGCCGCAAACTGTACACGTAAAAGGCCTTTCCCCTGTATGAGTCATCATATGTGTCCTTAGATTACTTATTTGACTACATTGTTTGCCACACACTGTACACATAAAGGGTTTTTCCCCTGTGTGAGTCACCATGTGTAATTTTAATGCCCCATTATGAATACAGCCCTTGCCACAAACTGTACACGTAAAGGGCCTTTCCCCTGTATGAGTCATCATGTGTACTTTTAACTCCCCAGTGTGACGGCAGCCCTTGCCACAAATGGTACACGTAAAAGGTTTTTCCCCTGTATGAGTCAACATGTGTATTTTTAATGCCCAATTATGAATACAGCCCTTGCCACAAACTGTACACGTAAAGGGCCTTTCCCCTGTATGAGTCCTCATGTGTACATTTAACTCCCCAGTGTGACGGCAGCCCTTGCCACAAAGTGTACACTTAAAGGGCTTATCCCCTGTATGAGTCATCATGTGTACATTTAAATTCCCATTATTAGTGCAGCCTTTGCCACAAACGGTACACGTAAATGTTTTTTCCACTGTGTGAGACAACATGTGTCGTTTTAGACTACCCCTTTGATTAAAGCCTTTGTCACACACTGTACAAACAAATGGCTTTTCCCCTGAATGAATCATTGTGTGCGTCTTCAGATGTCCCTTCTGATGAAACATTTTGCCACAATCTGCACAACTAAAACATTCCTTACCTGTGTGACTCTTCATGGAGTGACTTTCTTTTGGTGATTTGAGGTCATGGAGCAGCTTGTTGCTCAAAGACAAACACTTTCCTCTCTTTCCTTGTGTATTGTGTGATTTCAGTGTGTTTAAACCAGACTGGTCATCCATGGTCTCATCCCACTCATCACTCTCTTCAGTGATGTCAGATTCAGAACAGTGTGAAGAGAGGAGCTGATCATCACTAGTTGGTTGTGATGGTCCACAGTCCTCTACATCAGCTTGTGTTTGCATGCTTTTAGATGAGGTGCTGGCTACAGGTTCTGTTAGCATGTTTTCACCATCTTCATGTTTCACTAATAGTAATGTCTCTGTTGATCCACCATCCTCCTCTGATCTTTGAAGTAGCTCATCGTGTTCCCCTTTAATCTGTGGATACTCTGGTTCCTCTTTGATCAGACTGGAGGTTCTCTCCTCCTGTTCTTCTTTAATCTGTGGAGACTCTGGTTCCTCTTTGATCAGACTGGAGGTTCTCTCCTCTTGTTCTCCTTTAATCTGTGGATACTCTGGTTCATCTTTAATAAGACTGGAGGTTCTCTCCTCTAGTTCTCCTTTAATCTGTGGAGACTCTGGTTCATCTTTGATCAGACTGGAGGTTTTCTCCTGCTGCTGCTCAGGGAGTACCTCCTCTTTACACACATGGGGGTGTATGGAGTCTAGACAGAAGATACAGAGGAGAATCACATCATTACATGTTTGAACATTAACTCTTGCTGTTAGTTCCATGCCTGCCCTAGTGTTGTTTTGATTTCAGTGTGAAGTGTCATGCTTCATTTCTAAAACAAGCATCTCCTTGTTTCTCAAATGTAAATTATCATTTGCTATACAACCCTATTTCTATCAGATTGTGTTTGTTGTTTTAGAGTGCAACACGATAATGAGTTAGCTTACTTTAAACAGTCTATGATTATCCATGGTCAACATTTAAATAAATTATTACTTACCACTTGATTCTGTTGTTAATGCTAGTTTAACAGTCACACTAACATGGGGAAAATACTAGAATACTATTGACTATCTATGCAACATTTTCACCAGTTCCTCTTCCATTCCAAATAATCACCATTTCCATTTAGCTTATAATGGTGAAAATAGTAATAGTAGTGAAGGTTTTACCAACCTGCTCTGTGTAGTTTGACAATTGGTTGTAAAACCATATCCAGTAGTCTGCGTTGGCGGTCAGTTTCTTGCTTGATGTGGAAAGCTTCATCCTCGTACTCTGTTAGAATTCTTCCAACAATCCCAAATATCTCTTCAGCAGCAGCAGATAGTCTCTGGTTGACCAAGGACTTCAATGTTTGTAGTAAAGCCATAACTTAAAACCGGCCCAAACAAACTGATACTAGATCTATTTTTAAAGAGCGAAAATCTAAAGTACTAAAGTTTAAAGTAGAACCAACACGAAATGCTTCAGCTATAGTGTAGAAAGTTGAAGTTCAGCTCTTAACAACTAGCAGAGTTTAAAGTGACTCCAAGCAGAATAAACTCTTGTTAAATACTAACAGAGGGCCCTGATGGTCCAATCAGAGTGAGGGGGCGGGACAGAAAACTGGCCAATCACTGCTCCCAGGCAATTAAATTAGTTTTATATCAAACATTAAGCAAATTAAACATTATATCAGATTCAGTAAAACAAATAAAAATAAAGTAAAAGCTGCATTATGTAACTTTTCTATTCTACCCCGTATTTGAACCTTGTTGCCTTGATTGAAAACATATTCAGGACACATGTAGAGCAAAATGGAACACATTTAAATAAATTAAATGTCAGTGTAGAATAATAATGACACAATCTCAATGAAAGGCAGCAGCAAACAGGCATGCATGATGATGTTTTTAGCTGTGGTAAAAAGAACAGAGTTGTTGCAGAGCTGCAGTTTTCAGGGAGTTTGTTCCAGATGTTACTCTGAATACTATGTTTTAATTCTATATGGTCATAAGCAAACCTTTACCAGGTGACCTTAGAGGTATGAACGGGTGGCAAGACCTGGTATATTTTTAGGGACATCAGTAAAACACTGGTACAGTAGTCAAGACTAGCCTACTATTGGACATTTTAGTACTTTAGTTTTGTCTTTGTTTATTTGAGGACAAACTTGGTATATCCATATTGTACATGGCATAGTAGATTTGTGTGTCGAGAAAAAGGAACTTACTTATAGAACAATAGAGCAAAATATCATTCATCATTTTTATTATATACTGTATGTAAAAGACAGCCCTCTCCCTCTCCTCAGTGCAGCAAAGCATTATGGTCATTGTAGTAATCCACCAGTGTCCATGACTAAATGATTTAAATGCAAATGATTCAAAATCCAATGTTCCACTCCATTCACACAATACTGTAGGAGTAGGCTATATGCACATTGCACTCTACTTATCACACTAAAAGGATCACATGCAAATGAGTTGGTCGATCCATTCAGCAATAGGGTTACACACCCTAACCCATTATCACCTGTCCATTAACAATGGGACAGACATGCTCCTAAACATTCCACAACATTCACAACCCATTTATTCTAACACGGTAGATAAAGGTGGAATTCCTGTATCCTACGACTAAAAATAATAATGCACTGGTATTGTACAATAAAAAAAATATATAAAAATAATGTTTCATTCATACCAATTGTCAGATAACATATCAACTCACGTCCACAACTACTATTATTTTGTCATAGTTTTAAACATCATCACAGTATGACTAAGGGATGTGTCACCATCCTTGCACAGAATTGTTATTGTTATTATACACTAGATCTACAAGTAGTCACAAGTACAATGGACTCTGTAACATTAGGACTTACTCATGTCATGTTCAAAGTAGAAAGTTCAAGTAAAATATGTGTACCGTTTAATTTAATTAATACTCCTATCATGTTCCTTATAGTAATAGTTTGGCATGCAGGATGTAAAACGAAGCAGTTCTTGTCACTGTATTGTTCACAGTACAAGTTGAAGGTGAAGCACATGTGTGTGATGAGCTTTATGTAATGAACACACAAAATATATGTGTAGCTGTCAACCCTTTATTTGAAAAAGAAGAAATTACGGACAGTGTTTTTACAGAGTAAATATGTTCTGTTACATTTTTATGAAGACAGCATAGTACAGATAATCTAAACATATAATCAAACTAAGTCATTATTTGCACAAAAAAACCAAGTGATTAGATTGAAATACATTATGATAATATGCTAGTCCAAACAACACATGTCAACACACAGTTATACAATTGCACCACTAGTGCATGAATATGGCAATTTAATTGGTGTGGAATGTGTACTGTATCAGCAGGTCATTATACAAATAATAAAATAAAGTATAGTACATCATGTTTAATGTAAGCTGGACTAAACTGCTGATAATTGACATTGTCAACATAATGCATTTTCTGAAGAAAAAAGCCCTTATCATGTAACAGCTTTTTTCCTCTTGAAGACACATCTTCATGTGCGATTTTAGATTGCAATTCATACTAAAGCCCTTTTCACAAACTGTACACGTAAAGGGCCTTTCCCCTGTATGAGTCATGTGTATTTTTAGATCAGTCATTCGAGAAAAGCCCATGCCACAAAATGTACATGTAAAGGGCTCCTAGCCTGTATGAGTCACCATGTGTATTTTTAATTGGCCATTATGAGTTGAAAATTGATGTATATTCCATGTTTAATGTATATAGCTGGACTAAACTGAATAATTGACATTATGTGTCAACATAATGCCTTATTTGAAGAAGAAAAAACACTCATCATTTAACAGCTTTTTCCTCTTTAAGACACGTCTTCATGTATTTTTAATTGCCCATTCTGAGTATAGCCTTTGCCACAAACTGTACACGTAAAGGGCCTTTCCCCTGTGTGACTCATCATGTGTTTTTTTAGATCGCCCCTATGAACAAAGCCTTTGCCACAAACAGTACAAGTAATGGGCCTTTCCCCTGTGTGACTCATCATGTGACGTTTAAGATCACTATTTTGACTAAAGCAAGTGCTGCAAACTGTGCAGGCAAATGGCTTTTCCCCTGAATGAATCACTGTGTGCTTCTTCAGATGTTCCTTCAGATTAAACATTTTACCACAATCTGCACAGCTAAAACATTTCTTACCTGTATGAGTCGTCATGTGTACATTTAACTCCCCAGTGTGACGACAGCCCTTGCCACAAACGGTACACGTAAAAGGTTTTTCCCCTGTATGAGTCAACATGTGTATTTTTAATGCCCAATTTTGAATGCAGCCCTTGCCACAAACTGTACACATAAAGGGTTTTTCCCCTGTGTGAGTCATCATGTGTAATTTTAGATTACACTTTTGAACAAAGCCTTTGTCACACACTGTACAAACAAATGTCTTTTCCCCTGTATGAGTCATCATGTGTACTTTTAACTCCCATGTTTGACGGCAGCCCTTGCCACAGACTGTACACATAAAGGGCCTTTCCCCTGTATGAGTCCTCATGTGACGTTTTAGATCACTATTTTGACTAAAGCAAGTGCTGCAAACTGTGCAGGCAAATGGCTTTTCCCCTGAATGAATCACTGTGTGCTTCTTCAGATGTTCCTTCTGATTAAACATTTTGCCACAATCTGCACAGCTAAAACATTTACCTGTCTCTGTTTCTTTTGTTTTTTCCCCTGTATGAGTCGTCATGTGTGATTTTAGATTACCCTTTAGACTAAAGCCTCTGCCACAAACTGTACACGTAAAGGGTTTTTCCCCTGTGTGAGTAAACATGTGTAATTTTAGACTACCCCTTTGATTAAAGCCTTTGTCACACACTGTACAAACAAATGGCTTTTCCCCTGAATGAATCATTGTGTGCTTCTTCATATGTTCCTTGCGATTAAACATTTTACCACAATCTGCACAACTAAAACATTTCTTACCTATTTGACTCATGGAGTTACTTTGTTTGGGTGATTTGAGGTCATGGAGCAGCTTGTTGCTCAAAGACAAAAGCCCATGACACAAAATGTACATGTAAAGGGCTCCTAGCCTGTATGAGTCATCATGTGTATTTTTAATTGGCCATTATGAGTTGAAAATTGATTAAAATAATTGATAATGTATATAGCTGGACTAAACTGAATAATTGACATTACGTGTCAACATAATGCCTTATTTGAAGAGGAAAAAACACTCATCATTTAACAGCTTTTTCCTCTTTAAGACACGTCTTCATGTGCATTTTTAATTGCACATTCTGAGTATAGCCTTTGCCGCAAACTGTACACGTAAAAGGCCTTTCCCCTGTATGAGTCATCATATGTGTCCTTAGATTACTTATTTGACTACATTGTTTGCCACACACTGTACACATAAAGGGTTTTTCCCCTGTGTGAGTCACCATGTGTAATTTTAATGCCCCATTATGAATACAGCCCTTGCCACAAACTGTACACGTAAAGGGCCTTTCCCCTGTATGAGTCATCATGTGTACTTTTAACTCCCCAGTGTGACGGCAGCCCTTGCCACAAATGGTACACGTAAAAGGTTTTTCCCCTGTATGAGTCAACATGTGTATTTGTAATGCCCAATTATGAATACAGCCCTTGCCACAAACTGTACACGTAAAGGGCCTTTCCCCTGTATGAGTCCTCATGTGTACATTTAACTCCCCAGTGTGACGGCAGCCCTTGCCACAAAGTGTACACTTAAAGGGCTTATCCCCTGTATGAGTCATCATGTGTACATTTAAATTCCCATTATTAGTGCAGCCTTTGCCACAAACGGTACACGTAAATGTTTTTTCCACTGTGTGAGACAACATGTGTCGTTTTAGACTACCCCTTTGATTAAAGCCTTTGTCACACACTGTACAAACAAATGGCTTTTCCCCTGAATGAATCATTGTGTGCGTCTTCAGATGTCCCTTCTGATGAAACATTTTGCCACAATCTGCACAACTAAAACATTCCTTACCTGTGTGACTCTTCATGGAGTGACTTTCTTTTGGTGATTTGAGGTCATGGAGCAGCTTGTTGCTCAAAGACAAACACTTTCCTATCTTTCCTTGTGTATTGTGTGATTTCAGTGTGTTTAAACCAGACTGGTCATCCATGGTCTCATCCCACTCATCACTCTCTTCAGTGATGTCAGATTCAGAACAGTGTGAAGAGAGGAGCTGATCATCACTAGTTGGTTGTGATGGTCCACAGTCCTCTACATCAGCTTGTGTTTGCATGCTTTTAGATGAGGTGCTGGCTACAGGTTCTGTTAGCATGTTTTCACCATCTTCATGTTTCACTAATAGTAATGTCTCTGTTGATCCACCATCCTCCTCTGATCTTTGAAGTAGCTCATCGTGTTCCCCTTTAATCTGTGGATACTCTGGTTCCTCTTTGATCAGACTGGAGGTTCTCTCCTCCTGTTCTTCTTTAATCTGTGGAGACTCTGGTTCCTCTTTGATCAGACTGGAGGTTCTCTCCTCTTGTTCTCCTTTAATCTGTGGATACTCTGGTTCATCTTTAATAAGACTGGAGGTTCTCTCCTCTAGTTCTCCTTTAATCTGTGGAGACTGGTTCATCTTTGATCAGACTGGAGGTTTTCTCCTGCTGCTGCTCAGGGAGTACCTCCTCTTTACACACATGGGGGTGTATGGAGTCTAGACAGAAGATACAGAGGAGAATCACATCATTACATGTTTGAACATTAACTCTTGCTGTTAGTTCCATGCCTGCCCTAGTGTTGTTTTGATTTCAGTGTGAAGTGTCATGCTTCATTTCTAAAACAAGCATCTCCTTGTTTCTCAAATGTAAATTATCATTTGCTATACAACCCTATTTCTATCAGATTGTGTTTGTTGTTTTAGAGTGCAACACGATAATGAGTTAGCTTACTTTAAACAGTCTATGATTATCCATGGTCAACATTTAAATAAATTATTACTTACCACTTGATTCTGTTGTTAATGCTAGTTTAACAGTCACACTAACATGGGGAAAATACTAGAATACTATTGACTATCTATGCAACATTTTCACCAGTTCCTCTTCCATTCCAAATAATCACCATTTCCATTTAGCTTATAATGGTGAAAATAGTAATAGTAGTGAAGGTTTTACCAACCTGCTCTGTGTAGTTTGACAATTGGTTGTAAAACCATATCCAGTAGTCTGCGTTGGCGGTCAGTTTCTTGCTTGATGTGGAAAGCTTCATCCTCGTACTCTGTTAGAATTCTTCCAACAATCCCAAATATCTCTTCAGCAGCAGCAGATAGTCTCTGGTTGACCAAGGACTTCAATGTTTGTAGTAAAGCCATAACTTAAAACCGGCCCAAACAAACTGATACTAGATCTATTTTTAAAGAGCGAAAATCTAAAGTACTAAAGTTTAAAGTAGAACCAACACGAAATGCTTCAGCTATAGTGTAGAAAGTTGAAGTTCAGCTCTTAACAACTAGCAGAGTTTAAAGTGACTCCAAGCAGAATAAACTCTTGTTAAATACTAACAGAGGGCCCTGATGGTCCAATCAGAGTGAGGGGGCGGGACAGAAAACTGGCCAATCACTGCTCCCAGGCAATTAAATTAGTTTTATATCAAACATTAAGCAAATTAAACATTATATCAGATTCAGTAAAACAAATAAAAATAAAGTAAAAGCTGCATTATGTAACTTTTCTATTCTACCCCGTATTTGAACCTTGTTGCCTTGATTGAAAACATATTCAGGACACATGTAGAGCAAAATGGAACACATTTAAATAAATTAAATGTCAGTGTAGAATAATAATGACACAATCTCAATGAAAGGCAGCAGCAAACAGGCATGCATGATGATGTTTTTAGCTGTGGTAAAAAGAACAGAGTTGTTGCAGAGCTGCAGTTTTCAGGGAGTTTGTTCCAGATGTTACTCTGAATACTATGTTTTAATTCTATATGGTCATAAGCAAACCTTTACCAGGTGACCTTAGAGGTATGAACGGGTGGCAAGACCTGGTATATTTTTAGGGACATCAGTAAAACACTGGTACAGTAGTCAAGACTAGCCTACTATTGGACATTTTAGTACTTTAGTTTTGTCTTTGTTTATTTGAGGACAAACTTGGTATATCCATATTGTACATGGCATAGTAGATTTGTGTGTCGAGAAAAAGGAACTTACTTATAGAACAATAGAGCAAAATATCATTCATCATTTTTATTATATACTGTATGTAAAAGACAGCCCTCTCCCTCTCCTCAGTGCAGCAAAGCATTATGGTCATTGTAGTAATCCACCAGTGTCCATGACTAAATGATTTAAATGCAAATGATTCAAAATCCAATGTTCCACTCCATTCACACAATACTGTAGGAGTAGGCTATATGCACATTGCACTCTACTTATCACACTAAAAGGATCACATGCAAATGAGTTGGTCGATCCATTCAGCAATAGGGTTACACACCCTAACCCATTATCACCTGTCCATTAACAATGGGACAGACATGCTCCTAAACATTCCACAACATTCACAACCCATTTATTCTAACACGGTAGATAAAGGTGGAATTCCTGTATCCTACAACTAAAAATAATAATGCACTGGTATTGTACAATAAAAAAAATATATAAAAATAATGTTTCATTCATACCAATTGTCAGATAACATATCAACTCACGTCCACAACTACTATTATTTTGTCATAGTTTTAAACATCATCACAGTATGACTAAGGGATGTGTCACCATCCTTGCACAGAATTGTTATTGTTATTATACACTAGATCTACAAGTAGTCACAAGTACAATGGACTCTGTAACATTAGGACTTACTCATGTCATGTTCAAAGTAGAAAGTTCAAGTAAAATATGTGTACCGTTTAATTTAATTAATACTCCTATCATGTTCCTTATAGTAATAGTTTGGCATGCAGGATGTAAAACGAAGCAGTTCTTGTCACTGTATTGTTCACAGTACAAGTTGAAGGTGAAGCACATGTGTGTGATGAGCTTTATGTAATGAACACACAAAATATATGTGTAGCTGTCAACCCTTTATTTGAAAAAGAAGAAATTACGGACAGTGTTTTTACAGAGTAAATATGTTCTGTTACATTTTTATGAAGACAGCATAGTACAGATAATCTAAACATATAATCAAACTAAGTCATTATTTGCACAAAAAAACCAAGTGATTAGATTGAAATACATTATGATAATATGCTAGTCCAAACAACACATGTCAACACACAGTTATACAATTGCACCACTAGTGCATGAATATGGCAATTTAATTGGTGTGGAATGTGTACTGTATCAGCAGGTCATTATACAAATAATAAAATAAAGTATAGTACATCATGTTTAATGTAAGCTGGACTAAACTGCTGATAATTGACATTGTCAACATAATGCATTTTCTGAAGAAAAAAGCCCTTATCATGTAACAGCTTTTTTCCTCTTGAAGACACATCTTCATGTGCGATTTTAGATTGCAATTCATACTAAAGCCCTTTTCACAAACTGTACACGTAAAGGGCCTTTCCCCTGTATGAGTCATGTGTATTTTTAGATCAGTCATTCGAGAAAAGCCCATGCCACAAAATGTACATGTAAAGGGCTCCTAGCCTGTATGAGTCACCATGTGTATTTTTAATTGGCCATTATGAGTTGAAAATTGATGTATATTCCATGTTTAATGTATATAGCTGGACTAAACTGAATAATTGACATTATGTGTCAACATAATGCCTTATTTGAAGAAGAAAAAACACTCATCATTTAACAGCTTTTTCCTCTTTAAGACACGTCTTCATGTGTATTTTTAATTGCCCATTCTGAGTATAGCCTTTGCCACAAACTGTACACGTAAAGGGCCTTTCCCCTGTGTGACTCATCATGTGTTTTTTTAGATCGCCCCTATGAACAAAGCCTTTGCCACAAACAGTACAAGTAATGGGCCTTTCCCCTGTGTGACTCATCATGTGACGTTTAAGATCACTATTTTGACTAAAGCAAGTGCTGCAAACTGTGCAGGCAAATGGCTTTTCCCCTGAATGAATCACTGTGTGCTTCTTCAGATGTTCCTTCAGATTAAACATTTTACCACAATCTGCACAGCTAAAACATTTCTTACCTGTATGAGTCGTCATGTGTACATTTAACTCCCCAGTGTGACGACAGCCCTTGCCACAAACGGTACACGTAAAAGGTTTTTCCCCTGTATGAGTCAACATGTGTATTTTTAATGCCCAATTTTGAATGCAGCCCTTGCCACAAACTGTACACATAAAGGGTTTTTCCCCTGTGTGAGTCATCATGTGTAATTTTAGATTACACTTTTGAACAAAGCCTTTGTCACACACTGTACAAACAAATGTCTTTTCCCCTGTATGAGTCATCATGTGTACTTTTAACTCCCATGTTTGACGGCAGCCCTTGCCACAGACTGTACACATAAAGGGCCTTTCCCCTGTATGAGTCCTCATGTGACGTTTTAGATCACTATTTTGACTAAAGCAAGTGCTGCAAACTGTGCAGGCAAATGGCTTTTCCCCTGAATGAATCACTGTGTGCTTCTTCAGATGTTCCTTCTGATTAAACATTTTGCCACAATCTGCACAGCTAAAACATTTACCTGTCTCTGTTTCTTTTGTTTTTTCCCCTGTATGAGTCGTCATGTGTGATTTTAGATTACCCTTTAGACTAAAGCCTCTGCCACAAACTGTACACGTAAAGGGTTTTTCCCCTGTGTGAGTAAACATGTGTAATTTTAGACTACCCCTTTGATTAAAGCCTTTGTCACACACTGTACAAACAAATGGCTTTTCCCCTGAATGAATCATTGTGTGCTTCTTCATATGTTCCTTGCGATTAAACATTTTACCACAATCTGCACAACTAAAACATTTCTTACCTATTTGACTCATGGAGTTACTTTGTTTGGGTGATTTGAGGTCATGGAGCAGCTTGTTGCTCAAAGACAAACTCTTTCCTACCATGTGTTGTGAATTGTGAGATTTCAGTGTGTTTAAACCAGACTGGTCATCCATGGTCTCATCCCACTCATCACTGTCTTCAGTGATGTCAGATTCAGAACAGTGTGAAGAGAGGAGCTGATCATCACTAGTTGGTTGTGATGGTCCACAGTCCTCTACATCAGCTTGTGTTTGCATGCTTTTAGATGAGGTGCTGGCTACAGGTTCTGTTAGCATGTTTTCACCATCTTCATGTTTCACTAATAGTAATGTCTCTGTTGATCCACCATCCTCCTCTGATGTTTGAAGTAGCTCATCGTGTTCCCCTTTAATCTGTGGATACTCTGGTTCCTCTTTGATAAGACTGGAGGTTCTCTCCTCCTGTTTTTCTTTAATCTGTAGAGACTCTGGTTCATCTTTGATAAGACTGGAGGTTCTCTCCTCCTGTTTTTCTTTAATCTGTAGAGACTCTGGTTCATCTTTGATAAGACTGTAGGTTCTCTCCTCCTGTTCTTCTTTAATCTGTAGAGACTGGTTCATCTTTGATAAGACTGGAGGTTCTCTCCTGCTGCTGCTCAGGGAATACCTCCTCTTTACACACAATGGGGTGCATGGAGTCTAGACAGAAGATACAGAGGAGAAACACATCATTACATGTTTGAACATGAACTCTTGCTGTTAATTCCATACCTGCCCTAATGTTGTTTTGATTTCAGTGTGAAGTGTCATGCAAATGATTGTCTTACTTCAACAAAAACAAAGCATCTCCTTGTTTCTCAAATGTAAATTATCATTTGCTATACAACCTTATTGCTATCAGATTGTGTTGTTTGTTGTTTTAGAGTGCAACACGTTTAATGAGTTAGTGTAACAGACTTCTTTTCAGAATGCCTGCATTTACACTTGGTTGCATGGTGAAAATAGTCTGTCTACAAGCTCACGTGTTGTGAGCCCTATACAAATGCAATCCATATCAATTTTGTATTTGATTTTGTTCAAATTACAGATGAGGAGGTCACATGGAGGAAGTGGAGATGATGGTGATGGATAAATAAAATGGATAATAAAAATGGTAAGAACATTTTCACATTTTGTCACATGTCACATTTTAGCACATGAATAGAAATTAGAAAATGGCTGGGTTTTACCCACAGGGCAACTGTTAAGTCATGGATCACAAGCCAGAGAAATGATTAAGGTGAAAATAATTTATTTAATTAATTCTGTGATTTCAGACGAACTTTTGCTGGAGGAAGACCTATCGAATTCAAATGCAACCTCTGCTGGAAAGGCTACCACCAGTCGGGTTTCCCTGACCCTCTACTATACGCAACATCCAGACCTCAAGGAACGCACCCAGCTTTCCGTGCTCGGACATACAGACACATACTGACTCCACTCAGAAGATAATTGGTGTTTTAAAGACTTAAGCACTTAAACTTGAACTGATACGTCTTCTAAATCCTCACAGATTTTAGTTAAAACGTTTGCTGCAAAATAATATATATTTACAGATTTGTGCCACATTTTCACGATGTTTCAAAATTAGCAAATCTACAAGCTCGTTTTCAACAGCTTACATCTTTTTAAATAATGGTTAAAGTGGCTAAAACCAGGGGATCTTGGACTTCAGTGACGGGGACCTGGGGTCTGAGAGCCGGAGAGTTGGACAGGGTGCATTTTGGAACTTCTGCTGGCGGCCACCACCAGTCAGGCTTCATAAAGGAAGGAAACGGACAGGCTCAAATGCTGAATAACTTTGGCATGAAAAGGGTTCAAACCCACCGCTATAGGGGTTTCCAAATGGACTCTTGAATGTATGCTGCACGATTTCTTGCTCAAAAGGTGAATCTCGATTTTGTGTTCTGTTTATTGCTGTGTAACTGTTATTGCAACATTACTGGGCCTACATAACTAACTCCACACAGAATAGACTTGGTGTTTTATAGAAGTTAAACTTGAGAACTGATTCCACAAAATGTCTAAATCCTTGCAGATTTTAGTTAAAACGTTCACTGTGTTTGGGCCACATTTTCACGATTTTTCGATAGCAAATCTACAAGCTCATGATCTTGTAGATCTGCCAACAATCTAACGGCTTTTAAAATTATGGTTAAAGTGTTTAAATGGTATGACTGTTTTCTGAAAAGTCTAGATGTTTCTGTATCATTGGTGTTGGAACGATTTACTCCAATCTGAAAATATGTTGTTCCAGGGACCGCGCTACGAGCTTTTAGGTCTGCTATTTCGTTTTATCCTGAAAATGTGCAAATCTTTGAATATATATTGTTATATATTGTCATCTTTGCTTCTGGGTTAGCCCCTCTCGGAACCCTCCATAAAGCTTTTATGAAATTTGGAGCTTTAGGTAGGGTTCCTGGACATTACAAAATGTTCGAATGGGGATGTTGGAACGCGGACATAAACAAACTCTGCGTTAAGTCGATCTGCGCACTATGACGACGTTTTTTCTTGTGATGGCTTCTGAATGTGCGAACTATAAGTACCTATACATACCTCATAGCTATAGCGCCACTAGCTAGCCAGATAGGCGGTACAATGAGGTGTCAATAAACAAGGTAGGAAGCAGGGCTCAAGATTAACGGCGTCCCGGGGACTGTAAAATATCTATTTGGGACGTAAATGTATCTCATCCGGGACGGTTTCGGGACGAGAGGAGTTTTTACACTGAAAATGCGCATTTCGTGTGCAGCGATGAGCAGCATGAGAATTTGCCGTGCCGTCAACCAATGCTCTGTCGGACCAAACTAGTATGCCTCCCGTTGACAACAACAACAACGCACACACTACATTCACCCAACGGAATCATAGGAATTATATTGCTTTTGCCCCGTGGATGAGACATTTAGATTGAAAAACTATCGGTTGGAAGCGTGGATAAGACCATGGTTGTGTGCCACAGAAAGGTTCCATATGGACATGGGGCTACACTACACCAACGTTTAACGTTAGCTTCCATGCTAGGCTTGCTAGCTGGCGTCGACATTAAATAATATGTTGGTATATAATCATCTGAAGCAACAGATGTTTTCTAATGCACTGTGGAATGCACACCCCAAAACCAAAACGCTCTCATTCCACATTGATTGTATTTATTATTATTATTTATTGATCCTTCGTCTTAGTATTCCCCCTAATAAAGTTGTTTTTATTTGTTTTCTCATGCCAACCATGTAATAGACATTTGAGTATTAATATACCTGCATTGCTGCACGTTATCTGTTGGTCTTGATCAGCCTACACCAAAATAACAATCCATTTGAAAATAAAAATCACTGTTCTCAGGTCGAATATTGATATGCGATTAAAATGTGATTAATTTAGATTAATTAATTACAAAGCCTCTGATTAATTCGATTAACATTTTTAACCAAGCCCTATTTTTCATCTGGGAGCATTTTGACTAAATCAGTGTATCTACAGAAGAAACATGAAGCCAGACAATTAATGTACTGCATGTATTCAATACATGCAGTACATTATTTGTTTGGCTTAATTGTATTTCTATTACAATAGGAATACAGTTATTAATTTCACAATTTGAGTGGTGCTTTTTGTACATTTATTTCCCGGGACGGTATACATTTACTTCGGGACGGTTCAAATTGTATTTTGGGAGGGTTCCGGGACGGTGGTGAAAAAAGTTAGTCTGGTGCCCTGGTAGGAAGAAGCGACATTTTTAATCAAACATAGATTAAAAATACGTAACGGCTTCCGCGACACAGGAGATAATCTCAGAGGTATGTATAGGTACTTATAGTTTGCACATTCAGAAGCCATCACAGAAAAAAACGTCGTAAAACACAAACGTGTTTACATGTATTTATGTGTGCATACCAGGTGGCAGCCGGCCCTGGACCAGGACCCCATGGTATAAAGTCCTAAAAATGTCAGAAACTTTACTACCATTGGGTTCTGCTTGTGGGGCTACTTCTGGGTAGTCCCTGGAACAACATATTTTCAGATACTGTAGGTGTCTGCGGCCAATTTCATTATATTTCTGGGGTCCTTGACATAACATAATTTGAGAACCACTAATATAGAAACATAGGTTTTTCAGAAAAATGTTCTGGTGGTTTCAGGAAAGTTGGTGTTTTACTGTTTTATAGATTTTAGAAGCCAGTGGTTCTCAAAGAGTGGTCTTAAAGTGCATTCTCAGCAAAATGACATAAAAATCAACCACTTGTATTCTAAACTTGGTTGTTTACATATTTTTTCTATGTGCCTATGTTTAATGGCTGTCTAAATGATTTCATTGTAACCTTTTTTTTCCTAATAAAGAAACAAAATTAAGTATGCATTTGCTGCTTTATTATGTTTCTATAAATATGTGGGAGGGAGGTGAGCATGGGGGAGGAGGGGTGCGGGGTCGCAATATATATGGGGGGGGGTGTAATAAGACAGCTCCATGCTGTCCTGCTGCTGCCGTCCGTAGCTGACGTTCGAGTCGCGGCAGAGAAGCGGGGCGCCGGCTACACCCCAAGGGGCCAGCTAGGCACTCCAATGTTGAAGCGCTGGTCCCTAGTGGTAAGAGGAAGGACTGCAGGCGGACCCGTGGATTCTTGACGAGGAAACCCCGTGCAACCGAGCGCTTTGATTGATTGATTGAAATCTTTATTAACAGTTTGCAGAATTACAGTACATTTCAAGCACAAACTCAATACAAAGACTGTTAACTGTGAGTGGACGACCCAATTAAGCCTTACACTTGTTTACAACAGGGTCCACATTGTTCAATTCATCAAAACATTTAGAGACAAACAAATAGACACTTCTATGTAGTTAAAGAACAGAACAGGAATTCATCATATAGGAAGCGAAAAGGGAAAAAAAGTATATATACAGTGAGGGGAACAGGGGGATAAAAGAAAAGAAAACGAAAGACAGAGTGTAGGGCGCCTGCACACAACACCATGCGTTGATGCCATGTGTGCATATGTGCAGGCACCCAACACCACGTCCATACAAAAACATAGTACAATCCATAGTACAAAGACAGAGTGTAGGGCGCCTGCACACAACACCATGCGTTGATGCCATGTGTGCATATGTGCAGGCACCCAACACCACGTCCATACAAAAACATAGTACAATCCAGATACAAATTCAGCTTTTACAGAGGCCAGTTTCGAATTGCAGCCATCCGTAGGTGCCCTTTGAGAGCAGTTTTGAAGGAGCCAAGGGATTCACATGTCTTAATGACTGTTGGTAGGGCGTTCCACATTTTGGTCGCATAGGAGCGAAAATAATTTAGTCCCTTGTTTGTGCCGAATCTGGGTTGTACATGGTTTGTTGCACTCCCTCTGGTGTTGTGGGTGTGGACTTCGTTTACATTAAGGAAGTATTTAGACAGGTACATGGGTATCTTGGTGGTGTATCTAATCTTGTGGACCAGACCCATTGCAAGATGCTGTACTCTGTCGTCGACCCTAAGCCATCCCAGCCTGTCAAAGTGGGCAGGGGTGAGGTGGGTTCGGGGGGTGAGGCCAAGTAGGAGCCTGACCAGTTTGTTTTGGGAGGTCTGGAGCCTTGTTTTAAGGGCCTTTGAGGTGCTGTGGTACCAGGAGGTGGATGCATAGTCAAAGAAACCTTGTACAAGGGCTCCTGTTAAGGTCTTCAAGGTGTTTTTGTCGACCAGTGAGGAGATCCTGTAGAGGAATCTTGTTCTTTGATTGACTTTTTTGATTACGTTGGTGGCCATCTTATCACCGGAAAGATTGGCCTCCAGGATGGAACCTAGGTAGGTAATTTGATCCTTCCGTGTGATAATATCATCACCAACTCTAACCAAGAAGCCATCTGCCTTTTTGAGATTACTATTTGATCCAAAGAGAATGGATTCAGTTTTTCCCAGGTGTAAGGATAGTTTGTTATCAGCGAGCCAGGTGCAGATTCTACCGAGTTCAGAGCTGAGGGTCTTTTCAACCTGCAGTTTGTTCCTGTCCGAGACCAGCAGTGCTGAGTCGTCTGCGAACAGGAACAAGTTGCAGTCACAAGCTGAAGTCATGTCGTTTACATATATTAGGAACAGTAAAGGCCCTAGTATGCTTCCTTGTGGGACGCCACAGCTCACTGGGAGGGGGGGGGACAGTGTTCCGTTCACTTCCACCATCTGTTCTCTCCCCTCCAGGTAGGATTGCATCCAGCTCACTGATGTGCTATCAAAACCAATAGCTTTAAGCTTGTTAACCAGTATGGAGTGGTTCACGGTGTCAAAAGCCTTTTGGAGGTCCAGCATGACCATGCCGCAGTATTTTCCAGCATCCACCTCGTGTTTGATGTGGTCGCTCAAATAGAGAAGGCATGTGTCAGTGGAGTGGGATGTTCTGAAACCAGATTGGAACTCGTACAACAATTTATTAGTGGCAAGATACTTTTCAACCTGTTCATAGACTATTTTTTCCATCACTTTCGAGATGGAGCTTAGAATAGAAATAGGGCGGTAGTTGCCGGGTTCTAATTTGCTCCCTTTTTTGTACAGGGGGGTTACTTTGGCCAGTAAATGTTAAAGCCCAGCTGCACTTGGACACCAAAATGTTTGTCCAAATCAAGGACTGTATAAAGAGGACAGGAAGCGAAGACCGTAAGGGCGCCGCCATGTTGATCACATGGTGCTCCATGGAAGGAAAGAAACATGCGCAGTTGAGACCAAGAAGTTGGACATGCATATGGCACAAATGGCCCAGCAGATGGCGTGAGGTGATTAAAGACCTTGCTGAAAGTAGGGACGCTTGTTATTTCTCACTCTTCTGCCAGCCTATATGCTGAAGCCAGCTTGGCTCAGTGCTCACCATGAACGGACTGATCAACAGGCAAAAGTTGAAAACCACTGTATTACATACAAATTATATAGATATATTATAGTTGCACTGATCATGACACGGCTGTCTCAGTCAGTCCGTTCATGGTGAGCACTGAGCCAAGCTGGCTTCAGCATATAGGCTGGCAGAAGAGTGAGATACAAGCATCCCTACTTTCAGCAAGGTCTTTAATCACCTCACGCCATCTGCTGGGCCATTTGTGCCATATGCATGTCCAACTTCCTGGTCTCAACTGCGCATGTTTCTTTCCTTCCATGGAGCACCATGTGATCAACATGGCGGCGCCCTTACGGTCTTCGCTTCCTGTCCTCTTTATACAGTCCTTGGTCCAAATGCGGAAGTGAAATGCTGAATCAGCAAATAGACGGTACTTCCGGTAGCCTTCCGGGTGCTTCAAAACGCCACTGAGCAACTTCCACTGACATGAATAGCGATGGGGGCGGAGCTTCGCGCCAGTTTAGTCTCTATCCTTTTAATACTCTATGGGCTACACACGCGACGGCCGGCGCGGCCCACGCTGATCAAGAACGACGCGCCCACATCGCGGCACGCGCCCGGCGGAGGACACGATCGGCGGCGCGCGTGTACCGCCTCGCGCCGGCGGCGCGCCATGACTTGCTAGCTGGGATAGTCCCCGTGATTAACGAAAGCTGTTTACAAAAAGATTCATTGCACTCAGATTAATATTATCATAATGACCCAACGTCATATGTATATTAGACACTGTATGCTTCAATTTACAGCTGAAATGAACACTATTTCATAACAAAAACATAAAATAACATCAGTGTTTTCAAAGAGCCCTCTCACCTCATAGGAACACGGAATCCACTGCGGTAGCTACGGTAACACCACTAGGACATACAGAGCGGCAGCTACGGGAACACCACTAGGACAAACAGTGTGATATGCAGTGAACCAAAGTGCTATATATATATCTTAGTTTGAACAACAAAACTATGTCTGGTACTGCTCAATAGTGGGCATGAACAACTCAATTTAACTAACTATTTAACTGTTACATTAGCTTACTTTAAACAGTTTATGATTATCCATGGTCAACATTTAAATAAATTATTACTTACCACTTGATTCTGTTAGTTTAGTTTGTTAGTTTGATTCTGTGCTAGTTTAACAGTCACACTAACATGAATGGGGGGAAATACAACTAGAATACTATTTACTATCTATGCAACATTTTCACCAGTTCCTCTTCAAATAGTCACCATTGCCATTTAGCTTATAATGGTGAAAATAGTAATAATAATATAGTAGTGAAGGTTTTACCAACCTGCTCTGTGTAGTTTGATGATTGGTTGTAGAACCATATCCAGTAGTCTGCGTTGGCGGTCAGTTTATTGCTTGATGTGGAAAGCTTCATCCTCGTACTCTGTTAGAATTCTTCCAACGACCCCAAATATCTCTTCAGCAGCAACAGATAGTCTCTGGTTGACGAAGGACTTCAATGTTTGTAGTAAAGCCATAACTCAAAACCGGCCCAAACAAACTGATACTAGATCTATTTTGAAAGAGCGAAAATCTAAAGTACTAAAGTTTAAAGTAGAACCAACACGAAATGCTTCAGCTAGTGTAGAAAGGAGAAGTTCAGCTCTTAACAACTAGCAGAGTTTAAAGTGACTCCAAGCAGAATAAACTCTTGTTAAATACTAACGGAGGGCCCTGATGGTCCAATCAGAGTGAGGGGGCGGGACACAAAACTGGCCAATCACTGCTCCCAGGCAATTCAATGAGTTTTATATCAAACATTAAGCAAATGAAACATTATATCAGATTCAGTAAAACAAATAAAAATAAAGTAAAAGCTGCATTATGTAACTTTTCTATTCTATCTAATGGAACACATTTAAATAAATTAAATGTCAGTGTAGAATAATAATGACACAATCTCAATAAAAGGCAGCAGCAAACAGGCATGCATGTTTTTAGCTGTGATAAAAAGAACAGAGTTGTTGCAGAGCTGCAGTTTTCAGGGAGAGTTCCAGATATTATTCTGGGTGCCTGCCATGCAATGGCAGAAACACAGGTTGAAATCCGAAACCAATACTTAAAGCGGGACTGACACGCCCCTCGGGAAGCTATTAAGGCTATTAACGCTAGCATCTAGATTGTGACGTCAAGTGGGGCCAGCTCAATTTGACCAATGAAATTGATCTTGTATCTGGTCTAAATGTCAGAGCGGCTCTGGGCTCTGCGAGTTAGCGTTCCTGGTGGCTATCAACTCATGCTAGTGGTTTTGAGGTCACTTTTAGCTTCATAGCTGGGTTAAAGTTTGGTGGAAAATTTATTTTTTTATTATTTATTATTCGTTAGAATGATATTGAGTTGACGTGTAAATTTTAGCGTAAACTGTTGCATAATCGCAATTTCGCGTGACGGGTTCCATGTACCTATCTTGTCTATCTGTCTCCCCCCCGCTGACACGCCCTCAGCCGGCTAAGTGCTGAACAGGGCTCACGGAGCCCTGGAGCTTCACGTAACGTTACCACTGCCTGTGACTACTCTAGCAAAACTGCACCGGCCTAACCTGAGTCCACCCCTCTCTCTCCCACACACACACACACACACACACACACACACACACACACTCTCTCTCTCTCTCTCTCTCTCTCTCTCTCTCTCTCTCTCTCACACACACACACACACACACCGATATAGGGGCGGTCTCTCTCTCTCTCTCTCTCTCTCTCACACACACACACACACACACACACACACACACACACACCAAGTTGATTCTATCGGTATGTTTTAGCCTGTGTGTATAGCTGTTGTGAACGCGAAGAGTTGTGTTTATTATTTACCAAGAAGAGCATCGGCTCTATCCGTCATCCATTGCAACTGCAAGACGGCGAGACGCGTGTGTGTGTGTGTGTGAGAGAGAGAGAGAGAGAGAGAGAGAGAGAGAGAGAGAGAGAGAGACTAGCTGGGCAGGCAGTGAAGGTTCCTTCCTTCCTTGTGTTTGCAACATGGGGCTGCATGAATGAATGAGTGACAGCTCGTTACGTCTAATGCTCTACTGAATGAAGTGGAGGCTTTCCCAGCTATAGCCCTACCAAGCAGTTTTAGACTGTGACCGCGGGTGACTATACCATTAAAAAACAACCGCTGTTCTGGTAGGGCAGACTAGCCTGCTAGCTGCGCCCTCTCCCTCTGCTCATTCTGGAGCTACAGAATGAGCGGAGGGAGAGGGCACATATGGGACATATGCATACCTGCATGAATGGGACATGGGGATCCGTAATCATCATGAATTGGGGCCGACACGGTTACTTACAGTGACTCATAATACCCAATTACGGATTACCCATACAATGTTTTTCACTCGTGCATTCTGTAGACAGTCTTACCTACGTCAATTCCAAGGACAGGGCAGAGAGCGATCGGCTCGACTGAATAAATTGGACAGAGCAGCAGTAATTGGAATAAATAAATGCATGTTGTCTTGTGTTCTTATCTTCTCGGGGCTATTGTTAATGCATGTTCAAAATCAATCAGCAATTTGTCCTAAATATTCCCATTTCATATTTATATTATGGCGACGAGTAGTCACTCATGACGGACAATCTGACATAATATAGGCAATGAAACTGTCAGTAAAGTGGAATGAATCACAGCATTATATCGCCCCTTCCTGTAGCCTGAATGATTATGCAAACACTGTAAGTACTGTAAACACGTTTTCAATTTCAATAAATCGTGAGCAAATCTGTAAACATTAACAAACAAAGCAGACATTTTAATACTGTATTGAATATTTTTTGTGCTTGTTACAGTTCTACAAAGTACAAACTATTAATTTAATACAGTTTTCGGACTCGGTGAGTTGTCTCCCTCTGAGACCCTAAAGAGAGAGAGAGAGAGAGATATACGGAGGGAGAGAAAAAAAACCCAAAACCACCCCCACCTCCTCTCGCAATCTCCCCGTTCTGAAGTGCCTTGTGTCCGGCCAGAGTTCAAGGCTTACCGCGGCCCGCGATTCTCATGAATTCATTATGCATAAACTAACATTTCACATGTTCAAACAATGTTGTGTGTGTGTGTGTGTGTGTGTGTGTGTGTGTGTGTGTGTGTGTGTGTGTGTGTGTGTGAGAGAGAGAGAGAGAGAGAGAGAGAGAGAGAGAGATGCGACCCCCGTGTGTGCTTGTGCAGCCTGCACGAACAGAAGTCGAGGCGCTGTGCCCCCACTGCCCCGGCGGTGAGAGACGCTAAGGACTCAGCAGCAGCCGTGGTTGAGGCCATGGTAGACGGACTAGTCACGCGAAATTGCGATTATGTAACAGTTTACCCTAAAACGTACACGTCAACTCAATGTCATTGTAAGGAATAAATAAAAGCAATAAAATAATTTTTTTATGATATTTTCACCTAGTATGACGCAAAAGGTTACCTCAAAACCACTAGCCTTTAGTGCGCTAGCCACTCAGCTCGGCTAGATGCTAGGTCACGTCAGAGCCTGAGATATAGTCACGTGTCGTTTGAAACTGTTTTCATTCAGACCACGTGATGTACCTTATCAGCAATGTTAATCTCGGGCCGGGACACTCCCCCTTTAATAATCGTATATGTTCCAAAAACTTTGACCGCTATGGCCGGCCGCACAGTTTACCAAAGCCCCGCAATATATACATCAAAACGTGCGGCTTGGCCGGGAATGGTGTGCTTGTGCTTTTCTTTCCGATTCGCGTTACCATGCCGACGTAATTCGCAATAAACAACGCGAAAAATCCCCATTCAAAGTCAATGGGGAAACGCGGGTAAAAACAGAAAACGACACGTTACTTTGGAGCCACATTGCTCTGGCATACTGTTATGTAGACACACGATTTAAACGTCAAACAGCACACGAGGCCGTCGACTTTGTTGTGGTTCAGACGGAATTGAAATACGTTGCACGGTTTGCCCGCTATCGCAGTTCAAAGTGTGTGTGGTCTGAGCAAAAATCTCGACTTAGAGTGTCGCACGCCCAGAGAGAGAGCGGGTCAGAGTGAGAGGCCAATGTGAAAACTGTAGCGAAATTCTCCGAACAAATCGTTCTCACGGCCAAAATATTAACTTTACACGCATGGGTTTCGGTAATTCTGTAGCCACACTCGTCCTCTTTCACCCAATGTCACAACCACAGCCCAGATTCATATGGTATGTGAACTACAGCCCTGAAAGCGACAGGTGTACCATCATAATGTGTCATGAAACGCCATGTTAACTGCCTGAATGAGTCAGCAATTTTTTCATCACAAACACAATTGCTTAACTCGCTCTTATAACCACGTTTTTTATCGTACCAATACCATGATCGCACACGGCGTACCTCAATGTCTCGGGTCACTCGCGGCGAAAACAAAAATCGCATTCGACTTTTACTTTTTGCGCTAGAGCAATTTGTTCGGACCGTATGTCTTAACAAATTCTCTCATTGAGTCAGTGTACTGACTTTCAAGTGTTTGCATTCGCATAGACTAGCCCTGCCCCAAGCTCAGGTGAAATTGATACTTTGTTAATGATTCAAGGTCAAGTTGACCACCACTCAAACACGCGCACACACGAACGCACATGCACGCACATGCACACATGTGCACGCACACACACACACATTGAAAGTCAATAGAGAAAATCGGGGAAACACTGTCATTTCTCAACCGTTTCAGACGCGGGGTGGCTCGCCGGAACCGGGCCGCCCCCCTGAGCGAAACCAAATGGACACACACACACACACACACACACACACACACACACACACACACACACACACACACACACACACACACACACACACACACAACACACAAACCCTCTCTTCCTATTGGCTGGCCTTTACACAGCTTTAACTTTTGCTTGCAGCATGCTACAGTCTTGAAACTTGCTCCATGGACTTGGACCACCAATAGGAGCACGCTGTAAATGTTTAATTGCTTAAGCCCCGCCCCTCTGTCTTCCTATTGGCTGGCCTTTACACAGCTCTAACTATTGTTTACAACATGCTACAGCCTCAAACTTTGGTACATGGACGTAGACCATCAAGAGGAACAAGCTGTAATGGCTTAATTGCTTAAGCCCCGCCCCTCTGTATTCCTATTGGCTGGCCTTTACACAGCTATAACTTTTGTTTGCAACATGCTACAGTCTTGAAACTTGCTCCATGGACTTGGACCACCAATAGGAGCACGCTGTAAATGTTTAATTGCTTAAGCCCCGCCCCTCTGTCGTCCTATTGGCTGGCCTTTACACAGCTCTAACTATTGTTTACAACATGCTACAGCCTCAAACTTTGGTACATGGACGTATACCATTAGAGGAACAAGCTGTAATGGCTTAATTGCTTAAGCCCCGCCCCTCTGTATTTCTATTGGCCGGCCTTTAAACAGCTATAACTTTTGTTTGCAACATGCTACAGTCTTGAAACTTGCTCCATGGACTTGGACCACCAATAGGAGCACGCTGTAAATGTTTAATTGCTTAAGCCCCGCCCCTCTGTCTTCCTATTGGCTGGCCTTTACACAGCTCTAACTATTGTTTACAACATGCTACAGCCTCAAACTTTGGTACATGGACGTAGACCATCAAGAGGAACAAGCTGTAATGGCTTAATTGCTTAAGCCCCGCCCCTCTGTATTCCTATTGGCTGGCCTTTACACAGCTATAACTTTTGTTTGCAACATGCTACAGTCTTGAAACTTGCTCCATGGACTTGGACCACCAATAGGAGCACGCTGTAAATGTTTAATTGCTTAAGCCCCGCCCCTCTGTCTTCCTATTGGCTGGCCTTTACACAGCTCTAACTATTGTTTACAACATGCTACAGCCTCAAACTTTGGTACATGGACGTAGACCATCAAGAGGAACAAGCTGTAATGGCTTAATTGCTTAAGCCCCGCCCCTCTGTATTCCTATTGGCTGGCCTTTACACAGCTATAACTTTTGTTTGCAACATGCTACAGTCTTGAAACTTGCTCCATGGACTTGGACCACCAATAGGAGCACGCTGTAAATGTTTAATTGCTTAAGCCCCGCCCCTCTGTCTTCCTATTGGCTGGCCTTTACACAGCTCTAACTTTTGTTTACAACATGCTACAGCCTCAAACTTTGGTACATGGACGTAGGCCATCAAGAGGAACAAGCTGTAATGGCTTAATTGCTTAAGCCCCGCCCCTCTGTCTTCCTATTGGCTGGCCTTTAAACAGCTATAACTTTTGTTTGCAACATGCTACAGTCTTGAAACTTGCTCCATGCACTTAGACCAAGTTGTCCACCTCTCACACACGCGCACATGCACGCACATGCACACATGTGCACACAAACACACACACACATTGAAAGTCAATGGAGAATATCGGGGAAACACGTAACTTTGTCATTTCTCAACCGTTTCAGACGCGGGGCGGCTCGGCGAAACCGGGACGCCCCCCCCCTGAACGAAACCAAATGGACCCTTACAGCTCAGACATCTTAGCATGTTAGCATTAGCATGTTAGCATATTAGCATGATAGCATGTTAGTATTAGCATGTTAGCATATTAGCATGTTAGCATGATAGCATGTTAGCATTAGCATGCTAGCAATGCTAACATTCCCAATAAACTTAGACAAAATACCCCATTGAAAGTCAATGGGGAGACCTGGCTCACATGTAACCAAATGGACCCTTCTGAGAGGCTGAATGTCATCAAATGGTGGTCCATGGCTCAAATGCTGCACAGACTTGGCGAGCTTCAGGCACCCAGTAAAATTTCTTGAAATTTTGTTTCTAGTCGTAATAATAATCATCAAGACACGAAACTTTGACCGCTATGGCCGGCCGCACGGTTTACCAAAGCCCCGCAATATATACATCGAAACGTGCGGCTCGGCCGGGAATGGTGTGCTTGTGCTTTTCTTTCCGTTTCGAGTTACCGTGCCGACGTAATTCGCAATAAACAACGCGAAAAATGCCCCATGCAAAGTCAATGGGGAAACGCGGGTAAAAACAGAAAATTACGTCACGTTACTCACGTTACTTTGGAGCCACATTACTCTGGCATACTGTTACGTAGACACATTTAAACGTCAAACAGCACACGAGGCAATCGTCTTTGTCGTGGTTCAGACGGAATTCGAATACGTTGCACGGTTTGCCCGCTATCGCAGTTCAAAGTGTGTGTGGTCTGAGCAAAAATCTCGACTTAGAGTGTCGCACGCCCAGAGAGAGAGCGGGTCAGAGTGAGAGGCCAATGTGAAAACTGTAGCGAAATTCTCCGAACAAATCGTTCTCACGGCCAAAATATTAACTTTACACGCATGGGTTTCGGTAATTTTGTAGCCACACTCGTCCTCTTTCACCCAATGTCACAACCACAGCCCAGATTCATATGGTACGTGAACTACAGCCCTGAAAGCGACAGGTGTACCATCATAATGTGTCATGAAACGCCATGTTAACTGCCTGAATGAGTCAGCAATTTTTTCATCACAAACACAATTTCTTAACTCGCTCTTATAACCACGTTTTTTATCGTACCAATACCACGATTGCACACGGCGTACCTCAGTGTCTCGGGTCACTCACGGCGAAAACAAAAATCGCATTCGACTTTTACTTTTTGCGCTAGAGCAATTTGTTCGGACCGTATGTCTTAACAAATTCTATCATTGAGTCAGTGTGCTGACTTTCAAGTGTTTGCATTCGCATAGACTAGCCCTGCCCCAAGCTCAGGTGAAATTGATACTTTGTTAATGATTCAAGGTCAAGTTGACCACCCCTCAAACACGCGCACACACGAACGCACATGCACACATGTGCACGCACACACACACACACATTGAAAGTCAATAGAGAAAATCGGGGAAACCCGTAACTCTGTCATTTCTCAACCGTTTCAGACACGGGGTGGCTCGCCGGAACCGGGCCGCCCCCCTGAGCGAAACCAAATGGACACACGCACACACACACACACACACACACACACACACACACACACACACACACACACACACACACACACACACACACACACACACACACCAACACACAAACCCTCTCTTCCTATTGGCTGGCCTTTACACAGCTCTAACTTTTGCTTGCAGCATGCTACAGTCTTGAAACTTGCTCCATGGACTTGGACCACCAATAGGAGCACGCTGTAAATGTTTAATTGCTTAAGCCCCGCCCCTCTGTCTTCCTATTGGCTGGCCTTTACACAGCTCTAACTATTGTTTACAACATGCTACAGCCTCAAACTTTGGTACATGGACGTAGACCATCAAGAGGATCAGCTGTGATGGCTTAATTGCTTAAGCCCCGCCCCTCTGTATTCCTATTGGCTGGCCTTTAAACAGCTATAACCTTTGTTTGCAACATGCTACAGTCTTGAAACTTGCTCCATGGACTTGGACCACCAATAGGAGCACGCTGTAAATGTTTAATTGCTTAAGCCCCGCCCCTCTGTCTTCCTATTGGCTGGCCTTTACACAGCTCTAACTATTGTTTACAACATGCTACAGCCTCAAACTTTGGTACATGGACGTAGACCATCAAGAGGAACAAGCTGTGATGGCTTAATTGCTTAAGCCCCGCCCCTCTGTATTCCTATTGGCTGGCCTTTAAACAGCTATAACTTTTGTTTGCAACATGCTACAGTCTTGAAACTTGCTCCATGGACTTGGACCACCAATAGGAGCACGCTGTAAATGTTTAATTGCTTAAGCCCCGCCCCTCTGTCTTCCTATTGGCTGGCCTTTACACAGCTCTAACTATTGTTTACAACATGCTACAGCCTCAAACTTTGGTACATGGACGTAGACCATCAAGAGGAACAAGCTGTGATGGCTTAATTGCTTAAGCCCCGCCCCTCTGTATTCCTATTGGCTGGCCTTTAAACAGCTATAACTTTTGTTTGCAACATGCTACAGTCTTGAAACTTGCTCCATGGACTTGGACCACCAATAGGAGCACGCTGTAAATGTTTAATTGCTTAAGCCCCGCCCCTCTGTCTTCCTATTGGCTGGCCTTTACACAACTCTAACTATTGTTTACAACATGCTACAGCCTCAAACTTTGGTACATGGACGTAGACCATCAAGAGGAACAAGCTGTGATGGCTTAATTGCTTAAGCCCCGCCCCTCTGTATTCCTATTGGCTGGCCTTTAAACAGCTATAACCTTTGTTTGCAACATGCTACAGTCTTGAAACTTGCTCCATGGACTTGGACCACCAATAGGAGCACGCTGTAAATGTTTAATTGCTTAAGCCCCGCCCCTCTGTCTTCCTATTGGCTGGCCTTTACACAGCTCTAACTATTGTTTACAACATGCTACAGCCTCAAACTTTGGTACATGGACGTAGACCATCAAGAGGAACAAGCTGTGATGGCTTAATTGCTTAAGCCCCGCCCCTCTGTATTCCTATTGGCTGGCCTTTAAACAGCTATAACTTTTGTTTGCAACATGCTACAGTCTTGAAACTTGCTCCATGGACTTGGACCACCAATAGGAGCACGCTGTAAATGTTTAATTGCTTAAGCCCCGCCCCTCTGTCTTCCTATTGGCTGGCCTTTACACAGCTCTAACTATTGTTTACAACATGCTACAGCCTCAAACTTTGGTACATGGACGTAGACCATCAAGAGGAACAAGCTGTGATGGCTTAATTGCTTAAGCCCCGCCCCTCTGTATTCCTATTGGCTGGCCTTTAAACAGCTATAACTTTTGTTTGCAACATGCTACAGTCTTGAAACTTGCTCCATGGACTTGGACCACCAATAGGAGCACGCTGTAAATGTTTAATTGCTTAAGCCCCGCCCCTCTGTCTTCCTATTGGCTGGCCTTTACACAGCTCTAACTATTGTTTACAACATGCTACAGCCTCAAACTTTGGTACATGGACGTAGACCATCAAGAGGAACAAGCTGTAAAGGCTTAATTGCTTAAGCCCCGCCCCTCTGTATTCCTATTGGCTGGCCTTTAAACAGCTATAACCTTTGTTTGCAACATGCTACAGTCTTGAAACTTGCTCCATGGACTTGGACCACCAATAGGAGCACGCTGTAAATGTTTAATTGCTTAAGCCCCGCCCCTCTGTCTTCCTATTGGCTGGCCTTTACACAGCTCTAACTATTGTTTACAACATGCTACAGCCTCAAACTTTGGTACATGGACGTAGACCATCAAGAGGAACAAGCTGTGATGGCTTAATTGCTTAAGCCCCGCCCCTCTGTATTCCTATTGGCTGGCCTTTAAACAGCTATAACCTTTGTTTGCAACATGCTACAGTCTTGAAACTTGCTCCATGGACTTGGACCACCAATAGGAGCACGCTGTAAATGTTTAATTGCCTAAGCCCCGCCCCTCTGTCTTCCTATTGGCTGGCCTTTGCACAGCTCTAACTATTGTTTACAACATGCTACAGCCTCAAACTTTGGTACTTGGACGTAGACCATCAAGAGGTACAAGCTGTAATGGCTTAATTGCTTAAGCCCCGCCCCTCTGTATTCCTATTGGCTGGCCTTTGCACAGCTATAACTTTTGTTTGCAACATGCTACAGTCTTGAAACTTGCTCCATGGACTTGGACCACCAATAGGAGCACGCTGTAAATGTTTAATTGCTTAAGCCCCACCCCTCTGTCTTCCTATTGGCTGGCCTTTACACAGCTCTAACTATTGTTTACAACATGCTACAGCCTCAAACTTTGGTACATGGACGTAGACCATCAAGAGGAACAAGCTGTAATGGCTTAATTGCTTAAGCCCCGCCCCTCTGTATTCCTATTGGCTGGCCTTTAAACAGCTATAACTTTTGTTTGCAACATGCTACAGTCTTGAAACTTGCTCCATGCACTTAGACCAAGTTGACCACCTCTCACACACGCGCACACACAAACGCACATGCACGCACATGCACACATGTGCACACAAACACACACACACATTGAAAGTCTATTGATGAAATATTCACACGTACAGCAGCATCATGAACAGGCAGAGTGAGTGAGAGGAAAAAGTGGCGCTGAGCCGAGCAGATTATTCTGGGTGCCTGCCATGCAATGGCAGAAACACAGGTTGAAATCCGAAACCAATACTTAATTCTGGGTGCCTGCCATGCAATGGCAGAAACACAGGTTGAAATCCGAAACCAATACTTAATTCTGGGTGCCTGCCATGCAATGGCAGAAACACAGGTTGAAATCCGAAACCAATACTTAATAATAATCATCAAGACACGAAACTTTGACCGCTATGGCCGGCCGCACGGTTTACCAAAGCCCCGCAATATATACATCAAAACGTGCGGCTCGGCCGGGAATGGTGTGCTTGTGCTTTTCTTTCCGATTCGAGTTACCGTGCCGACGTAATTCGCAATAAACTACGCGAAAAATCCCCATTCAAAGTCAATGGGGAAACGTGGGTAAAAATAGAAAACGACACGTTACTTTGGAGCCACATTGCTCTGGCATACTGTTACGTAGACACACTTATATAGATTATATAGATTTAAACGTCAAACAGCACAGGAGGCCATCGACTTTGTCCTGGTTCAGACGGAATTCGAATACGTTGCACGGTTTGCCCGCTATCGCAGTTCAAAGTGTGTGTGGTCTGAGCAAAAATCTCGACTTAGAGTGTCGCACGCCCAGAGAGAGAGCGGGTCAGAGTGAGGGGCCAGTGTCAAAACTGTAGCGAAATTCTCACGGCCAAAATATTAACTTTACACGCATGGGTTTCGGTAATTTTGTAGCCACACTCGTCCTCTTTCACCCAATGTCACAATCACAGCCCAGATTCATATGGTACGTGAACTACAGCCCTGAAAGCGACATGTGTACCATCATGTGTCATGAAACGCCATGTTAACTGCCTGAATGAGTCAGCATTTTTTTCATCACAAACACAATTTCTTAACTCGCTCTTAGGCCGCAGTCACATCTATCAGACAAGCGTCTTATGGTTGTCTGATGAAAAGCATCAGACAAGACAGCTCCCAATGCATTTCTAATGGGAGTCACGTGGTTTCATCAGACAAACGTGTTTCATGGGGGGGGGGGGGGCAAGACACAAGACACAAAACATTTTGTAGGCGACAAGCTGAAGAACAGGGCGGCACCTCAGACAAGACAAAAAGGGTTGGGTTTACCCGCCAACCAATAGGAGAGAAGGTCCGTTTGTTACGCTGCACTGGGCGGTCTTTTCACACTCTGAGTCTGTTGTTTTTTTTCTGCATAGTGCAGACACGGAAGAGGAAAGAGCCTATGCACTTTTGTAACGAAAATGATTTTATTGTTAAGTAAAGTAGTTTGGTCTGTTCCAGTAAGCAATTCAACAGGAAAATATAATCCCTGCCCGTCGTGGCCGAACAGAAAACAAACGTTATAATTCAAGGTGCATGCATTTTATCATTCACTCCTAACCTAGCTCTGGTCTATATAGCCTAATGCTTATATAATTCAGGTGTCGCGTCGACTCCGTTCAGATCTCTCGTTCCACCTCGTATCAGTTTGTTATTCCACCCGACCCATAATCAATAGTTATCCGTCTGACTGCACGGACCAACGATATAAAAGGACATCAGTGCTTTACACAGAGGATGCGACATTATAAATGAAGGCCTACTTCAAACCATTCCATATGATTTGGTTGTTAAAATAAAATAAAACTGTTAATATGAATGAACATGTTTTCAGTTCGCATGGGCAGTGCGCATTGGACTGGATATTATGAAAGAGTCGGACTGCAGATAGGAGAGAGCCGTGCGCCCAGGCGCAACTATAGGCTCCAACTTGGAGACGCATGTCATCTCTTATCCTATATTTCGCCTATAGCCTGCATCGACGTCTGCGTCATGGCTAACAGCCTGAAATGCAGCAAGTCGTGTGTTGTGGTAAAATGGATGCGCTTTATTAAAAATAATGGAGTCGTTGCTAACAGAAAATATTAATTTTCCACAATGATGCCATGCTTAGTCTGCGTACCTGGAGGCTATATACATACACACGGAATCAGTGCCAGACTTGGCACCTACTGTGGTAGTGGTACTGATAAAGTGGAGACGCAACACGTTGACACAACCAACAAGCTACTAGCTACTGTGTCCCGCAGCTAACAGCGTAAGGACAACAACAGGCAACACGTGGGTTTCCGCATGTCCTCGCACCGCCCACGCACCGCCCAGATTCCGCAAAGCATTGTGGTCAATTGATGCGACAAACGACAAGACAGATGAAACCATAAAACATTGATAAGACGCTTGTCTGATAGGTGTGACAGGCGCCCAAGACCCAACAGGTGCTTTTAAATGAGGTGATTAGAGCAGTTAGTAATTAGAGCCTAGTTCAACCTGCCCATGAACCAGACAGACCACCAAAACAGAGCACATTAGATGTAGTAGATCACCATGCATTTATATGTACCCAAATAAACAACAATACATAATGTTCACATATACATTTTCAGAAAGGTGAGCAATAAAATAGAATAGAAACTAGAAATAGAAAAATAGAAATAGAAAAGTACAAAATACCCATTGCTGGGTATTAACTTAGTGTATTATACTTTATTTTGGTAAAAATAATGTGTTCTCAATCAATGTTACTCTTACTCATTTTTATTTGTAGTGTCTCACTCACAATTGCTGGACCCTGCAGTTAATTTATAAGGAATACACCACCATCGGTGAGAGGAAGATTTATTATATGTTGTTTTGTTTCGTTTGGACTACTGTTGAATTTAATTGTAATCGTTACATTATTTGTGAATTTGAAAGGTTTAATGTATCTATTTCCAAAAGTATTTGAAGTGAAACCTTATACAGAATTGTGTTTATGAAGCTATTGTTTTAGACATTACCACAGAGATGCCTCTGGCCTTGCTTTATGCAGGTCAGGTTTTTTGGTTTGGATCAGTTCTGTTCTGATTCAGCCCGACTCTGGTCGGTCCAAGGATGGCGAGCTGCCCGTGATTGGAGGAACCCTGCAGACCGTGTTGAATTCTCCTTGGGACAGACCCAGCCCCGAAGCCTTGTTCCCCCCAGTGTGGAAGGAATTGTCACACATACACTGCCCTGCAAGGAGCAGTGCAGTATTGGGCGGTGATACACACAGACTACACACACTAGAACTGGACATTGTCTCACGTATATATAATCCACACACCCTCTGCCCTGTGAGGAACAGTGCAGGACTGGACAATTAAGAATAGCACACACACACCCTCTGCCCTGTGAGGAGCAGTGCAGGACTGGACAATTAAGAATAGCACACACACACCCTCTGCCCTGTGAGGAGCAGTGCAGGACTGGACAATTAACATTTTAGGAGCCGGGCGCACGCCAAAGTTCAAGTTCACGCTGGAATGATGAATGCCGGAAATTGCTGTGATTCCGGCGTACGCTCATATTTGTGTTTATATACCGGTATATATATATATATATATAGTGTGTGTGTGTGTGTGTGTGTGTGTGTGTGTGTGTGTGTGTGTGTTGTTTAGTGAGCAAGACTTTACTATAGCAGTTCCTTAAAGGACCACTTCGCCACTTTTCAACTTATTTATATGAAGATAATAAGGTCCTGACTAATGTTCTAATGTTCATGATAAAAACCACAATCCCTTAGATAGCACTTTTTGTAGACTTACATTAGCATTTGATATAGACTTATAGCATGTTACGTAGACAGCACTAGAATTGCATTGTATATATATAGTCATAGCACTTCATAGTATATGTATAGCATAGTATAGTATATATGTATATAGTTTCATTATATAGATATTCCACTATTACGTTCTTAGCTTACGCATCTTTCATGATAACTACTTTTTATGTATGTGATGTATTGCCATGCTTTTTGTTCTTGCTTAATGTAAATCGCTCTGGATTAAGAGCGTCTGCTAAATGCCTAAATTGTAATCCCTGTGGGCTCCCCCAGAGTTAGTGTCCAAGTGTCCTTGAGCAAGACTCTGAACCCCTGATTGCTCCTGATGTGCTGGTTGGTGCCTTGCATGGTTTCCTCCGCCATCGGTGTGTGAATGGGTGAATGTAACGCACAGTCTATGTAAAGGTGTGTGAATATGTGTGAATTGATGCACAATCTATGTAAAGCGCCTTGGATAATGGCGCTATATATAAATGCACCATTTACCATTTGTATTTACCATTTGAAGAACACCATGGGAACAATATTTATATTACTATAATAGTTATATTATGTATAATTTTAGAACACCAGGAACAATATTTCACAACAATATTTTCATAAGAAGAAACTGTGAGGAACAACCTGGAGGACATTTGCACGCCTTTTATTGATTCGTTTTTTTAAGAGTTAAGTTTTACAGAAAGTAATCAAAAAAAGAAGGGAGAGAAACCAACTTTGCTTCTCGTTATTTACCAATTAACAGTTTTTACTGCCCTTAACAGTATTTAGCATAATTGATTGATTGTTTGATTATATTAAACAGAAAAGAAAAAATCATCTCATTAAACAGAAAGTACAATAAAAGTGTACTTAAGGACAAATTAACCTATCTGCTACATTTTAATTCCCATTAATCAACTTATCTAAACAAATGTTAACTAGTAGAACAATTTCAGTTAACGATGAACATCTTGCCATATTCAACCAGGTCACCAGAAACGTCCTCCTAGCCAGACTACCAAAATGTGACTACATTTCCTTATACTTAAGGCTCATACATAGTCTGGATTTACGGTGGTGGGGTGACCACCGAACTACAACATGACGTCACTGAGGTGACCACCGAACTACAACATGACGTCACTGAGGTGACCACCGAACTACAACATGACGCTCACCACCGGAGCGGTGGTCAGCTCACCACCGGAGCGGTGGTCACCTCACCACCGGAGCGGTGGTCACCTCATCACCGAAAATCCAGACTATGAATAGGCCTTTACCCCTCAATTAGACCCCCCCCCCCCCAATAGAGCTGCCTCTACAGGTTTCTATAGGTCTCAGGTCCACCTTCTCTGTCCTTACACAATAACACAACACAGTGAACAATAACCCTTACACAATAACAACACAGTGAACAATAACCCTTACACAATAACACAACAATAACACAACACAGGCTGTGTTCTGCCCATCAAACACAAATGTTTGGTCAAACCATGTGACTCCCGTTGGAATTGCATTGTGGCAAGACACAGAATGTGTTCTGAATGTGTGTATGTGGCCTTACAAAACATTTCAACTTTAACAACATACTTATCATCATAAAAGTAACAGGTCTATAATCTGTTATTCTTCACTTAAATTCTTCACTTCATTCATAATCTAAATGATTAAAAGCCATTACCAACTGCATGTACTTGTAAAATGTTTATCGAAGCAGTTTTGTTTAAGCAGAACAATTAATCCATTCATTTAAACTTATGATCTCATCTTTAAAATCATTTTTTTTTATATATATATTTTTTATCCCACGATTTTGTAACCCATTTTTCACCCCTGTGTCAATCATCTAATGTGATCCTGGGCTCTACACACCCTCCACCAACCTAGTCCCCATATATGGGGGACAAGGGGAGAGCAACGGACTTGAACTCATGCTTCCTTCATGCCTGAGTGTCCAAGTTGCTCCTTTACACCTGACAGGGGGGGAGTTTCCCTGGTTGGACGTAGCGCGTGGAACCACTCCTTTTCAGGAGGATTAAACATCTCTGACAAGTCACCTTAGTGCCGGGACACTTTAAGGAACATTCCTATTCATTTATTTTAACAATTTTATTGTAGCTTTTTAAAGGACCACTTCACCACTTTTTAAATGACCTTCATATAATTGGTCTTCACGACCAGTGACATCATCGATGGGGAATACAAGCTAATAAAAACGGCAGACTTTCTATTCCTGGAAAGTTGCAATACGAAAATGGAAGCCATCGTTCTCATGATATGAAAAAAATATCTCTCTATCTCTCTCTCATATATATATATATATATATATATATATATATATATATATATATATATATCGTTAATTTGTATAGATAACGATCACCTTATCGATCAGACTTATCGAGCCGGGTTCTTATCGAGACCACTGTCGAGCATTTTCTATTATTTTGTGGAAAGACGGGACCTGAGATCAGATTCATACGAGGTTTCCACTGGACACACACTGGTCTGATTAACCCATTCTGACCTGAGATCAGATTCTAAAAATGTCAGTCGTTCTTTGATTTTTCAAAAATAGCAGACCTACAAGTAGATGATCTGCTATTAGATGAAAGCTAAAGCATAACATGATGCTAACACCAAAATGGGTTCCCGTTCAGAATGGGTTAAGGTTAGGAATAAGGTTAGGTTTAGACATAGTTTTACTGAGGTTAAGGTTAGGAATAAGGTTAGGTTTAACCGTTTAAGCATAATTTACTTAGGTTACTTTAGGGGGAGGGGGGTGTTGGTAAATGGGTGACTCGTTTGGTATTAAATTAAAAATCATTTGCGGGACATCTTACATAGCGGTTTTTCACTTCCTGTCTCTCAATTTCCTGCTAAAACCGCTTTTCAAATTAAGACGCTCTAATGTTGAAGTGAACGGCTGGTGATCTGTGAGTTCCTTTTCAACCACTAGATGGCAGTGTTGGAGGTAAATGAGTTAAAGGGACACTTCACCTTATTTTATTGCCATATAACCATATCTTTATTTTAATTATGTTTGGGAGACAAGAAACATTTTCCTGGGGGGTTTTATGTGGGTAATAATTAATAAAACATTTAGAATGTTTTTAGATATTTTAGTATTTCAAAGTGTCCGTGATGTCATGGACACTGGGCTCACTCCCTTCCTGGACTACATGTTGTAAGACAGCATCTCCCCCTATCCACAAGGAGGAGCAGTGCACCAAAGCATTATGGGAATTGTAGTGCAGGAAGGTAGTGAGCTCAGTGTCCATGACATCATGGACATTATGAAATACTAACATATCTAAAAACTCATCATTATTACCACATAGAAACCCCAGGACGGTGTTTTATAGTCTCCCAAACATCATTACAATAAGATCTGGTTACAAAAGGGGGTGAAGTGTCCCTTTAATGTAATGCTAGCAGGACCAGTGGAGGAAGAAGTACTCACATTTGTACTGGAGTAAAAGTAAAAGTTACAATATTAGACGTTTATACTCTTATCCACAATTACCTAGTAAGTATAACCACCGTATAGAAATACTCTGCTACAGGATACATGCCTGTAAAAGTACAACAGTATCTTGATAAAAAACATACATACAGTACTCATTATGCACTATTTCACTTTCTGTCAAAATCTTTCACAAATAGCAGATTCACAAGATCATAGCATGGTGCATTGCAGCACATTGTGAGCTTGTAGATCTGCAGTTTTGGAAGAAACAAAGTAGTAAATTGTGCTTTAACGGTTAATGCATGTTACAGAGGATAGAGTATGTGAGTAAATGTACTCAGTGAGTTTCCATCAGTGTTACAGAGGATCGAGTATGTGAGTAAATGTACTCAGTGAGTTTCCATCAGTGTTACAGAGGATAGAATATGTGAGTAAATGAGTACATTTACTCAGATAGAGTGAATGTACTCAGTGAGTCTCCATCAGTGTTACTGAGCATAGAGTATGTGAGTAAATGTACTCAGTGAGTCTCCATCAGTGTTACAGAGCATAGAGTATGTGAGTAAATGTACTCAGTGAGTTTCCATCAGTGGTACAGAGGATAGAGTATGTGAGTAAATGTACTCAGTGAGTCTCCATCAGTGGTACAGAGGATAGAGTATGTGAGTAAATGTACTCAGTGATTCTCCATCAGTGTTACAGAGGATAGAGTATGTGAGTAAATGTACTCGGTGAGTCTCCATCAGTGTTACAGAGGATAGAGTATGTGAGTAAATGTACTCAGTGAGTCTCCATCAGTGTTACAGAGGATAGAGTATGTGAGTAAATGTACTCAGTGAGTCTCCATCAGTGTTACAGAGCATAGAGTATGTGAGTAAATGTACTCAGTGAGTCTCCATCAGTGTTACAGAGCATAGAGCAGGAAACCACTGAAGGTGTTGTGGTTGTGTGAGTTATCATAGAGCTTGTAGATACTATGACCATATGACCTCATGTCTACTGTGTCTCCCACCTCCATCTCCACCACCACTGCATTAGACATGTATTCATAGTGGTCATGAGTATTTTCTCCCGAGTTAATAATGAGTCGCTGATTATTTTTATACATGTAGATCTGCATACGCAGTGATGATGATCCAGATGGTACAGAGATAGCTGCAGTGAATCTGAAGTAATAAACACCTCTGGATGGAGCTTCAAAAATGCCTGCAACACACACAGGGGTCATGTTGGGGTCATGTTGGGGTCATGTACACACACACACACACACACACACACACACACGCAGGGGTCATGTTGGGGTCATGTTGGGGTCATGTTCGCACGCACACACACACAGACACACACACACACACACACACACACAGGTCATGTTGGGGTCATGTTCGCACGCACGCACACACACACACGCACACACACAGGGGTCATGTTGGGGTCATGTTCGCACGCGCACACACACACACACACACACACACACACACACACACACACACACACACACACACACACACACACACACACACACACACACACGCAGGGGTCATGTTGGGGTCATGTTCACACGCACACACACACACACACACACACACACACACACACACACACACACACACACACAGAGACACAAGCACACACAGAGACACACACACACACAAACACAAGCACACACACAGCCACACACACACACACACACACACACACACACACACACACACACACACACACACACACAGTCATAAAGCTCATTAATCACCTTAATCACTTAATGTAAATCTCATTAACATAATGAAGTTAATCACCACCTACCTGTAGATGGATTGTAGGCGTTGCCGATGTTGGTGTGAACTCTATTATAAAGCAGAGTGGTTACAGAACTAATTGGTCCACTATATCCATTGGGGTTAGGCACATAATAAGCACCGAAGGCCACCTTTGGTTGGTCTGTCAACACAATAGATTATCACATTATTCATATGATTATAAAAACATTCGTTAGATTATTAATTACATTACAACGTTCTAAAGTAAACAAACACGCGGGTGGTTCATGTTGCGTAACGAGACGCGCAATAGCTCGAAATAGGCGAGCATGGGACCTTCAGCACGTTTGAGAAGAGGGTGCGCTGTGAGTGGCCAGTCTGGGGTCATCCCTATGTTCCCCAGGTCCTATGTTCCCCAGGTTCTATGTTCCCCAGGTTCTATGTTCCCCAGGTTCTATGTTTCCCGCTCTCACACACACACACACACACACACACACACACACACACACACACACGCACACACACGCACACACACACACACACACACACACACGTGTTCTCGGCTATATTCATACCAGTAAGTCGCGCAAACGCGGGAAGCGAACGCAGCTGAGACCCTGCAGATCATGTCCGTCTGTCCCGCTGTTACTGTATATGTGGACCTGGCCCCCTTTGTGCCCATACATGGAGCTGAGTGGACCTGGCCCCTTTTGTGCCCATATATGGAGCTGAGTGATTGCTGATGCAACACACTCCATATTTGGATAGTGGGACAGACAGACAAACAGACAGACATGATCTGCTAGGTCTCATAGTAAGTGCTCACTGCGTTCGCAATAATCCTAAATCCCCAAGTACTGTACTAATTTAGACGGAAGTTAAAGTGGGTCATGTTTGCAATTCTAACAGCTGAAATCAATAATAGCAAGTATCAGTATTCCGGTATTAACCTGCAGGCCGCATGTGGCTCCCGAGCCACTTGTAAACCAAGTACTACCTCTCCAGGTACCACCATTATAACTTAATGTTAAAATACAGTCGCGCAGACTTCGGCCTACCCATATTCAGCTATATCACACAGGAGGCCTAATAAGAGTCCTAATAAGAATTTGATTCAGAATTTATTCAATAAATTGGAGCTTCTTCTCTCTGGTTTCCGTTTGTTTGTGTGGCATTTGAAACCCTTCGGGTGTTCCTAATTAGCAGCAGCCATTTTGCTGCTGCATTCTGGGAAGTGTAGTGTTGGCCACATATATGGAAGATGCCTACTCCTGAGTTTTGACTCAACACCTCCAGTCCCACTTGAGCTCCTGGTTTTCCAAACCAGCGAGGTCACAGGAGTCATTCACTCCTGGTTGCTCTTCAGATTCACTCCTGCTCACCAGTGACATCATTGTCAGGCTCCCCCCCCCCCCTTTTCCTCATAATAACATGTTCACTTCTGAACTGTCTACAGCAGGGGTGGGCAACTGGCGGCCCGGGGGACACATGCGGCCCCCACCTTCACATAAGGTGGCCCTCAGGTTAATATCAGAATACTGATATAATATTGGTTCCAGCTGTTTACAATTCCACAACATGTGAACATGACCTGCTTCAATTACTTCAGTCTAAATTAGTAGCTCAATGCTCAACACACATATAATTAAAGGCATTTGAAATGACATAAAAATGTACATTTTCAGGATTCCAATAAGAATATAGCAAAAAAAAAAAAGATCTATAAGCTCAATTGAGCTTGTAGATCGGCTATTTTTGCTACGACAGTAATATATGGCCCTATAGGGAGTGAGTGTGGAAATATAGTGGCCCTCTCCATCGTCAAAGTTAGAACCCCTGGTCTACAGCCTCCATGCTCCGTGCCGGTTGAGTGGGGGAAATAGAACCTTTTATTGGACCGTTTCTTTATTTTTTGAGTGGGGAACATAGAACCTGGGGAACATAGAACCTGGGGAACATAGGGATGACCCCATGTGGACATTTCAGAAGTCCACATGGGCATATACATTGACACGAAAACGCGTATTCAGGGCGGAGTCACCACCCCCCGGGTAAACTGTGATTTGCTCTCGTTCACTGCAATGCAATTTGCGGCATTTCCAAAACAATATTGCGCAGAGTAGCGATTATCAAACTTATTTGCAATGACATACGTTGAAAGATCTGTTGCCCGTGGACAAGGCACGCTACCTCCGCAAGTTAGATATTATCGGCATAGATGTTTGTCCGTATGTTATTAAGGATTGGAAAAAGTTGCATTGGCAGCCATAGAAAATTCTGCCAGGGTAAATGTCCCGGATGTGACGTTTTGGGGCGTTCCTGTCTTGTTTCGTGTCAATGTATAGGCAACGCACCCCGTTGCCTATAGATCCGTCAGCGCAGCCATTGGCTCCAACCGGCTCCATCACCTGAGTCCACCTCTACACAGTATTCATTGAAGGTACATCATTTTTTTTCTAAATGTGAAGGTAATTACCTGCATTCTCTCTGGCCAGTTGCTACACTTGACTCACACTTTGATTCAGCCTCATTTCTACGCCGGACAGCTGAGCAAGGTTGGCTGAAGTGAAATCATAACAATATTAACATTAAATCACTCATTAATTAGTGCAGTTTGATTAAAACACCAGTAGTGCTTATAGTTAAATAATGTTTCTGAATTCTATTAATCAAATATGGTTGAGGGAGAGATTTCTGTTGATCCTGAATTTATCCCGAAGATCATGAATTTAATACAATCCGACTGTGAAGAAAGGTCTTCATTTTTTATGTTTTTATTTCATAGTTAAACTATTTATTTTAAACTGAGTCATTTTGACCCAGCCAGTATGGTTAGGTGTTAAAACACTTCTGGGGTAGTTTATCTACTCTGGCTTCGGTGTTTCACCCCAGACATTTTATGTTGCAAATTCATGTCTTACGACATCCTATATGAACCTATTGTGACTTGAAAATCCATTTTAACCATGTTAGACTAATTGAAAACACACGTCTCTGCTTCTGGTGACTGATATTGGCCCGGTTTCCCAAAGGACACATGGTGTAAGAGGTATGGTGTAGAACATGCTCAGATGCCCTCTAGGCCGCACACATGAAAATATATATAACTAGAACTGCACTCTGTCGAGTGCATACTTGCTTGTTGCGCAAGCAGAGCGCGCAAGTACTTTCGACCGCTACAAACCGCTACAAACTGTCAAATCTCAGTTTCTGCCTCTACGTATGTATATGTCATTTGTAAGTTGATTAGCGGTATACTGTGGTTACTTTGCGCCCTATGCACCGTCCCAGCCTTTTCGATGCGTATGCACCGTCCCAGCAATGACTAATGACTAGACATACGTATACATATACATATACTATATAGAGTATGTAGTTGTAATTTGATTAGCAGTATACTGTGGTTACTTGGTGCCAAAAAGTGACAGCCGTCAACCATTTTTTTGGGTATGCATGAAGAAAAGCAGCAAATCTGTGCCTGGTTTGCTGGGACCAGATTACACAGATGTCCATTTTTCTTACGTCATCATTGAGAGCTAGTCATACACACCACGTACTCTGGTATACATACGTGTACATATTGTGGAGTCTGTCAGGTCTCACCTCAGGGGGAGGGGCGAGTTACCATGACAACCAGGCACGCCCATGGCCGGGTCATAGACTCAGTGTATTATCCCAGAGCAATTCTAAATCAGCTGCGCCTCATTCCGGCCGCCGCCCTGGTTAGCAATTAAGGACAGCCGCAGCCTGTCAGCCGCGCCCTTTATAAACAGCCTGCGCACCTAGCAGTATCAGATCCCTGCTACACACAGACGCTCGCGCAGCATATGCCGTCCACTCGGCGTTGGATGGTAAGTCCACACTCCTCTCACTTATGGACTCTCACGTATGGACTATGTTTATTGTTTGATTGTTTGTATCACCACTCAATTGCTCTCTTATATTCTCACATCACCAGGCTTGTAGGAGTGGGGCTGGAAGCACACGCAGGAGCGTGTGCCCCCCATAGACAAGTATACACGGAGAGCCGCATGCATACTGGAGACCCACCTGGCTCGTATCGGGAACGAGTGCGGAAGACGGGACCCCCATATGGAAACGGCAGCTCCACAGCTCCATAAGGTCGCAGTAAGACAAACCGTTCACTATCTATCACCCGTGTTATTAAGAAGAGGCACTCATAGTGGCAAATGAGCAGCTAAGGATAATAACGAAGATTGTGAATGAAGGAAGTCACCCTGTCGATGCTAAATGAAGACTGTGAATGAAGAGTGTCACCGTGGTGTTGTACACTGAAGATTGTTGAATGAAGATAACCCCGTAGAGACTAATGGAAGCTAGCAGGCTCTAGATAAAGTGTCACGTCCACCCTGTGAAAGAAGACAGGCCCGTGTTATGTTTATTTCACCCTTTGAAGAGACTTTAAGTTGGCTTGCTCCGCCAGGCCCGGTGAAAGAAGACCGTTAGAAACTAGAGCGCTTATTTTGTGTTAACCCTCTGACTGCCGTTGTCGTACCGACACGGCCACCCAGTAGATAGAGAGAAATAAGAATATAAATGCTTGTGTATCTCCCTGTCGGCCGAGCCTAAGGGGCCCTCCGTACCATCCCCGCCCGGTACCATACCAAGTACTTTTACTCTAATTACTCACCACCCCGTATCCGAGTACTTCTACTCTAAAGTACTCTTCTGTGCCTTGTGGATAGAGAAAGATACGCACCCCCTTACCTACCTCCGGGGGAGCCTCCTGGCCTCCTCTGGAACCTGGAAAAGAAGAAGAGAAAGAGTTATACAAAGGTCTAGTTGGTAGACTGCCTAGACCGGGTGTCTCAGGCCCCCACTTTGTACTTACCTTGTGCTCTGACCGTATGCTAACATCCCCTCTCATCCTCTGCAGTGACGACTCCCGGATCGGAACCGGGACCTCATGCAAAGAATATTACTGTCTGCGTTCTGTTTGTGAAAACTGACTTTGTTTGAACCAGTTGGAGAAATAAAGCAAGGGGCGCCATCGTGTGTCTAACCCCTGAAACTGCACTCTGAGTTGTATTTCCCCCCCGACCTCCCACATATGGTGGAGAATGTGGGTATTTATCTGATCTCAACCACCGCCTAAACATGGCCAGCCTCGAATTGGCCGCCCTTCTCCGAAGTCAGACGGAACTACAGAACGCTGTGCGGGAAGTTGTCCGCAGGCTAGACCGACACGGCGATGTCCCTAGGACCCCCAACGCCGTCCTCTCCAAGCAGACCCCCGAGGATGACATCGAGGCGTACCTCGAACTCTTCGAACGCACCGCCGACCGCGAGCAGTGGCCCGCCGCCGACTGGGCCGGCATACTGGCGCCCTACCTCTCGGGAGAGGCTCAACGCGCATGTCGGGACCTTCCCGCCAGAGACGCTCGAGACTACGAGACGCTGAAGGCCGCCATCTTGTCCACCCTCGGCTACAGCCTGCCCGCCCGGGCCCAGCGGTACCACATGTGGGCCTATCAGCAGGCCCAGGCCCCTCGCGCTCAGGTCGCCGACCTCTACCGCCTGACGCAGAGCTGGCTGACCACGGGCGGAGAGACCCCGTGGATTGAGAGATTAGTCATAGACCGGTGTGTCCGTGCCCTGCCATCCGACGCCAAGAAATATGTTGCCCGAGTCAGCCCCACATCCGTGGACGCCCTGATCGCCCTCCTGGAGAACCACCACGTCTGCGCGGATATGCTCCGTCAGACCAAGAGCGACGCCGTCCCCAAGACAGACGACCGCCGAGACCGACGCCGACCAGCCCCGCCGACCCCGCCGGCCCCGGTCCGGCCCCGTGCCTCCGGCCCCCCCGACCGCAGCCCGCGGATCCGCAGGTGCTACGTCTGTAACCGGGAGGACCACCTGTCCTGGGCCTGCCCAGAGCGGCCCCCCGGCCCCGATGTCTCCATGCCCTCCGCGGACAGCATGAGAGGACCCCGCCCCTGCCTCCACACCGGAAGTGAGAGCCGACGACAGACCACCCTCCCCGCCCGGGTTGATGGGACCGACACCCATGCCTTGCTGGACTCAGGCAGCGTGGTGACGCTGGTCCGGGGTGACCTCGCCTCCGCCACCAATGGACCCACCATCCCGGTCACGTGTGTCCACGGAGATGTCCGGCGGTACCCCGTCGCCCACGTGACCGTACAGACCCCCCGTGGCTCCGCGTTGGTCGCCGCCGGAGTGGTCCCCGAACTCCCCGTCCCCCTCTTGATCGGAACGGACTGTCCGCTGTTCGAGAAATACTGGAACCCGGGACGACGAGGGCCCCCCAGGACGCGGCGCCGCCGACGCCGCCGAAGTAGCGTACCCCTCGTCGCCTGCCCCGCCCTCCGCGAAGACGGGACCTCGTCCACCAGCAGCGGCCGAGGAAGTCCCCAGCCAGAACCAGGGCCGGAAGAAGCGGAGGCCTCCGACGCAGACGACACGCCGGCCCTCGGTGAAGACCCCTTCCTAGAGTTCCCCAGAATAGACGCGCCGCCCCCCCGGCGGCAAGGATCGTTCGCCACCGCTCAGTGGGCCGACCCCAACCTGGCTGGCGCCAGGCGGAACGTCGTGGCCGTCGACGGGAAGCTGAACCCGGGGGTGAGTGAGAAACCTTTCCCACACTTCTTCGTCCAACACGACTTGCTGTACCGCGCTTGCAAGGACCCCGCTGGGGAGGTCGTCGAACAATTACTCGTCCCCAAACCGTATGTGTCCCGAGTAATGTATCTCGCCCACTCCCACCAGTTAGGGGCCCACCTGGCCGTACAAAAGACTTACGACCGGGTCGCCGCCCGCTTCTATTGGCCAGGCGTTAAGAAGGCCATTGAGGAGTTTTGCCGCTCCTGTGCCGAGTGTCAGCTAACCGCCCCCCGCGGCGTGCCCCATAGCCCCCTAATTCCAATGCCAATTATCGATGTACCGTTCTCCCGTATCGCCATGGATATTGTCGGACCCCTCCCTAAGTCCGCCCGGGGCCACCGGTACATCCTAGTCATCATGGATTATGCGACGCGCTATCCGGAGGCCATCCCCCTCCGCACCGCCAACGCCCGGGCCATCGCCCACGAGCTGCTGATGCTATTCAGCCACGTCGGCATAGCGGACGAAATCCTGACCGACCAGGGCACGTGCTTCATGTCCAGAGTCCTAGCATCCCTGTATAAATGGCTGAAGGTCAAGCGTATACGGACCTCCGCCTACCACCCTGAGACGGATGGTTTGGTCGAACGGTTCAACCAAACGCTAAAGAAAATGTTAAAACGCGTCACGGAAGAGGACGCCAAAGACTGGGACCGCCTCATCCCGTTTGTACTCTTCGCCATTCGCGAAGTACCCCAAGCGTCAACCGGGTTTTCGCCCTTTGAGCTCCTGTACGGGAGGAAACCGCGTGGCCTCCTCGACCTGGCTAAAGAAGCCTGGGAGAGCCAGCCGTCCCCCCTCCGCAGCGTCATCGAACACGTCGACGCGCTCCAGGAGCGCGCCAAACGCATCTGGCCCATCGTAAGAGAGCACATGGCCGCAGCCCAGACGGCCCAGGCGCGCACCTACAATAAGGGTTCCAAGATCCGAGAGTTCGCCCCCGGCGATAAAGTGCTGGTGTTGGTCCCCACCAGCGAATGTAAGTTCCTGGCCCGATGGAAGGGCCCATATGAAGTCGTAGAGAGGAAAGGAGACGTGAACTACCGGGTGAGTCAGCCAGGTAGAAGACGCGGACACCAGATCTACCACGTGAACATACTGAAACGGTGGCATACGCCGGAGGAAGTGCCCCTACCCGCTTTAGTAACCTTTCTCTCCCCGCAGGCCCCGGCCGTGGCCCTTGGTGAGGATCTGACGCCCCAGCAGACACAGGACTTGCGGGAGCTACTCGATCGGAACCGCGACGTATTCTCAGAGTTACCGGGCCACACCTCCGTGCTAAAGCATGACATCGACACCCCTAACGGCCAGGTAGTGAGACTACGGCCGTACCGGATCCCGGAGGCACGAAGGAAGGCAATCAGAGAAGAGGTCCAGAAGATGCTCGAGCTGGGGGTCATCGAGGAGTCCCACAGTGCCTGGTCGAGCCCGATCGTGATTGTCCCCAAACCCGACGGCACACTCCGCTTCTGCAATGATTTCCGGAAGTTAAATGAGATCTCCGTGTTCGACGCGTATCCCATGGCCCGCGTCGATGAGCTGATTGACCGGCTGGGGCCCGCCCGGTTCATCAGTACCCTCGACCTGACTAAAGGGTACTGGCAGGTTCCCCTCACGGAGAGAGCCAAGCAGAAGACGGCCTTCATCACTCCCGATGGACTCTTCCAGTACCGAGTGATGCCCTTCGGAGTACACGGGGCCCCCGCCACGTTCCAACGGCTGATGGACCGGATACTGCGACCCCACCAGGCCTTCGCGGCGGCCTACCTGGACGATGTAATCATCCACAGCGCCACCTGGGGACAGCACCTGGAGCGGGTCGACACAGTCCTAGCCACCCTACGGGCGGCCGGCCTGACCGCCAACGCAAAGAAGTGCCGCATTGGTTGGACCGAGACGGACTACCTCGGCTACACCATCGGCCGAGGGTGCATCCGACCACAGACGAGGAAGGTGGAGAAGATCCAGACCTGGCCACGCCCGGTGACCAAGAAGCAGGTCAAGTCCTTCCTCGGCCTGATCGCCTATTACCAGAAGTTCGTCCAGAACTTCGCCACGATCGCGGCCCCCCTCCACGACTTGACCAAGAAGAACCTTCCCCACCACGTCCAGTGGACGGACGAGGCGGACGAAGCCTTCCGCACGTTGAAGACCGCCCTGTGCAGCGAGCCGGTGCTCGTGGCGCCGGACTTCACAAGGCCCTTCATCCTCGCCACGGATGCGTCCAACACCGGGGTCGGCGCTGTCCTGTCCCAGCTGCTAGACGGAGATGAGCATCCCGTACTGTACATCAGCAGGAAGCTGCTGAAGCACGAGCGTAACTACTCCACTGTCGAGAAGGAGTGCCTGGCCGTGAAATGGGCCATCCATCACCTCCGGTACTACTTATGGGGCAGACAGTTCACCCTCGTGACCGACCACGCGCCACTCAAGTGGATGGCGGCGAACAAAGACCGCAACGACCGTGTCACCCGCTGGTTCGTCGAGCTCCAGAGCTACAAGTTCGAGATAGAGCACCGGCCCGGGACCAAGATGAAACACGCGGACGCGCTCTCAAGACTGTACGAAGACGAGGGAAGTAGTCAAGCTCCTTGCGGTAGCAAGAAACTTAGGGGGGGAGTGTGTGGAGTCTGTCAGGTCTCACCTCAGGGGGAGGGGCGAGTTACCATGACAACCAGGCACGCCCATGGCCGGGTCATAGACTCAGTGTATTATCCCAGAGCAATTCTAAATCAGCTGCGCCTCATTCCGGCCGCCGCCCTGGTTAGCAATTAAGGACAGCCGCAGCCTGTCAGCCGCGCCCTTTATAAACAGCCTGCGCACCTAGCAGTATCAGATCCCTGCTACACACAGACGCTCGCGCAGCATATGCCGTCCACTCGGCGTTGGATGGTAAGTCCACACTCCTCTCACTTATGGACTCTCACGTATGGACTATGTTTATTGTTTGATTGTTTGCATCACCACTCAATTGCTCTCTTATATTCTCACATCACCAGGCTTGTAGGAGTGGGGCTGGAAGCACACGCAGGAGCGTGTGCCCCCCATAGACAAGTATACACGGAGAGCCGCATGCATACTGGAGACCCACCTGGCTCGTATCGGGAACGAGTGCGGAAGACGGGACCCCCATATGGAAACGGCAGCTCCACAGCTCCATAAGGTCGCAGTAAGACAAACCGTTCACTATCTATCACCCGTGTTATTAAGAAGAGGCACTCATAGTGGCAAATGAGCAGCTAAGGATAATAACGAAGATTGTGAATGAAGGAAGTCACCCTGTCGATGCTAAATGAAGACTGTGAATGAAGAGTGTCACCGTGGTGTTGTACACTGAAGATTGTTGAATGAAGATAACCCCGTAGAGACTAATGGAAGCTAGCAGGCTCTAGATAAAGTGTCACGTCCACCCTGTGAAAGAAGACAGGCCCGTGTTATGTTTATTTCACCCTTTGAAGAGACTTTAAGTTGGCTTGCTCCGCCAGGCCCGGTGAAAGAAGACCGTTAGAAACTAGAGCGCTTATTTTGTGTTAAAAGACGTCTTTACGGCCCTGGCTAACAATGCATAGTTGGATTAAAGACGGGATAACGTCCCTGGCGCTTAAACTATAAGTGTTTAGAAGCTTGGGTTTAGGGTGGAAATAAATAATAAAAAATCCCGTTGACGATTATAAAAACATTACGTCCCTGCACGCACACACACAGTATTCATTGTAGGTATATATACATTTTTTTCTAAATGTGAAGGTAATTACCTGCATTCTCTCTGGCCAGCTGAGCAAGGTTGGCTGAAATCATATAACAATATTAACATTAAATCAATCATTAATTAATGCAGTTTGATTAAAACACCAGTAGTGCTTATAGTTAAATAATGTTTCTGAACTCTATTAATCAAATATGGTTGAGGGAGAGATTTATGTTGACCCTGAATTTATCCTGAAGATCATGTATTTTGATACAATCCGACTGTGACGAAAGGTCTTAATTTTTTATGTTCTTTTATTTTCATATAGTTAAACTATTTATTTTACTGCTTCTGGTGACTGATATTGGCCCGGTTTCCCAAAGGACACATGGTGTAAGAGGTATGGTGTAGGACATGCTCAGTATAAATATATATACTATTATTTTTAAGAGTAAAGAGAGCCTGTCAGCTGTCCAGCAGTCCAAATATTATGGTAGGCCTGAGGCCTACCATTGCGTGGCACATCTATGCACGGAATGTCTATGTTCACAGGCTTCTGTGTGCGGCCTAGAGGGCATCTGAGCATGTGCGGCACTACAAGTCTTACACCATATGAGTGTGGAACTATAGTGGCCCTCTGGAGTGAGTGTGGAACTATAGTGGCCCTCTGGAGTGAGTGTGGAACTATAGTGGCCCTCTGGAGTGAGTGGAACTATAGTGGCCCTCTGGAGTGAGTGTGGAACTATAGTGGCCCTCTGGAGTGAGTGTGGAACTATAGTGGCCCTCTGGAGTGAGTGGAACTATAGTGGCCCTCTGGAGTGAGTGTGGAACTATAGTGGCCCTCTGGAGTGAGTGTGGAACTATAGTGGCCCTCTGGAGTGAGTGTGGAACTATAGTGGCCCTCTGGAGTGAGTGTGGAACTATAGTGGCCCTCTGGAGTGAGTGTGGACCTATAGTGGGTCTCTGGAGTGAGTGTGGAACTATAGTGGCTATTGGCCATATTCAGACCGCAGCCATCTTGCCAGCAACGTGATACCTAGGTGATACTTCCCATAGACAGCTCTTTCATCCAAACAGAAAAGTCCTCTCTAATTATATTAAACAACGTCAAAATCACCAACATTGCAGCTGTAGGGAAAGCTTGAATTATCCTCTTTCAATCTGTAAAGTGTTGGTTTTTTTTCATAAAATATCCACCGTAGACATTTTATGAGCTACTTCCTGTCAATAAATTCCTTGCAAGTGTTGGAGTTTGGAAGCGCTCGTTGAGTATCACTCAACAGCCCAGGCGTACCACCTGTTTTGAATGTGCACATAGTGCAGCAGGCATGCAGGAGGTTCCTTTACTGATAATGAGCGCTTCCATACTCTGATACTAGAAAATAATCATCTGCAAGGAATTTATTGACAGGAAGTAGCTCATAACATGTGTACGGTGGATTTGTATTAAACACAAACTTTACAGATTGAAAGAGGATAATTCAAGCTGTCCCTACAGCTGTAATGTTGGTGATTTTGACGTTGTTTAATATAATTAGAGAGGACTTTTCTGCTTGGATGAAAGAACTGTCCATGGGAAGTGTCACCTAGTATCACGTTGCTGGTAAGATGGCTGCGGTCTGAATATGGCCTATTGTGTCTGGTCAACATTCAGTAGAACAATGTGAAGTTATAAACCTTCATTCACTTCTTCACTTGCAGCCAGCCGGGCTTCCATGGCTGTCCGTTTAGCTGAAAACAGAACAAACAGAACAAACAGGACATTAACATTCAGTCAATCATAAATACTAAATAGTCTCATTTAAAAACGCAGCAATAAGTTGAGTGTTTATTAACCCTAGAAGAACACTAAACCCAACTTTTGTCACACCATCACTAATTTAATCAGATGTAATATACACTATACTAGTAATTGGTATACTGACCATGGTATTACTGTGCTTAACTGACCAGCCTGACCTGAACCCCACAGATAATCTAGGTTGTATTGTCAAGAGGAAAGCGTGAGACACTATATTCAACAATACTAATTAGTTTAAAACTGCTATCAAAGCAAATCTGGGCTTTCATAACACCTCAAAATAATATTTTGAGTTGTAGTATTTTTTGATTTTCACGAGCTGTATGCCAGAATGATCAAGATTAAAACAAAACAAAGTTTTAAATATTTCACTTCATGCACAATTAATCTATAGAATATGTGAAATGTGAGAATGAATATTCTAATGATGCAGCTGTATAGTGTCCCCCTCCATCGTCAGAATCATGAAAACCCCTAGCCGCAATTTGCAACTCTAGATTGTCCAGAGTTGCAATACCCTCCATTGACTTTTGTTTCATATAAATCCACCATAGACATGCTATGAGCGAATACCAGACTGCTCGCCCCTTTACCAACTCGCCCCCGCAATTCTTTTTTAATGTAGTTAACAATTAATTTAGTATTTCCCTCCCTTTCTGAAATTATCTTGTATACAGATTTATTTGATTGCATAGTAGTCGATCTCTAAAATTAGAAAGAACATCATGTCACAGAGACGGTGACTGCTTAATTAAGTTAATTTAGGACCTTCTAGCAGTTAATTTCGTTTTATTAATCACTTACAGAAATGTGCATTGTGTTGGTCAATTTGGCACCTGCTCACAGAGCCAAAACTACTATGAACTGGTGTACTGACCATGGTAATACTGTGCTTAACTGACCAGCCAACTGGCCTGACCTGAACCACAGATCATTTATATTGTATTGTCAAGAGGAAGGAGTGAGACTATATTCAACAATACAAGAGGAAGGAGTGAGACACTATATTCAACAATACAAGAGGAAGGAGTGAGACACTATATTCAACAATACAAGAGGAAGGAGTGAGACACTATATTCAACAATACAAATGAGTTTAAAGCTGTTATGAAAGCAAACATGGGCTTCCATAACACCTCAACAGTACCACAGGCTGATCACCTCCATGCCACGCCCCATTTATGAAATAATGTGTTTAAAAGTAGCTCAGACCACGTATTGAGTGCATACATAAATGTACTTTTCAGATGGTCGACATTTATGTATTTTAAACTTATTTTCTCATAACATATTCTAATATTTTGAGATAGGATGTTTTGATTGTCATGACCTGTATGCCAGAATCATCTAGATTAAATCAAAACAAAGGTTTTGAGAGGCACTACAGCTGTGTAGTGCCTCTCTCCATCTCCTGAATGGATAATGTTTTGAGATGCAGCTGTGTAGTGTCTCTCTCCATCTCCCCTGAATGAATATTGTAATGTTTTGAGATGCAGCTGTGTACTGTCTCTCTCCATCTCCTGAATGAATATTGTAATGTTTTGAGATGCAGCTGTGTAGTGTCTCTCTCCATCTCCTGAATGGATATTGTAATGTTTTGAGATGCAGCTGTGTAGTGTCTCTTTCCATCTCCCCTGAATTAAAACAATGTGAAGTTATAAACCTTCATGCTGTTGGTTTGCTTCTTCACTTGCAGCCAGCCTGGTTTCCATGGCTGTCAGTTTAGCAAGGAGGGCTGAAAACACAAGAGCATAACATTCAGTCAATCATACATACTAAATAGTTTCATTTAAAAACACATCTATCTGTAAGTGTGTGACATCTTCATCACTGACAGTGATAAATGTTATGTGCATTGTGTTGGTAAACTGACAGTGATAGAACATGTTATGTGCATTGTGTTGGTCGATTTGGCACCTGCCCACAGAGCCAAAACTACTATTAACTGGTGTACTGACCATGGTAATACTGTGTTAAAGCGCAAACAACATGCATTTTAAAACCGCTTTTAATATCATATTGTCTATGTCCCTCAAAGTTATTTCTAATGGTTTGATCCTCAATCACCACTCTGATATAACCAGTCCTTGTCATTTCTTTCTGGACTTCGAAAGCAGTTTTAGCTGCAGTACCACAATGTCCTGAGGTGGTGGGGGTGCTGATATGCAGATTATTTAATATTTGAGGCATTATAATACTGACGCTAGATAAAACCAGGCTTGTTTCCATTCCATGCCAGCTTGGAAAATCAACAATGGTGGACATTTTAAACAAAGTGGAAATGCAAATTTGAAACTGAAGACTGAAGAAGGAGGAAATATACAAAGTAGGGTGACAATGATGACATCACGATGAGACCAAAATCAGTTGAGCTGTTCCTGAGAGCAATTTCCATTAAAGCACCAATATGATATGAAAGCCTGATTGTTCAAAATTGGTTATTTGTGGGGATAGAAAACACATATGGGAGCACCAAAAAAACAAATGAAATTGAAAAAGTTGAATTTTATGTTATAGGTCCTATAACTGACCAGCCAACTGGCCTGACCTGAACCACAGATAATGTATATTGTATTGTCAAGAGGAAGGAGTGAGACACTATATTCAACAATACAAATGAGTTTAAAGCTGTTATGAAAGCAAACATGGGCTTCCATAACACCTCAACAGTACCACAGGCTGATCACCTCCATGCCACGCCCCATTGATGAAATAATGTGTTTAAAAGTAGCTCAGACCACGTATTGAGTGCATAAATAAATGTACTTTTCAGATGGTCGACATTTCTGTATTTTAAACGTTTTTTTCTCATAACATATTCTAATATTTTGAGATAGGATGTTTTGATTGTCTGTATGCCAGAATCATCAAGATTAAATCAAAACAAAGGTTTAAATATTTCACTTTATGCACAATGAATCTATAATATATGAAAGTTTCACTGTTTTATTTATATTATGGAAGAAAATAATAAATTTAATACATTTAACAAAATTAATATTGTAATGTTTTGAGATGCAGCTGTGTAGTGCCTCTCTCCATCTCCCCTGAATGAATATTGTAATGTTTTGAGATGCAGCTGTGTAGTGTCCCTCTCCATCTCCCCTGAATGAATATTGTAATGTTTTGAGATGCAGCTGTGTAGTGTCTCTCTCCATCTCCTGAATGGATAATGTTTTGAGATGCAGCTGTGTAGTGTCTCTCTCCATCTCCCCTGAATGGATATTGTAATGTTTTGAGATGCAGCTGTGTAGTGTCCCTCTCCATCTCCCCTGAATGAATATTGTAATGTTTTGAGATGCAGCTGTGTAGTGTCTCTCTCCATCTCCCCTGAATGGATATTGTAATGTTTTGAGATGCAGCTGTGTAGTGTCTCCCCTGAAATAAAACAATGTGAAGTTATAAACCTTCATGATGTTGGTTTGCTTCTTCACTTGCAGCCAGCCTGGTTTCCATGGCTGTCAGTTTAGCAAGGAGGGCTGAAAACACAAGAGCATGACATTCAGTCAATCATAAATACTAAATAGTTTCATTTAAAAACACATCTATCTGTAAGCTGTCTGATTGACAGCCCATACATCCATACATAAAGGTCCTATCTGATTGACAGCCCTTACATCCATACATAAAGGTCCTATCTGATTGACAGCCCTTACATCCACACAGAAAGGTCCTATATCTGCGTCAAACAATGTTAAACTCACTTTGCCACTCACTTCATGCATGTATGCTCTATATATTATAGAGCATATATATAGAGTCTATAAGAGTGTTTTCTAATAAGTTATAATAGTCAGGGGATATTAAAGGAGAATTCCATGCTAGAAGGCTTTCTTACCTTTCTTACCTTTCTTCGTAGTTGTTACGTCCCCACCAAAGAGGTCCAGGTGTTTTTTTGTGCAAAACCTCCTTATTGGCTATTTCCCCTACCATAAGGCCTCAATGAATTGAATTGAATTGAATGGAAAGGGGCTATGGGGTGTTGTGCTAATTCGCTCATTTCCATCTAAATAAGTAGTAAAGTGTGCCGCTTGGGATATTATTTACATTATGAAGAGAGGATATATACAAAAATATAATGATTTTGAGCGATGGAAATAAGAAAATTAGCACAACACCCCATAGCCCCATGGACCTGGACCTCTTTGGTGGGGACGTAACAACTACAAATAAAGGTAAGAAAGCTATCTAGCATAGAATTCTCCTTTAATATAATCTGGGAATACATTTCTTACCAAGAATTTTCTTCACCAATGTGTTTGTAAAGGTGTCTACTAACATATCTATAGTCACCAATGTGTTTGTAAAGGTGTCTACTAACATATCTATAATCACCAATGTGTTTGTAAAGGTGTCTACTAACATATCTATAGTCACTAATGTGTTTGTAAAGGTGTCTACTAACATATCTATAGTCACCAATTTGTGTGTAAAGGTGTCTACTAACATATCTATAGTCTTTTTGACAGCTGCTGAAGGTTGGGGTACCATACAACCATTATAAGGCAAAATGTTCTACATTTTATTATGCTTTAAGTAGCATGTGACATGTCAAATTACGTGGTTTTCATTATTCTGATTTCAAGAATTATTTTTGCACAAAAACACTCCTTGGGCTGAATTAGGCCATAGACACTTAGCCCATAGTATAGTATTAAAATACTTGATATTATAAGTAATTATAATAAAGTTTATAATGTGTTATGATTAAGCTTAAGTATAATGATTATTTATCAGTGCCTATAAATATAATTATACATGTTTATGAGAAGATTATAATGTCTTATAAGTGTGTTCATAAATACGTTTTAAACATGGGATGCATAGCAAATGTTATCAAATAATAATTGAAGCACTGATAAAACTGTTGCGCCTTTCTTCGTCCTTTTTTTCTTCAAATTTGACTACGGTAGCGGTGGTCTCAAAAACATAAGGGAAACTTTGACAGGAAAAGACTCGCTCACCGTATAGAAAAAGAAGTAAAACTCCTTAGACTGAGACTTAGAAAAATATATTTTATTTTATTTTATCATGCTGTGCTCATGGTGCTCTGTGCTCATGGTGCAATTAAAAAGCAAACGTTTGGGTCCTCAGACCTTCGTCAGTGCTATGGTTTTTCACAGACAAAGAGCTTACTCTTAAACAACTCCAAAACAATACAGCTCAGGTGCTGAGAATTACTACCGATTGTGGGCGTGGACATTACAGAAAGGATAATTATACAAAATCACAGTTATATAGGAAACAAGAATATTGCATACTGTACATCACATGTTGACAGACTTATATAATCACTTTTTGAATATAACTTTTTACTTTATAGGTAGCACTGGAGGGAGAGATCTTCATTCAAGCCACCTGGATTGACAGACTTTAAATAAAAAATCCATCTAGATTCCGTTTGGAGGAGTTTAGTGTCTAAATCATCACCCCCTCTTCTAGATTTCTTAATTTGATCAATAACTGTGTAAGACAGATCTGCTATGGAGTGACCGGTTTCCATGAAGTGTCTGGACACAGGAGATGTGATGTCCTTGCGTCTGATGGCACTCATGTGTTCTATGATGCGTGTGCGGATACTGCCCTGGATGTTTTGCCTACGTACTGAAGTTTACATTTACATGTGATCATGTAGACTACATTAGAGGAACTATACAATTTACAAATTGTCTGATAGTGTATTGTTTGTTAGTTAGTTTTTGGTCTTTGCAAAGACCAAAAAGAAACATTCATGTGCCTGCATCACTACTTATAATCCTTTGAGCAATGATATACGTAGCATCATAGAGAAACACTGGCATGTTTTGTCAGCTGACCCTGAAGGTGCTAAAGTGTTTACTGACCCTCTTTTCTCTCATTATAGATCTCAAAGCATCAGAGACTATATGGTGAAAGCAGACTGCTACATACCCCCCCAGCAACACACGGGGCGGTTGGATGGAGTCACCGGCTCTACCCTTGTCTACATTGTGTGGCCTGTAAAAACTCCAAGAAAACTAACACATTTACTAGTGCAGTTACTAACAAACAATACACTATTGGTGATGTCACCAATTAGTAATTCTCAGCACCTGAGCTGTATTGTTTTGGAGTTGTTTAAGAGTAAGTTCTTTGTCTGTGAAAAACCATAGCACTGACGAAGGTCTGAGGACCCAAACGTTTGCTTTTTAATTGCACCATGAGCACAGCATGATAAAATAAAATAAAATATATTTTTCCAAGTCTCAGTCTAAGGAGTTTTACTTATTTTTCTATACGGTGAGCGAGTCTTTTCCTGTCAAAGTTTCCATCAAATAATAATTAAAACATTGACGTTCTCACCTTCATTCACAGAACCTCCTCCTGGTGCTCCCACCTCATTTTTACTGGAATTACGTTTGTTGTCCTTTTCTGGAAAATATACAACAAAATCATGTCAAACAAACGTAGAACACAAACTCACTCATGTCATAAATATCACCATATCTATACATGTCATAAATATCCACCATATCTATACATGTCATAAATATCCACCATATTGCAGGTCTACCCCGGTAGAGACCTGCAATATTCTCTTCGGGACCCGACGGGTCAAAACTGGCCGTCGACCCGGGCCGACGGGCCGTGGGCCGGGCTCACGCGACGTTATATAAATGTTCCGATGTGAATTTCACCCAGACTGGACTTGCTTCAGCAGCACGGCAGCATGCTGCTGTCTGCTCCATAGTGACATAACAATAAACCCCACACACACACACACACACACACACACACAAGCACAAGCACACTAACATCTGGTAAAAACATTAAAGACTTTGAAACAACGTGTTTTACATTCTATCTCTCTCACTCCACGCCTAAAACTCTCTCTCTCTCTCTCTCTCTCTCTCTCTCTCTCTCTAAATAAACTACATTACATTTGACTCGTGTTATATTCTTGTGAAATATTCAGTACCATTACATTTGACCGTACATTTGACTCTCATTCCAAAACAGACAGGGGGGGGGGCATCAATTATACTATAATGCTACCCATAGTTCACCCTGCAGCAATGAGTTACAGCAATGACACCACTGGGGTCTAGTCTATCTACTTTGTTATAGCAAATGCTCCACAATAACACAGTGAACTCCAGTGAACGTTGTTCGTATCAAGGTTCAAGGTTGAGCACTCCAATCAAACTACTATTGTGACACTGCATTCCTTTAAATCCTCGCATGGCCTTCATGAATCACTCATCATGTACTTAATTATCTGTTTTGAATCTCAGGTATGTTCCCAGTCAGTGCATAGTTTCTCATCAACAGTACAGTGCAGACACCGTAATTGACACCACAACTATTTAAGCTACGTTTACAAAACAAACCCAAAACTAGTTTAGCTTGTAGAACATCCTGTCTCCTCATGTCCCCAAGTAATACTGTCCTCTGAAAAGCCATCTGCAATAACCTAATATGAAGTATACTGCACACCCATTCAGCTTTAATAACCTAACCTTTAATAACCTAATATGAAGTATACTGCACACCCATTCAGCGTTGCAGCTAAGTGTCCCTTTCTCGGACTGCAACTGTAGCCTACTTACTGTATAAGACCCATTTATTGAAATCCCAAACATGGAATATACTTGGACCATGCATTATGCCACATAATGCCTGTCTCAGGACGGCCACCTGCCAGTATACAGTGGATAACTTCCCAGTATACACTGTATACTGGGAAGTTATCCACTGTATACTATACAGTGGATAACTTCCCAGTCATGCTGGGTAAGTTAATTGGGTAACTATATAGCTAACTACTTTAACCCTGACATCCTGATTTTGGGCATGTCATTATAGGCTAAGAAGAAAGGACAATTGCTGATCTGCAAGGTCACAACATGCCGTAATGTGTTGTGAGGTTGTAGATCGGCTTTTCCCCAAAAATACGTTTTTATAAGTGACTTATTTTAAAATGTGTAGCGCAGTGGAATAGAGTAGACAATATATGACACGTCAAGAGTCTATTAGTACTGTATGCTATACATTTGTGTTCTGGTAATATCATTGATCACTTGTTTTTCATGTCCGTGGCAAAAAATAAAACATTAATGCAAATGTCGATCACATGCACAAGCTGGCATAGTGAAGGTGCAGATAGCTGCTGTACTATCATGGTTATTGGTGGTGAAGGCAATACTAATAATATTAGTCTGGATACAGTATATCAAATCCTGTGTTGAGGTTCACACAAGAATAGCATGCACTTTATGAACAAAATAACACCCAAACCAGACAATTAATTAAAAGGTTTCATAATTACAGTCTGCTTCTCCTCCTACAGTGCGTGCCAACCACATTAATCCCCAAAGCCGACACAGCTTCAATGTTGTTTTTCATACCAATCGTTGCATAGAAGCGTCATGGTTTTGTTATGCGTACACACCCATGGTACTGTGCCAAGAGAACTCACAAATCAAGACAAACGCACGCACACGCAGTCAAGTTGTCTACCGATGTTAACCATCTCAAACCCTCACCCTAACCTAACCTCCCACGGGACAGCACACCTAAATCTCACCGTAACCCTCTCCCAACCCTTAGCGCACCCCTCACCAACCTTATGTCTAACTTTGTGTCTTATATCTTTATGGGTCTGTCTCTGCCCCAAAAAGCAAGAATTTCAAACCCACAAAACGTATATTTGTCTCTTTCCTTTCGTTATTTTAATCCATGGTATGATATGCCCCAATCTCTTAACTTCATGTTTTCGTCAACTGACATGGAGAAAACGGATTAGAAAGTAAATAATAAACTTCATTAATTCATTTTAAATTCATCCACAGCAGAGGAGCTGTCATTGGTCAAAAGCCAGTGCACCTCACGGGGCCAGAGGCCTGAGCAGAGCCTTCTATAGGCTTTGGGGCCGACAAATATTAGCCCCAATGTTGAGTAAATCAACGGAGGTGTGGCACCGCCAGGAGAGTGTGATCTTAATGTGTTTTTAAGAGTCTGTTTAATTATTTAATCATTTCGTATAAATTAAGGTTTACAATTAACACTGTGAATGAATTGCACTAGCAAAGTGTAACATGCAGTGTGGAGGGAACGTTTGTTCTAGCCCAGGTTCTCTGGGGTCCCAATATAAGGAGCGCAATATATTGGCCACTCAGAATAGCCAAATGGCATTGACCACGCCTCCAGGTCTTAAGTTAAGTAATAAGACCTGGTACTCAAGACACTCAAAATACAGCCCTAACTCTGAGGGAATCCACAGGGATCGAACCGGGAACCTCCCTGCGGCTGTTCTACCGGCCACTCTACCGCTGAGCCACTGCCACCCCCAGTATGAGACCTACCGGCCACTCTACCGCTGAACCACTGCCACCCCCAGTATGAGACCTATACCGGCCACTCTACCGCTGAACCACTGCCACCCCCAGTATGAGACCTACCGGCCACTCTACCGCTGAACCACTGCCACCCCCCAGTATGAGACCTACCGGCCACTCTACCGCTGAACCACTGCCACCCCCAGTATGAGGGTGTGTCATTTTGGGGGGCAAGATGGCGGTGCGGATGGCGGTGCGGACCGGCAGTCAGGCAGGTGCTGCTGGAGCACACACACACAAACTCGCCAAACTTCACAAGCTTGCCTTTCAAAAACAACCCGGTTTGTGTTTCAACCATACACACAAAACCAACAATATACTGCAGCGACAGACCACTGACGCTGCTCAAAGAGTGTTTGTTATATGTTACGTGGCTGTGTTAGTCCTACTGTCTGTGCGTTGCTGTTACAACCGGACCGGTAACCGAGAAACCACTCTCAACACAGTGAGCCAACATGCAACTTACTCCACGCTGCTAAACAACGGCCAAGCAACCCCACCAACAACGGGCTGTTCTGCTCTGGTTCTGATTGGTTGAGTCCCGTGGTGGGAGTTCTGCTCTGGTTTTGGTGAATATTAAGTAGTTCCGGTTATTTTGTGGGGGGCACTGTTGACCTATTTCTAAAATATTAAAGCAACTTTTGTTCAACTTTGACCCCTCTATCACATGGAACTATTTCTTTGGCGTAGTGATATGGACACAAAAAGCATAGTTCCGTCATGTGATAGAGGGGTAAAAATGAACGAAAGTTGCACTAATATTTTAGAAATAAGTCGACAATACAAATTGTTAGTTTTGTGGATTAATTTACTTGTACTGCATGGCCCCAGTGCCCCCCACAAAATGACCGGAACTACTTTATATTTCACCAAAACCAGAGCAAAACTTCCACCACAGGACTCGGGCAATCAGTTAATACAGTTGCAACCACTATATTAAACAAATCTGAACTATCCCTTTAAAATGGAAATGACATTTTTCACTTTAAAGGGAATCCAAGCTAATATAAGCTGCAGGCTTTCTATTCCTGAAGAGTTACCAATGTGAAAATGGAACCCATCGTTCTCACGATACTAAAAATCTAAATATATATTTTTAAATGCCTAACCATGGATGCCTAACCATGGATGGGTTTCTGAACTACCCACAGCCCTCCTATGAGACACAGACTGAGTAGAAAAATACATTAGTGAGGACCAATTATATGAAGATAGATAGCTAGGTGTAATGTTAGAGACCACAGAAGACATGTAAATATGAAATAAATGCTTATAAACATGTAGCTATAGGTGTAATGTTATAGAGTCCACAGAAGACATGTAAATATGAAATAAATGCTTATAAACATGTAGCTAGGTGTAATGTTAGAGACCACAGAAGACATGTAAATATGAAATAAATGCTTATAAACATGTAGCTAGGTGTAATGTTAGAGTCCACAGAAGACATGTAAATATGAAATAAATGCTTATAAACATGTATATAGGTGTAATGTTATAGAGTCCACAGAAGACATGTAAATATGAAATAAATGCTTATAAACATGTAGCTAGGTGTAATGTTAGAGACCACAGAAGACATGTAAATATGAAATAAATGCTTATAAACATGTAGCTATAGGTGTAATGTTATAGAGTCCACAGAAGACATGTAAATATGAAATAAATGCTTATAAACATGTAGCTATAGGTGTAATGTTATAGAGTCCACAGAAGACATGTAAATATGAAATAAATGCTTATAAACATGTAGCTATAGGTGTAATGTTATAGAGTCCACAGAAGACATGTAAATATGAAATAAATGCTTATAAACATGTAGCTATAGGTGTAATGTTATAGAGTCCACAGAAGACATGTAAATATGAAATAAATGCTTATAAATATGTAGCTAGGTGTAATGTTAGAGACCACAGAAGTGAACCTTTCAAGCCTGTTTTCTCAACTCGCTGTTTCTCTGCAAGACATTAGGCATACTTTATAAGCCATATCTCCAAAACTGGTGGGTCAAACTGAACAACCAATATGTCAATTCAATTAAATTTGAAGCTATGATTCCCTTCATTAAATGTATATATAGCGCTTTTTATGCAAAGGGGTTTCCATATTGCGTATGCACTCTGCATTCTCTCTCTCTCCACACACACACACACACACACACACACACACACACACACACACACACACACACACACACACACACACACACACACACAGCGGAGGAAACCAATCAAGCAAATGTTTGGTGGTTGTTTTGGGCCACCACAATGCTTTTCCAATGGGACTCACATGGTTTGACCAAACATTTGTGTTTGATGAGGGGGGAGGGGCAGAAAACTGGTCAGAGCTGGTCACAGATAGAGTGTTAAACAGTTATGTCTGTGAGGAGCTGGTCACAGATAGAGTGTTAAACAGTTATGTCTGTGAGGAGCTGGTCACAGATAGAGTGTTAAACAGTTATGTCTGTGAGGAGCTGGTCACAGATAGAGTGAACACGCACATGCATGCTGGGTGGGGGGGAGAGAGAGAGAGAGAGAGAGAGAGAGAGAGAGAGAGAGAGAGAGAGAGAGAGAGAGAGAGAGAGAGAGAGAGAGAGGCAGAAAGAAAAAGAAAGTGACAGACAGACCTGGCTGCCCAGAGAGGAGAGGCTGTGCTGTCACTGTGATGACGGAATGTAAAACACAATGTAAAAACTACACAAATATTAGAGAGGAGTTCTTCCCAAAATTTGAAACAAATTTCCCAGAATTCCGAAGTATGACAGAAAGGGAAAGATTACCAGTCCTTCTGGGGGAACAGAAAGAATGTTCAGTTTTGGCTGCAAAATATGTCAATTCCTGTCACAAGAAAAGGGACAACCAGCAGGACACACATACAGTATGCCATGTTTTATTTTATGCACCACCTGCTTTATTTTATATTATTTTTATTTATTTTTTTATGTCATTGATATCATGTTGTTTGTCATATCTGTGATTGTGCTTTGGCAACACTTGTAAAACGTCATGCCAATAAAGCCTGTTGAATTGAATTGAATTGAATTGAATTGAGAGAGAGAGAGAGAGAGAGAGAGAGAGAGAGAGAGAGAGAGAGAGACACACACTGCGTGTTAAAAACCAAATGTACTCATTGTTGTGTAAGTGTTCTGTTTCACGTTATTGCTGAGTGAGTGTAATAATAATCCATTTTAAAATGTTATTTGAATGACACTAAGGATCATTAAAAAAAAAACATGAATTATTATTGCAATTTATTTATTTATAAAAATATTCTTTTTAGCTTAGATTGACTGGCCTAATGATAAGAGTGACACTCACTTCACACAGGTGTGATTTCTTTTTAGTTTTTAGCAAGGCATAAGGGTCAACAATAAATTAAATAAACTGAATTAAACCTACTATAAATATTTGGAAACGGTCAAAATGGGAAACAATATGATGGATAATCAAAAAGCAGCCCTATAGAACCTGGTGGTCTAGAAGTACAACGGCCTCTCCATCATCATTCTTACCTGTGAGGTGGTCTCTAGGCTGGTCATCATCGTTGTGACGGTCGAGGCTGACCTCCAGCGTAGCTTGGTCGTCATGGCGGTTGAGGGTGAGGTCCAGCGATCCTTCCAGGTGGTTGATGTTCAGGAACTGCACGTCGGTGTCGGCTGAACACTGCAGGCAGAAGAGGACGATCAGGAACATGGCAGCAGCAGTCTCCATCTGGGAGGTGATGTGGATGCTGTAATGTGGACGCTGTGGATGCAAGCAGCTTCTTATACACTACCTGGCTACCGGTAACCTTTTCTTTTTTTTCGCAGACCTGCATTGGGACTAGTGCCAGCCCTGAGTGACTTGGTGCCCTCGGCAGAATTTGACCTGGCAGACATTTAGAACATGCTCTGCATTCCATGCAAGCACGCTTTTCCATCCCACGCCTGCATATGACAGCTTGACAGCAGTCATCACAGCTCCTGATGATGAGAAAGAAGTCCAAGGCATGTGATGCAATAATGGAGACACACACACACACACACACACACACACACACACTGAGATGAAGTCTCAATGCAGCGGCAGTGGCTCAGGGGACCAGGGTAGTGACCAGTGTCTCAGGGGACCAGGGTAGTGACCAGTGTCTCAGGGGACCAGGGTAGTGACCAGTGTCTCAGGGGACCAGGGTAGTGACCAGTGGCTCAGGGGACCAGGGTAGTGACCAGTGGCTCAGGGGACCAGGGTAGTGACCAGTGGCTCAGGGGACCAGGGTAGTGACCAGTTTATCAGAGGACCAGGGTAGTGACCAGTGGCTCAGGGGACCAGGGTAGTGACCAGTTTATCAGAGGACCAGGGTAGTGACCAGTGGCTCAGGGGACCAGGGTAGTGACCAGTGTCTCAGGAGACCAGGGTAGTGACCAGTGGCTCAGGGGACCAGGGTAGTGACCAGCGTCTCAGGGGACCAGGGTAGTGACCAGTGGCTCAGGGGACCAGGGTAGTGACCAGTGTCTCAGGGGACCAGGGTAGTGACCAGTGGCTCAGGGGACCAGGGTAGTGACCAGTGTCTCAGGGGACCAGGGTAGTGACCAGTGGCTCAGGGGACCAGGGTAGTGACCAGTGGCTCAGGGGACCAGGGTAGTGACCGGATGGCAACCACAAGGTTCCAGTTCGATTGGGAATTAATGTACAGACCTCCATTTAACAGCATTTCTATCTCTGGGATAGAAAATGCTTTTTAATCTCAACATGAGCACAGAGCACCATGAGCACAGCATCTTAAAATAAAATAAATTTTATTTTTCTAAGTCTCAAGTCTAAGGAGTTTTACTTCTTTATTTATACGGTGAGCGAGTCTTTTCCTGTCAAAGTATCTCTGGGACCCCACATTTATATTATTGTAAAATCAATGTTAATTTAACTCCGAGTGTAAAAATGGTTCCATTTGTACACTCTCAGGCCGCAGTCACATCTATCAGACAAGCGTCTTATGGTTGTCTGATGAAAAGCATCAGACAAGACAGCTCCCAATGCATTTCTAATGGGAGTCACGTGGTTTCATCAGACAAACGTGTTTCATGGGGGGGGGGAGGGGGGGCAAGACACAAGACACAAAACATTTTGTAGGCGACAAGCTGAAGAACAGGGCGGCACCTCAGACAAGACAAAAAGGGTTGGGTTTACCCGCCAACCAATAGGAGAGAAGGTCCGTTTGTTACGCTGCACTGGGCGGTCTTTTCACACTCTGAGTCTGTTGTTTTTTTTCTGCATAGTGCAGACACGGAAGAGGAAAGAGCATATGCACTTTCGTTACGAAAATGATTTTATTGTTAAGTAAAGTAGTTTGGTCTGTTCCAGTAAGCAATTCAACAGGAAAATATAATCCCTGCCCGTCGTGGCCGAACAGAAAATTAAAACAAACGTTATAATTCAAGGTGCATGCATTTTATCATTCACTCCTAACCTAGCTCTGGTCTATATAGCCTAATGCTTATATAATTCAGGTGTCGCGTCGACTCCGTTCAGATCTCTCGTTCCACCTCGTATCAGTTTGTTATTTCACCCGACCCATAATCAATAGTGTGGGAGGTCGGGTGGGAAATACAACTCAGAGTGCAGTTTCAGGGGTTAGACACACGATGGCGCCCCTTGCTTTATTTCTCCAACAGGTTCAAACAACGTCAGTTTTCACAAACAGAACTCAGACAGTAATATTCTTTGCATGAGGTCCCGGTTCCGAGGCGGGAGTCGTCACTGCAGAGGATGAGAGGGGATGTTAGCATACGGTCAGAGCACAAGGTAAGTACAAAGTTGGGGCCTGAGACACCCGGTCTAGGCAGTCTACCAACTGGACCTTTGTATAACTCTTTCTCTTCTTCTTTTCCAGGTTCCAGAGGAGGCCAGGAGGCTCCCCCGGAGGTAGGTAAGGTGGTACGTAGCTTTCTCTATCCACAGGGCATAGAAGAGTACTTTAGAGTAGAAGTACTCGGATACGGGGCGGTGAGTAATCAGAGTAAAAGTACTTGGTATGGTACCGGGCGGGAATGGTACGGAGGGCCCCTTAGGCTCGGCCAACAGGAAGATACACAAGCATTTATATTCTTATTTCTCTCTATCTACTGGGTGGCCGTGTCGGTACGACAACGGCAGTCAGGGGGTTAACACAAAGTAAGCGCTCTAGTTTCTAACGGTCTTCTTTCACCGGGCCTGGCGGCGCATTCGACTTTTACTTTTTGCGCTAGAGCAATTTGTTCGGACCATATATCTGAACAAATTCTCTCATTTGGTCACTGTGCTGACTTTCAAGTGTTTGCATTCGCATAGACTAGCCCTGCCCCAAAGCTCAGGTGAAATTGATACTTTGTTAATGATTCAAGGTCAAGTTGACCACATCTCAAACACGCGCACACACGAACGCACATGCACACACATGCACACATGTGCACGCACACACACACACACACACACACACATTGAAAGTCAATAGAGAAAATCGGGGAAACATGTAACTCTGTCATTTCTCAACCGTTTCAGACGCGGGGTGGCTCGCCGGAACCGGGCCGCCCCCCTGAGCGAAACCAAATGGACACACACACACGCACACACACGCACACACACACACACCCACACACACACACACACACACACACACACACAAACACACACACACACACACACACACACACACACACACACACACACACACACACACACACACACACACACACACACACACACACAAACCCTCTCTTCCTATTGGCTGGCCTTTACACAGCTCTAACTTTTGCTTGCAGCATGCTACAGTCTTGAAACTTGCTCCATGGACTTGGACCACCAATAGGAGCACGCTGTAAATGTTTAATTGCTTAAGCCCCGCCCCTCTGTCTTCCTATTGGCTGGCCTTTACACAGCTCTAACTATTGTTTACAACATGCTACAGCCTCAAACTTTGGTACATGGACGTAGACCATCAAGAGGAACAAGCTGTGATGGCTTAATTGCTTAAGCCCCGCCCCTCTGTATTCCTATTGGCTGGCCTTTACACAGCTATAACTTTTGTTTGCAACATGCTACAGTCTTGAAACTTGCTCCATGGACTTGGACCACCAATAGGAGCACGCTGTAAATGTTTAATTGCTTAAGCCCCGCCCCTCTGTCGTCCTATTGGCTGGCCTTTACACAGCTCTAACTATTGTTTACAACATGCTACAGCCTCAAACTTTGGTACATGGACGTATACCATCAAGAGGAACAAGCTGTAATGGCTTAATTGCTTAAGCCCCGCCCCTCTGTATTCCTATTGGCTGGCCTTTAAACAGCTATAACTTTTGTTTGCAACATGCTACAGTCTTGAAACTTGCTCCATGGACTTGGACCACCAATAGGAGCACGCTGTAAATGTTTAATTGCTTAAGCCCCGCCTCTCTGTCTTCCTATTGGCTGGCCTTTACACAGCTCTAACTATTGTTTACAACATGCTACAGCCTCAAACTTTGGTACATGGACGTAGACCATCAAGAGGAACAAGCTGTAATGGCTTAATTGCTTAAGCCCCGCCGCCTCTGTATTCCTATTGGCTGGCCTTTACACAGCTATAACTTTTGTTTGCAACATGCTACAGTCTTGAAACTTGCTCCATGGACTTGGACCACCAATAGGAGCACGCTGTAAATGTTTAATTGCTTAAGCCCCGCCCCTCTGTCTTCCTATTGGCTGGCCTTTACACAGCTCTAACTATTGTTTACAACATGCTACAGCCTCAAACTTTGGTACATGGACGTAGATCATCAAGAGGAACAAGCTGTAATGGCTTAATTGCTTAAGCCCCGCCCCTCTGTATTCCTATTGGCTGGCCTTTACACAGCTATAACTTTTGTTTGCAACATGCTACAGTCTTGAAACTTGCTCCATGGACTTGGACCACCAATAGGAGCACGCTGTAAATGTTTAATTGCTTAAGCCTCGCCCCTCTGTCCTCCTATTGGCTGGCCTTTACACAGCTCTAACTATTGTTTACAACATGCTACAGCCTCAAACTTTGGTACATGGACGTAGACCATCAAGAGGAACAAGCTGTAATGGCTTAATTGTTTAAGCCCCGCCCCTCTGTATTCCTATTGGCTGGCCTTTACACAGCTATAACTTTTGTTTGCAACATGCTACAGTCTTGAAACTTGCTCTATGCACTTAGACCAAGTTGACCACCTCTCACACACGCGCACACACGAACGCACATGCACGCACATGCACACATGTGCACGCACACACACACAATGGAGAAAATCGAGGAAACGCGTAACTCTGTCATTTCTCGACCGTTTCAGAAGCAGGGCGGCTCGCCGGAACCGGGCCGCCCCCCTGAACGAAACCAAATGGACCCTTACAGCTCAGGCATCTTAGCATTAGCATGTTAGCATATTAGCATGTTAGCATTAGCATGTTAGCATGTAGCATGTTAGCATGTTAGCATGTTAGCATGGTAGCATTAGCATGGTAGCATTAGCATGTTAGCATGATAGCAGGTTAGCATTAGCATGTTAGCATTAAAATGTTAGCATGCTAGCATGTTAGTATTAGCATGTTAGCATTATAATGTTGGTGGCGACATAATGCGCAATAAACTTAGACAAAATACCCCATTGAAAGTCAATGGGGAGACCTGGCTCACATGTAACCAAATGGACCCTTCTGAGAGGCTAAATGTCATCAAATGGTGGTCCGTGGCTCAAATGCTGCACAGACTTGGCGAGCTTCAGGCACCCAGTAAGAGTGACCTAATGTTCAAATCCTCTCATTAAGTGCCTCCGATACTGTGCCGCACGGACCCACACACCTCCCTCATCCGGACGGTGTCACCGACGGGCGGCGCCCTATACGTGAGGTGAGTCGTTCCGGTTGCTGTCGCATCTCCTGTTGAATCCTGCCTGACTCTCCGCGGTCTGTATATATATGCCGCTCTGTTATGTACTAGGATTTAACCACATGACACCGTTGCGGGACGCGGTCCCGGCTAAAAGTGACAGCGCCTCACCGTCCGGCACGCATCCATACGTCACTCGTTTAAACTCACCTGAGGACTCTGCGCGCTACGCTTAGGACTGGGTTCCGCCACGCGGTTCCTGATGCGGCTTCGTCCCTACGCGCGGCGTTGCGAAGCCGAATGTCAGTGTAGAATAATAATGACACAATCTCAATAAAAGGCAGCAGCAAACAGGCATGCATGTTTTTAGCTGTGATAAAAAGAACAGAGTTGTTGCAGAGCTGCAGTTTTCAGGGAGAGTTCCAGATATTATTTTACTCTGAATACTATGTTTTAATTCTTCATAAAGCAAACCTTTACCAGGTGACCTTGTATAAACGGGTGGCACCTACGCAAGACTAAAGACTTGAGTCGCAGCGTTCTGAATGAGCTGCAATCACCTGGTATATTTTTAGGGACATCAGTAAAACACTGGTACAGTAGTCAAGACTAGCCTACTATTGGACATTTTTGTAGATTGTTGGATATAAATCATATAATCTGACTTTGACGGTGCTAATGTGGCTGGTTAAAGTTCTGAGGCCATGACTACAACAAGGTTTGAAGCTAAGCGCCTAACTTTTAATCCATTGTCCTTGACTTCAAAACAAGTACTTTAGTTTTGTCTTTGTTTATTTGAGGACAATCTTGGTATATCCAAAATTGATTTGTTCAATGCATGTTCTCAGTGTTTCTATTGTACATGGCATATAGTAGATTTGTGTGTCGAGAAAAAGGAACTTACTTATAGAACAATAGAGCAAAATATTTTTCATCATCTTTTTTATCATAATATGTAGAAGACAGCCCTCTCCCTCTCCACAAGTGCAGCAAAGTATTATGGTCATTGTAGTAATCCACCAGTGTCCATGACTAAATTATTTAAATGCAAATGATTCCCAATCCTAGTAGGCCTATATACATGTTCCACTCCATTCACACAATGCTGTAGGAGTAGGCTATATGCACTCTACTTGTCACACTAAAAGGATCACATGCAAATTGGTTGGTCGATCCATTCAGCAATAGGGTTACACACCCTAACCCATTATCACCTGTCCATTAACAATGGGACAGACATGCTCCTAAACATTCCACAACATTCACAACCCATTTATTCTAACACAGTAGATAAAGGTGGAATTCCTGTATCCTACGACTAGAAATAAGAATGCACTGGTATTGTACAGTAAAAATAAAAAATAAAATTTATGTTTCATTCATACCAATTGTCAGATAACATATCAACTCACGTCCACAACTACTATTATTTTGTCATCGTTTTAACCATCATCACAGTATGACTAAGGGATGTGTCACCATCCTTGCACACAATTGTTATTATACACTAGATCTACAAGTAGTCACAAGTACAATGGACAGTATGCACTCTGTAACACTAGGACTTACTCCTGTCATGTTCAAAGAAGAAAGTTCAAGTAAAATATGTGTACTGTTTAATTGAATTAATACTCCTATCATGTTCCTTACAGTAATAGTTTGGCATGCAGGATGTAAAACGAAGCAGTTCTTGTCACTGTATTGTTCACAGTACAAGTTGAAGGTGAAGCACATGTGTGTGATGAGCTTTATGTAATGAACACACAAAAGATGTGTAGCTGTCAACCCTTTATTTGAAAAAGAAGAAATTACGGACAGTGTTTTTACAGAGTAAATATGTTCTGTTACATTTTTATGAAGACAGCATAGTACAGATAATCTAAACATATAATCAAACTAAGTCATTATTTGCACAAAAAAACCAAGTGATTAGATTGAAATACATTATGATAATATGCTAGTCCAAACAACACATGTCAATGTAGTAGATTGGAATTTATTGTTGTGTTGCTTGCAATATCACATAGATCGATGGTTCTAGGATCGACTATGGTGTTTGGGATCGATTGATTTGGTCTGTCACAGTGTTTCCGTTCTGGGATCTGGCGCGTTTCCTCTCCAGTGCCGTTTGCGTTGGAGGAGAAGCACATCGTCTTGTGTTTATTTGTATTTACACATTGCTCCCTTTACAGGTAAAACTGCCGTCAGACGGCTCAAAGTATGAACCGAACATATTGATTGAGAACTGTGCATGACGTGAACTGTATTTTTGTTTGTTATAGTCACTTAAGAGTTTAATACAGACCAAATACTTGCCGGGGTTTATTATTGTTTCAGGGACGCAGGGTGTACACTCGGCTCCGCCATTTTAGGTAGCAATACACTGGTTTGCGTCGCATGCACGTTGTGTAGAATGATGTTTACATTTATTTCTGAATCATTTCGTTTATAGAACAAGTGCAATACATTGGTGAATAGTGAATGTTTAATACATGATGCATCAATAATTTCATTTGTCACAGCTAAAATAATATGGACAACTGAGTTCATTTGAAAGAGTAAGAGAGTTATTTGAAAAGTAAAATAATAACTTATGGTTAAAAAAGGATATAAGAGTACAATGAGAAATACATTTATATTATAGTTAGTTAAAAACTGAACAACAGTGTATTTCATGTGTATGTTACAGATTGTTGTTATAATTACATTTAAGCACTTTGATGCACTTCTACTGTGGTAATAGTTCTATGCTTAAGCATATACGGTGCTGTTCTTGATTAATGTGACATTGCGCCTTTACTACATAACAGAATGTAATTCTGAGTAAGTTATGTGAATGTGTGATTAACTTAGGGGTTCATCTGAACATTTACTGATGCTAATGCTACTACTATACATTGTGTGTAATGACTGAAATGTTAACAGAATATTGCATTTGATGCATTGATGTTATTTACAGTTTAAAGCTATTTCAGGGTTAAAGGTCACATGATTAGTACAGTAGTGCTCGTGACATAATACTGCTGCGATTGTAAAACGATGTATTCATGATACCTGTCTGATTATTGTTCTTCTGAAACTGAAATTGAGATAAAAGTGCCGTTTGCGTTGGAGGAGAAGCACATCGTCTTGTGTTTATTTGTATTTACACATTGCTCCCTTTACAGGGGCACTACATTTTGGGGGCTCGTCCGGGAGGGTGTGCAGCGTGGGTCCACTTCTATCCGCTACAGAAGTTCCCTGCCGTCACCCATCTCTTCTAATCAACCTAGTCATCGAGAGCACCGTGGTGAACCAGCTACAGTGGTAACCCGATCATCAGTGAGCAGAAGGCAGACTATCTGAGGTATTGCTACATACCAGGAGAGCTGCTACTACGCTGCCGCTAGGTGAAGAGGTATCAATCTGAAGGTTCACACCCACTGCACCAAGATGGCGTCATCCGAAGTGGAAAAACTACAGGTCGAAATAATTAGAGAGCTATGTGAGCTTCCCAGAGACACTCTAGCAGAACTATGCGAGTTCTTACTAATAGCAGGAGGAGCAAGGGAGCATGTGACTGGTAAGAGTCGCAGGGCGCTCATCAAGCTGGTTTCGGACTATATCCAGAGAGAGGAGATAGAAGAGCTAGAGGATGAGGGTATGGCTGGCATGCTAGCAGTTAGAGACAAAATCACAGAGCTCCAGGAAGCCGCCACCCTAGCACAGCAACAGACACAGGGATCAGAGTTACAAGAGGAGGAAAGACTACGGAAAGAGATCGAGGCCTTGGAACTTCAGCTGGCTGCCACTCAGAAACAGAATAAGGTAGGGAAGTCAGAAAGCAGAGAAGTCAAAACCCCAGCCACTAGCGGGATGTTAACACAGAGCTCATCCCACAGTTATCCCCCTACTCCTTGGCACAAAGATTTTAAAATAGCTGGTCAAATCGGAGAGCCAGGGCAGAAAGACCGTCTGACCTTTTCAAGTCTGGCCCGTCAAATTGAACATGGTTTAAGTAAAGGGGTTCCAGAGCTAGAGATAGTAGATGCCGTGATAAGAGCCATTAGTCCTGGCATGGGGCTTCGTAGCTATCTAGAGGGGAAAGCTAACCTAACTCTCCCCACACTCAGAAGAATACTCCGTTCTCATTATCAAGAGAAAAGTGCCACTGATCTCTACAAGCAGCTGACATCCGAAGTGCAGGGCATCAAAGAAACACCACAGAACTTCCTCATTCGTTCTCTTGACCTGAGACAGAAGATATTGTTTGCCTCACAAGAAGCCGAGTCAGGTCTCAAGTATGACCCAGGTCTAGTGCAGAACATGTTCCTCCACACAGTGTTAACTGGTCTTCAGAATGACAGCATCAAGCGTGATCTACAGCCCTATCTGGAACAGACTGACATCTCTGATGAACTGCTACTAGAAAGGATGAACACTGCATATGCCTATGAGACAGAGAGGCAGGATAAGAAGAAATTATTAGGACAGTCGAAGCCTACTACTATTCATTCAGTTCAGTCGAGTGACACTTCTGTTGAAAGAAATGACAAGTCACCTGCTCCACAGAACCCAGTTAAATTACCCCCTGCAGTAGTTGCCCAGCTTGAAGAAATGAGGTCTGAGATGGCCGTGCTGAAAGATCTTAAAGCTGAAGTGTCCCAATTGAGAGAGTCTATGCAGCAGTCCCAGTTCCCCCCTCAACAACAATCTCAGTATACACCAGCACAATGCCAATCGCAGCCACAGTCCACCCCTCAATGGCAACCTCAGTATAACCAGCCCCAATCTAATTCCCCACAACAACCACAGCCCCAATACAACTCCCAATATGGTCCACAGCAGCGAGGAGGACAGCGAGGAGGACAGCGAGGAGGCCGTGGCTTTCCATCAAACCGTGGATGGATGAAAAGATGTCTCGGCTGTCAACAGAGTGGGACAGAGGATTACTGCACACATTGTTTCCGGTGTGGCAGCAGTGAACACTACCTGGCAGGATGTCGAGCAAGAGGACAACAAGGACAGTTTGGAGGTGAGCCTTTAAACGATCAGAGGTCATTCGCACGGGACAGGGAGTGACCAGTGACATGACCATGTCCCAGCACTGTGTGCACTGTGGAAAACAGGGCGAAGATATGAAGCAATGTGCAAAATGTAAAAAGGCCCTCTACTGTTCTAGACCTTGTCAAATTAATGATTGGACTGTACACAGAAAACATTGTTCACCTCTCTCCTGTATGACGATGAACGCTGCCACCCGACGAGAGAGGAAGGGCCAAGTAGCTCCACTAGTGGGTAAAAAGTATCTGATCGACTGTCACATTCAAGGCCAAGAGGTTCAGGCTCTGTGGGACTCAGGTTCTCAAGTGACAATCATTGATGAGCTATGGAAAGAAGAACATCTGCCACGCACAAGACTAAGAGACATTTCTGAGATTTTGGACAGGGCAAACCCTTTAGATATTGTTGCAGCTAATGGAGAGAACATGCCATATGTAGGCTGGGTGGAGGTAACTTTCAGTTTAGCTTCAGGGGGGGCACCTACCACTACCGTTACTGTTCCCACTCTTGTAATGAAGGGTAACAAGCTTGGTCGACCAATCATTGGGTCCAATGTCATTGAGCTCATTATAGACAGTGAATTGAAACAGTCCAATGCTCCTGAACGCCTGAGCCACACAGTGAGGACAGCATTCACCAACCTTGCACCAGAGCAAGCTCAAGCCTTTGTACAGCAAGTAAGTGTTGAGCAGAGAAGTGAATATACTGTGAAGACAAAGAAGGAATGGATCAACATACCTAAACACATGTCTGTCAAAGTTGAGTGTCACGTACAAATGTATCCGCCACATGAAGATACCACACTCATCTTTGAGCCCGATGTCAACCCCCGCTGGACAGAGGGACTGGAAATTTGTGACACACTTGTCAGGGTGAGTAAAGACAACAGACCCTCTATCACTGTAAGTGTGCAGAACCCCACAGCCCATGACATAGTGTTAACAGGAAGAACTGTGATTGGAACTGTTCAGAACATTCAGACTGTGCACCCCGCTTCCATCCTAGAGGGGTCCCGCCCTCCACCTCCAGTTAGTATAAGTCACATCAGGGTTGAAGAGAACAAAGCGGATGACCTATGGAACCCGCCTGTCAGTCTGAGTCACCTTACCGAGCCTGAGAGAGAAATAGTTCACCAGATGTTGAGAGAGGAGTCTGCCTCATTTTCTAAAACAGATGATGATATCGGACAGATTGAAAGACTGCAACTCAGCATTTCCCTGAAAGACACTGAACCCGTTGCAAAGACCTACATGTCTGTGCCCAAGCCGCTGTACAGGGAGATGAAAGACTATGTACACGATCTCATCGCACAGGGCTGGGTCCAGAAGTCCAATTCACCGTATGCATCACCAGTCGTCTGTGTTCGAAAGAAAGACGGGAGTTTACGGTTGTGTATCGACTTCCGTGAAGTGAACAGGAAAACTCTCCCTGATAGACAGCCTATTCCCAGAGTGCAAGACATCATGGATGGCCTAGGAGGAAACTCGTGGTTCTCACTTCTAGATCAAGGGAAAGCATATCATCAGGGCTTCATGGCCAAAGAGAGCAGACATGTGACAGCCTTCGTGACTCCCTGGGGTCTTTATGAATGGATTCGAATCCCCTTTGGCCTGATGAACGCTCCAGCGGCGTTCCAGCGTTGCATGGAAGAGTGTCTGGAGGGCTTGAGAGATGAAATATGCATTCCATACTTAGATGACACCTTGTGCTTTAGTAAATCGTTCCAGAACCATGTACAGGATGTGAGAGCAGTACTACAGCGACTCCGGCAGCACGGAATCAAGTTAAAGCCCAGTAAATGTGAACTATTCAAGCGTGAGGTCCGTTACTTGGGGCGAATTGTGTCTGCTGACGGCAGTAAAATGGATCCTGCTGATACACTCGCCGTGAGAGCATTAAAGGAGAAGAGACCAAAAACAGTGGGTGAGTGTAGGGCAGTAATGGGTCTGCTAAGTTACTACCGCCAGTACATCAGAGACTTCTCCCGTATTGCTGGACCCCTGTATGCTCTGCTTGAAGCGGAACCTGGAGCAGATAAACAGAAAAACAGCAAAACAAGGACAACGAGAGGAAAAGTGAAGAACAGAGGGACGCCTTCAAATAAACCAATCACCTGGACTGATGAGCACCAACAGATATTGGAGATATTGATTGATCATCTAGTTGAGCCCCCTATCCTCGGGTTCCCGGACTTCGACAAGTCATTCATCTTGCACACCGACGCCTCAAACCAGGGCCTAGGTGCAGTGTTGTATCAAGAACAGGAGGGAAAGCTACGTGTAATAGCATATGCATCTCGCACACTGACCAAAGCGGAGAAGAATTACCACCTTCATTCGGGTAAACTAGAGTTTCTAGCCTTGAAGTGGTCGGTGACAGACCGTTTTAGAGACTATTTGATGAACTCATCTTGTGTTGTGTACACAGACAACAATCCACTTACCTACGTGTTGTCCACAGCCAAGCTGAACGCCACAGGAAGCAGGTGGGTTGCTGAACTTGCAGATTTCCATCTAACTATCAAATATCGTCCAGGCAGAGAGAACGGTGACGCCGATGGCCTGTCCAGGATGCCCTGTGACATCGAGGAAATGATGGAGAATTGTACAGAGGAAATGTCCTCCCTCTCAGTACAAGCTACAGTGCAAGCCATAGAAACAAAAGACTCTGAAACAGCATGGTGCATGATGGCCCTAGGGTGTGAAACAACAGAAGAGGAGACACCTACACCCTTCGCAAGAGTGGACATCTGTCAGGCACAGAAGGACGACCCGAATATTGGACCTGTGTTGGACTGCAGACAGTCTGATCAAAGACCTGTGGGACAGGAGCTCAAATCATTCAGTGCACAGAGCAAACGACTACTTAGAGAGTGGGATAAACTCAGTTTGGATGGAGATGGCATACTACATCGAAAGACTGCTACCAGAACACAACTGGTTCTACCGGAAAAGTACAAGACCACAGTCCTGAGACAACTCCATGACGACATGGGACATCAGGGTATGGAGCGCACAACATCACTTGTGCGGGATCGCTTCTTCTGGCCACATATGCAGCGAGAGGTAGAAACCTATATGTCTCGATGTTGTGCATGTCTTAAACAGAAGAAGCCCTGTAGAGAAACAAGAGCACCTCTCACCTCCATTGTCACAAAACAGCCATTTGAGTTAGTATCTATCGACTTTCTGCATCTAGACAAATGTAAAGGTGGCTATGAATACATTTTGTTGATAGTTGATCATTACACCCGCTTTGCCCAAGCATATGCCACAACAACGAAATCTGCTAAATGTGTTGCTGACAAGATATTCAATGATTATGCCCTGAAATTTGGATTTGCCCAGCGGATCCACCATGACATGGGAGGCGAATTTGAGAACCAGTTGATGGCACAGCTAAAGAAGAATTGTGGAGTGATGGGCTCGAGAACAACACCGTATCACCCTGAAGGTAACGGGCAGGTTGAGAGGATGAACAGGACTCTCCTGCAAATGCTGAAAACGCTCACCGAGAGGCAGAAGTCCAACTGGAAAGAGTCACTGAACAAACTTATGTTTGCATACAACAGCACCCGAAGTGAAGTTACAGGCTTTTCTCCATTCTATTTGCTATTTGGGAGATCTCCAAGATTGCCTGTGGACTTGCTGTTTGGCTTGACTCCTGAGACAGGGACTGCAGATCACAAAGAATACATGAGAAAATGGAAAGCACAGATGCAGGAGGCATATGACATCACGTCTGCAAATGCACAGAAAACTGCAGGAAGGAACAAGCGGAATTATGACAACAAGGTGAGGAGTTCTGTATTGCACGAGGGAGACAGAGTCCTCGTAAGGAATATGACACCCAGAGGAGGACCTGGAAAATTGCGAAATCACTGGGAAGACAGTATCCACAAAGTCATCCGTCAGGTGGGAAAAGATATGCCCATATATGAAGTTGTACCTGAACAAGGGAATGGAAGAGGAAGTAGGATTTTGCACCGCAACCTCCTGTTGCCATGTGATAACTTGCCTCTAGAGATTCAGCTACAACCTGCCAAATCAAAGAGGAAAGCTACGGCTCAGACCAGTAAAGGCGAGAAAGTCACAGATCAAGAGGATGATGTGAGTGACGACGATGATTTTGGATACTACTACAGGCCAATGGATCAGCCTTTGCCTGTGAGGCAACCTGTGGATACAGACAGAGAGTATGTTAACGATGCTGAGCATCAGCGGCAAGACATGCCCCCGCAGCAGGAGGCTCAGGAAATAGGAGACGTGCTGGATGAAGAGGAGACATCAGATCAAGAGGAAATACACGGTGAAGAAGAGCCTATCATGGAGGAAAGACTGTCAGCACCACCCTCACCTGCTTCAAGTGACAACAGTGAGGCGCAGCACTATCAGCGACCAGTAAGAGAGAGACGAGCTACGAGAGTCTTCACGTATGACCAGCTCGGCCAACCAGCCTGTTATACTACTGGAACTCCCGGCGACATCATGTACTGGTACCCTCCAGTGCCCCGGCTTTATGGACCCATGCAGGCAGCAGGTGTGTGGATACCTGCAGGACAGCCCTTTGTCTACCAGTCTACCGTTCCTGGATGCTGAATGAAGGTTACCAATCCCCCCCTTTTCCCCAATGCCACACATACACCTCCACACTACACTCCTGGACTTTGAAATAAGCTGAGTGCCACATACATCCACAAACACATACACTACACTCCTGGACTTTGAAATAAGCTGAGTGCCACATACATCCACAAACACATACACTACGCTCCTGAACTTTGAAATAAGTCGAGTACTACAACGTGGCATGCACACACTCACTACATATTACAAGCCATATACAACATATGCACCTCACATTCGTGGGCTTTGAATCAAGTCGAATACTCTTATACACACACACACTACTCGTGAACTGTTGTTGAAACAACTGAGTGTCTTTTCGTACATTCATGGACTTTTGATTAAGCCAGTTACGGAGATGGTCGAAAGGTCAAGTTATTGCAGCATTGAGTTATTGTCATGTGGAAGAAAAAAAGAAAACTGTAAAAAAAAAAAAAAAGAAGAAATGTTGATGCTGCATTATTGCTGTTCTGATGTCGGGGACGACATTTATTTTGAAGGGGAGTATGTAGTAGATTGGAATTTATTGTTGTGTTGCTTGCAATATCACATAGATCGATGGTTCTAGGATCGACTATGGTGTTTGGGATCGATTGATTTGGTCTGTCACAGTGTTTCCGTTCTGGGATCTGGCGCGTTTCCTCTCCAGTGCCGTTTGCGTTGGAGGAGAAGCACATCGTCTTGTGTTTATTTGTATTTACACATTGCTCCCTTTACAGGTAAAACTGCCGTCAGACGGCTCAAAGTATGAACCGAACATATTGATTGAGAACTGTGCATGACGTGAACTGTATTTTTGTTTGTTATAGTCACTTAAGAGTTTAATACAGACCAAATACTTGCCGGGGTTTATTATTGTTTCAGGGACGCAGGGTGTACACTCGGCTCCGCCATTTTAGGTAGCAATACACTGGTTTGCGTCGCATGCACGTTGTGTAGAATGATGTTTACATTTATTTCTGAATCATTTCGTTTATAGAACAAGTGCAATACATTGGTGAATAGTGAATGTTTAATACATGATGCATCAATAATTTCATTTGTCACAGCTAAAATAATATGGACAACTGAGTTCATTTGAAAGAGTAAGAGAGTTATTTGAAAAGTAAAATAATAACTTATGGTTAAAAAAGGATATAAGAGTACAATGAGAAATACATTTATATTATAGTTAGTTAAAAACTGAACAACAGTGTATTTCATGTGTATGTTACAGATTGTTGTTATAATTACATTTAAGCACTTTGATGCACTTCTACTGTGGTAATAGTTCTATGCTTAAGCATATACGGTGCTGTTCTTGATTAATGTGACATTGCGCCTTTACTACATAACAGAATGTAATTCTGAGTAAGTTATGTGAATGTGTGATTAACTTAGGGGTTCATCTGAACATTTACTGATGCTAATGCTACTACTATACATTGTGTGTAATGACTGAAATGTTAACAGAATATTGCATTTGATGCATTGATGTTATTTACAGTTTAAAGCTATTTCAGGGTTAAAGGTCACATGATTAGTACAGTAGTGCTCGTGACATAATACTGCTGCGATTGTAAAACGATGTATTCATGATACCTGTCTGATTATTGTTCTTCTGAAACTGAAATTGAGATAAAAGTGCCGTTTGCGTTGGAGGAGAAGCACATCGTCTTGTGTTTATTTGTATTTACACATTGCTCCCTTTACAGGGGCACTACATCAACACACAGTTATACAATTGCACCACTAGTGCATGAATATGGCAATTTAATTGGTGTGGAATGTGTACTGTATCAGCAGGTCATTATACAAATAATAAAATAAAGTATAGTACATCATGTTTAATGTAAGCTGGACTAAACTGCTGATAATTGACATTGTCAACATAATGCATTTTCTGAAGAAAAAAGCCCTTATCATTTAACAGCTTTTTCTTCTTGAAGACACATCTTCATGTGCGATTTTAGATTGCAATTCATACTAAAGCCCTTTTCACAAACTGTACACATAAAGGGCCTTTCCCCTGTATGAGTCATGTGTATTTTTAGATCAGTCATTCGAGAAAAGCCCATGCCACAAAATGTACATGTAAAGGGCTCCTAGCCTGTATGAGTCACCATGTGTATTTTTAATTGGCCATTATGAGTTGAAAATTGATTAAAATAATTGATGTATAGTCCATGTTTAATGTATATAGCTGGACTAAACTGAATTGACATTACGTGTCAACATAATGCCTTATTTGAAGAGGAAAAAACACTCATCATTTAACAGCTTTTTCCTCTTTAAGACACGTCTTCATGTGTATTTTTAATTGCACATTCTGAGTATAGCCTTTACCGCAAACTGTACACGTAAAAGGCCTTTCCCCTGTATGAGTCATCATATGTGTCCTTAGATTACTTATTTGACTACATTGTTTGCCACACACTGTACACATAAAGGGTTTTTCCCCTGTGTGAGTCACCATGTGTAATTTTAATGCCCCATTATGAATACAGCCCTTGCCACAAACTGTACACGTAAAGGGCCTTTCCCCTGTATGAGTCATCATGTGTACTTTTAACTCCCCAGTGTGACGACAGCCCTTGCCACAAATGGTACACGTAAAAGGTTTTTCCCCTGTATGAGTCAACATGTGTATTTTTAATGCCCAATTATGAATACAGCCCTTGCCACAAACTGTACACGTAAAGGGCCTTTCCCCTGTATGAGTCCTCATGTGTACATTTAACTCCCCAGTGTGACGGCAGCCCTTGCCACAAAGTGTACACTTAAAGGGCTTTTCCCCTGTATGAGTCATCATGTGTACATTTAAATTTCCATTATTAGTGCAGCCTTTGCCACAAACGGTACACGTAAAAGGTTTTTCCACTGTGTGAGACAACATGTGTCGTTTTAGACTACCCCTTTGATTAAAGCCTTTGTCACACACTGTACAAACAAATGGCTTTTCCCCTGAATGAATCATTGTGTGCGTCTTCAGATGTCCCTTCTGATGAAACATTTTGCCACAATCTGCACAACTAAAACATTCCTTACCTGTGTGACTCTTCATGGAGTGACTTTCTTTTGGTGATTTTAGGTCATGGAGCAGCTTGTTGCTCAAAGACAAACGCTTTCCTCCCATGTGTTGTGTATTGTGTGATTTCAGTGTGTTTAAACCAGACTGGTCATCCATGGTCTCATCCCACTCATCACTCTCTTCAGTGATGTCAGATTCAGAACAGTGTGAAGAGAGGAGCTGATCATCACTAGTTGGTTGTGATGGTCCACAGTCCTCTACATCAGCTTGTGTTTGCATGCTTTTAGATGAGGTGCTGGCTACAGGTTCTGTTAGCATGTTTTCACCATCTTCATGTTTCACTAATAGTAATGTCTCTGTTGATCCACCATCCTCCTCTGATCTTTGAAGTAGCTCATCGTGTTCCCCTTTAATCTGTGGATACTCTGGTTCCTCTTTGATCAGACTGGAGGTTCTCTCCTCCTGTTCTTCTTTAATCTGTGGAGACTCTGGTTCCTCTTTGATCAGACTGGAGGTTCTCTCCTCTTGTTCTCCTTTAATCTGTGGATACTCTGGTTCATCTTTAATAAGACTGGAGGTTCTCTCCTCTAGTTCTCCTTTAATCTGTGGAGACTCTGGTTCATCTTTGATCAGACTGGAGGTTTTCTCCTGCTGCTGCTCAGGGAGTACCTCCTCTTTACACACATGGGGGTGTATGGAGTCTAGACAGAAGATACAGAGGAGAATCACATCATTACATGTTTGAACATTAACTCTTGCTGTTAGTTCCATGCCTGCCCTAGTGTTGTTTTGATTTCAGTGTGAAGTGTCATGCAAATGATTGTCTTACTTCAACAATGCTTCATTTCTAAAACAAGCATCTCCTTGTTTCTCAAATGTAAATTATCATTTGCTATACAACCCTATTTCTATCAGATTGTGTTTGTTGTTTTAGAGTGCAACACGTTAATGAGTTAGCTTACTTTAAACAGTCTATGATTATCCATGGTCAACATTTAAATAAATTATTACTTACCACTTGATTCTGTTGTTAATGCTAGTTTAACAGTCACACTAACATGGGGAAAATACTAGAATACTATTGACTATCTATGCAACATTTTCACCAGTCCCTCTTCCATTCCAAATAATCACCATTTCCATTTAGCTTATAATGGTGGAAATAGTAATAGTAGTGAAGGTTTTACCAACCTGCTCTGTGTAGTTTGACAATTGGTTGTAAAACCATATCCAGTAGTCTGCGTTGGCGGTCAGTTTCTTGCTTGATGTGGAAAGCTTCATCCTCGTACTCTGTTAGAATTCTTCCAACAATCCCAAATATCTCTTCAGCAGCAGCAGATAGTCTCTGGTTGACCAAGGACTTCAATGTTTGTATTAAAGCCATAACTCAAAACCGGCCCAAACAAACTGATACTAGATCTATTTTTAAAGTTTAAAGTAGAACCAACACGAAATGCTTCAGCTATAGTGTAGAAAGTTGAAGTTCAGCTCTTAACAACTAGCAGAGTTTAAAGTGACTCCAAGCAGAATAAACTCTTGTTAAATACTAACAGAGGGCCCTGATGGTCCAATCAGATTGAGGGGGCGGGACACGAAACTGGCCAATCACTGCTCCCAGGCAATTAAATTAGTTTTATATCAAACATTAAGCAAATGAAACATTATATCAGATTCAGTAAAACAAATAAAAATAAAGTAAAAGCTGCATTATGTAACTTTTCTATTCTACCCCGTATTTGAACCTTGTTGCCTTGATTGAAAACATATTCAGGACACATGTAGAGCAAAATGGAACACATTTAAATAAATTAAATGTCAGTGTAGAATAATAATGACACAATCTCAATGAAAGGCAGCAGCAAACAGGCATGCATGATGATATTTTTAGCTGTGGTAAAAATAACAGAGTTGTTGCAGAGCTGCAGTTTTCAGGGAGTTTGTTCCAGATGTTACTCTGAATACTATGTTTTAATTATATATGGTCATAAAGCAAACCTTTACCAGGTGACCTTAGAGGTATGAACGGGTGGCAAGACATAAAGACCTGGTATATTTTTAGGGACATCAGTAAAACACTGGTACAGTAGTCAAGACTAACCTACTATTGGACATTTTTGTAGATTCCGGTTGGATATAAATCATATAATCTGACTGGTGGCTGGTTAAAGTTCTGAGGCCATGACTACAACAAGGTTTGAAGCTAGGCGCCTAACTTTTAATCCATTGTCCTTGACTTCAAAACTTTAGTTTTGTCTTTGTTTATTTGAGGACAATCTTGGTATATCCATATTGTACATGGCAAAGTAGATTTGTATGTCGAGAAAAAGGAACTTACTTATAGAACAATAGAGCAAACTATCATTCATCATTTTTATTATATACTGTATGTAAAAGACAGCCCTCTCCCTCTCCACAAGTGCAGCAAAGCACTATGGTCATTGTAGTACTCCACCAGTGTCCATGACTAAATGATTTAAATGCAAATGTTCCCAATCCTAGTATACATACATGTTCCACTCCATTCACACAATACTGTAGGAGTAGGCTATATGCACTCTACTTATCACACTAAAAGGATCACATGCAAATTAGTTGGTCGATCCATTCAGCAATAGGGTTACACACCCTAACCCATTATCACCTGTCCATTAACAATGGGACAGACATGCTCCTAAACATTCCACAACATTCACAACCCATTTATTCTAACACGGTAGATAAAGGTGGAATTCCTGTATCCTACGACTAGAAATAATAATGCACTGGTATTGTACAATAAAAATAAAATATAAAAATAATGTTTCATTCATACCAATTGTCAGATAACATATCAACTCACGTCCACAACTACTATTATTTTGTCATAGTTTTAAACATCATCACAGTATGACTATGGGATGTGTCACCATCCTGCACAAAATTGTTATTGTTATTATACACTAGATCTACAAGTAGTCACAAGTACAATGGACTCTGTAACATTAGGACTTACTCCTGTCATGTTCAAAGTAGAAAGTTCAAGTAAAATATGTGTACCCTTTAATTTAATTAATACTCCTATCATGTTCCTTATAGTAATAGTTTGGCATGCAGGATGTAAAACGAAGCAGTTCTTGTCACTGTATTGTTCACAGTACAAGTTGAAGGTGAAGCACATGTGTGTGATGAGCTTTATGTAATGAACACACAAAAGATGTGTAGTTGTCAACCCTTTATTTGAAAAAGAAGAAATTACGGACAGTGTTTTTACAGAGTAAATATGTTCTGTTACATTTTTATGAAGACAGCATAATACAGATAATCTAAACATATAATCAAACTAAGTCATTATTTGAAAAAAAAACCCCAAGTGATTAGATTGAAATACATTATGGTAATATATGCTAGTCCAAACAACACATAACAGAGAAAAGTTATAAAATTGCACCACTAATGCATGAATATGGCAATTTAATTGGTGTGGAATGTGGGCAAACACTGATTCTCATTGTTATACCTGTATCAGCAGGTCATTATACAAATAATAAAATAAAGTATAGTACATCATGTTTAATGTAAGCTGGACTAAACTGCTGATAATTGACATTGTCAACATAATGCATTTTCTGAAGAAAAAAAGCCCTTATCATTTAACAGCTTTTTTCCTCTTGAAGACACATCTTTTAGATTGCAATTCATACTAAAGGCCTTTTCACAAACTGTACACGTAAAGGGCCTTTCTCCTGTATGAGTCATGTGTATTTTTAGATCAGTCATTCGAGAAAAGCCCATGCCACAAAATGTACATGTAAAGGGCTCCTAGCCTGTATGAGTCATCATGTGTATTTTTAATTGGCCATTATTAGTTGAAAATGTATTAAAATAATTGATAATGTATATAGCTGGACTAAACTGAATAATTGACATTACGTGTCAACATAATGCCTTATTTGAAGAAGAAAAAACACTCATCAATTAACAGCTTTTTCCTCTTTAAGACACGTCTTCATGTGTATTTTTAATTGCTTATTCTGGGTATAGCTTTTGCCACAAACTGTACACTTAAAGGGCCTTTCCCCTGTATGAGTCATCATATGTGCCTTTAGATTACTTATTTGACTACATTCTTTGCCACACACTGTACACATAAAGGGTTTTTCCCCTGTGTGAGTCACCATGTGTAATTTTAGATTACACTTTTGAACAAAGCCTTTGTCACACACTGTACAAACAAAGGGTTTTCCCCCTGTATGAGTCAACATGTGTATTTTTAATGACCCATTGTGAATACAGCCCTTGCCACAAACTGTACACGCAAAGGGCCTTTCCCCTGTATGAGTCCTCATGTGTACATTTAACTCCCCAGTGTGACGACAGCCCTTGCCACAAACTGTACAAACAAATGGCATTTCCCCTGAATGAATCATTGTGTGCGTCTTCAGATGTCCCTTCTGATGAAACATTTTGCCACAATCTGCACAACTATAACATTTCTTACCTGTGTGACTCTTCATGGAGTGACTTTCTTTTGGTGATTTGAGGTCATGGAGCAGCTTGTTGCTCAAAGAAAAACGCTTTCCTCTCTTTCCTTGTGTATTGTGTGATTTCAGTGTGTATAAACCAGTCTGGTCATCCATGGTCTCATCCCACTCATCATTCTCTTCAGTGATGTCAGCTTCAGAACAGTGTGAAGAGAGGAGCTGATCATCACTAGTTGGTTGTGATGGTCCACAGTACTCTACATCAGCTTGTGTTTGCATGCTTTTAGATGAGGTGCTGGCTACATGTTCTGTTGGCATGTTTTCACCATCTTCATGTTTCACTAATAGTAATGTATCTTTTGATCCTCCATCCTCCTCTGATGTTTGAAGTAGCTCATCGTGTTCCCCTTTAATCTGTGGATACTCTGGTACCTCTTTGATCAGACTGGAGGTTCTCTCCTCTTGTTCTCCTTTAATCTGTAGAGACTCTGGTTCATCTTTGATAAGACTGGAGGTTATCTCCTCCTGCTCTTCTTTAATCTGTCGAGATTCTGGTTCATCTTTGATAAGACTGGAGGTTATCTCCTCCTGTTCTTCTTTAATCTGTAGAGACTCTGGTTCCTCTTTGATAAGACTGGAGGTTATCTCCTCCTGTTCTTCTTTAATCTGTGGAGACGCTGGTTCCTCCTGGACCAGACTGGAGGTTCTCTCCTGCTGCTGCTCAGGGAATACCTCCTCTTTACACACAAGGGGGTGTATGGAGTCTAGACAGAAGATACAGAGGAGAAACACATCATTACATGCTTGAACATGAACTCTTGCTGTTAGTTCCATACCTGCCCTAGTGTTGTTTTGATTTCAGTGTGAAGTGTCATGCAAATGATTGTCTTACTTCAACAATGCTTAATTTCTATTCTCAAATGTAAATTATCATTTGCTATACAACCCTATTGCTATCAGATTGTGTTGTTTGTTGTTTTAGAGTGCAACACGTTTAATGAGTTAGCTTACTTTAAACAGTCTATAATTATCCATGGTAAACATTTAAATAAATTATTACTTACCACTTGATTCTGTTGTTAATGCTAGTTTAACAGTCACACTAACATGCATGGGGGGAAGTCCTACAACTACAATACTATTTACTATATATGCAACATTTTCACCAGTTCCTCTTCCATTCCAAATAGTCACCATTGCCATTTAGCTTATAATGGTGAAAATACTAATAGTAGTGAAGGTTTTACCAACCTGCTCTGTGTAGTTTGACAATTGGTTGTAAAACCATGTCCAGTAGTCTGCGTTGGCGGTCAGTTTCTTGCTTGATGTGAAAAGCTTCATCCTCGTACTCTGTTAGAATTCTTCCAACAATCCCAAATATCTCTTCAGCAGCAGCAGATAGTCTCTGGTTGACCAAGGACTTCAATGTTTGTAGTAAAGCCATAACTCAAAACCGGCCCAAACAAACTGATACTAGATCTATTTTTAAAGAGCGAAAATCTAAAGTAGGCCTACTAAAGTTTAAAGTAGAACCAACACGAAATGCTTCAGCTATAGTGTAGAAAGTTGAAGTTCAGCTCTTAACAACTAGCAGAGTTTAAAGTGACTCCAAGCAGAATAAACTCTTGTTAAATACTAACAGAGGGCCCTGATGGTCCAATCAGAGTGAGGGGGCGGGACACAAAACTGGCCAATCACTGCTCCCAGGCAATTAAATTAGTTTTATATCAAACATTAAGCAAATGAAACATTATATCAGATTCAGTAAAACAAATAAAAATTAAAGTAAAAGCTGCATTATGTAACTTTTCTATTCTTCCCCGTATTTGAACCTTGTTGCCTTGATTGAAAACATATTCAGGACACATGTAGAGCAAAATGGAACACATTTAAATAAATTAAATGTCAGTGTAGAATAATAATGACACAATCTCAATGAAAGGCAGCAGCAAACAGGCATGCATGATGATGTTTTTAGCTTTGGTAAAAATAACAGAGTTGTTGCAGAGCTGCAGTTTTCAGGGAGTTTGTTCCAGATGTTACTCTGAATACTATGTTTTAATTCTATATGGTCATAAAGCAAACCTTTACCAGGTGACCTCCACAGTGCAGCAAAGCATTATGGTCATTGTAGTAATCCACCAGTGTCCATGACTAAATTATTTAAATGCAAATGATTCCCAATCCAATGTTCCACTCCATTTACACAATACTGTAGGAGTAGGCTATATGCACATTGCACTCTACTTATCACACTAAAAGGATCACATGCAAATTAGTTGGTCGATCCATTCAGCAATAGGGTTACACACCCTAACCCATTATCACCTGTCCATTAACAATGGGACAGACATGCTCCTAAACATTCCACAACATTCACAACCCATTTATTCTAACACGGTAGATAAAGGTGGAATTCCATGCACTGGTATTGTACAATAAAAAAAATATATAAAAATAATGTTTCATTCATACCAATTGTCAGATAACATATCAACTCACGTCCACAACTACTATTATTTTGTCATAGTTTTAAACATCATCACAGTATGACTAAGGGATGTGTCACCATCCTTGCACAAAATTGTTATTGTTATTATACACTAGATCTACAAGTAGTCACAACTTAAGTACAATGGACTCTGTAACATTAGGACTTACTCCTGTCATGTTCAAAGTAGAAAGTTCAAGTAAAATATGTGTAATGTTTAATTTAATTAATACTCCTATCATGTTCTTTATAGTAATAGTTTGGCATGCAGGATGTAAAACGAAGCAGTTCTTGTCACTGTATTGTTCACAGTACAAGTTGAAGGTGAAGCACATGTGTGTGATGAGCTTTATGTAATGAACACACAAAATATATGTGTAGCTGTCAACCCTTTATTTGAAAAAGAAGAAATTACGGACAGTGTTTTTACAGAGTAAATATGTTCGGTTACATTTTTATGAAGACAGCATAATACAGATGTTCTAAACATATAATCAAACTAAGTCATTATTAGATTAAAAAAAGTGATTAGATTGAAATACATTATGATAATATGCTAGTCCAAACAACACATAGAACAGTTATACAATTGCACCACTAGTTCATGAATATGGCAATTTAATTGGTGTGGAATGTGGACAAACACTGATTCTCATTGTTATACCTGTATCAGCAGGTCATTATACAAATAATAAAATAAAGTATAGTACATCATGTTTAATGTAAGCTGGAATAAACTGCTGATAATTGACATTGTCAACATAATGCATTTTCTGAAGAAAAAAGCCCTTATCATTTAACAGCTTTTTTCCTCTTGAAGACACATCTTTTAGATTGCAATTCATACTAAAGCCCTTTTCACAAACTGTACACATAAAGGGCCTTTCTCCTGTATGAGTCATGTGTATTTTTAGATCAGTCATTCGAGAAAAGCCCATGACACAAAATGTACATGTAAAGGGCTCCTAGCCTGTATGAGTCATCATGTGTATTTTTAATTGGCCATTATGAGTTGAAAATTGATTAAAATAATTGATAATGTATATAGCTGGACTAAACTGAATAATTTACATTACGTGTCAACATAATGCCTTATTTGAAGAAGAAAAAACACTCATCATTTAACAGCTTTTTCCTCTTTAAGACACGTCTTCATGTGTATTTTTAATTGCCTATTCTGAGTATACCCTTTGCCGCAAACTGTACACGTAAAGGGCCTTTCCCCTGTATGGGTCCTCATGTGTCTTGTTAGATCATTCGTTTGACTACAGCCCTTGCCACAAACTGTACATGTAAAGGGCTTTTCCCCTGTATGAGTCCTCATGTGTCTTGTTAGATCACACGTTTGACTAAAGCCTTTTTCACAAACTGTACACGTAAAGGGCTTTTCCCCTGTATGAGTCAACATGTGCATTTTTAATGCCCCATTATGAATACAGCCCTTGCCACAAACTGTACACGTAAAGGGCCATTCCCCTGTATGAGTCATCATGTGTCTTGCTAGATCACACGTTTGACTAAAGCCTTTTTCACAAACTGTACACGTAAAGGGCTTTTCCCCTGTGTGAGTCAACATGTGTCGTTTTAGACTACCCCTTTGATTAAAGCCTTTGTCACAAACTGTACAAACAAATGGCATTTCCCCTGAATGAATCATTGTGTGCGACTTCAGATGTCCCTTCTGATGAAACATTTTGCCACAATCTGCACAACTAAAACATTCCTTACCTGTGTGACTCTTCATGGAGTGACTTTCTTTTGGTGATTTGAGGTCATGGAGCAGCTTGTTGCTCAAAGACAAACGCTTTCCTCCCATGTGTTGTGTATTGTGAGATTTCTGTGTGTTTAAACCAGACTGGTCACCCGTGGTCTCATCCCACTCATCACTGTCTTCAGTGATGTCAGATTCAGAACAGTGTGAAGAGAGGAGCTGATCATCACTAGTTGGTTGTGATGGTCCACAGTCCTCTACATCAGCTTGTGTTTGCATGCTTTTAGATGAGGTGCTGGCTACAGGTTCTGTTAGCATGTTTTCATCATCTTCATGTTTCACAAATAGTAATGTCTCTGTTGATCCACCATCCTCCTCTGATCTTTGAAGTGGCTCATCGTGTTCCCCTTTAATCTGTGGATACTCTGGTTCATCTTTGATAAGACTGGAGGTTCTCTCCTCCTGTTCTCCTTTAATCTGTGGAGACTCTGGTTCATCTTTGATAAGACTGGAGGTTCTCTCCTGCTGCTGCTCAGGGAATACCTCCTCTTTACACACAACGGGGTGTATGGAGTCTAGACAGAAGATACAGAGGAGAAACACATTGTTACATTTTAAACTCTTGCTGTTAGTTCCATAAATTATCATTTGCTATACAACCCTATTGCTATCAGATTGTGTTGTGCAACACGTTTAATGAGTTAGCTTACTTTAAACAGTCTATGATTATCCATGGTCAACATTTAAATAAAGTATTACTTACCACTTGATTCTGTTGTTAATGCTAGTTTAGCAGTCACAATAACATGAATGGGGGAAAAACTAGAATACTATTGACTATCTAGGAAACATTTTCACCACAGTTCCTCTTCCATTCCAAATAGTCACCATTGCCATTTAGCTTATAATGGTGAAACTAGTAATAGTAATAGTAGTGAAGGTTTGACCAACCTGCTCTGTGTAGTTTGACAATTGGTTGTAAAACCAAATCCAGTAGTCTGCGTTGGCGGTCAGTTTCTTGCTTGATGTGAAAAGCTTCATCCTCGTACTCTGTTAGAATTCTTCCAACAATCCCAAATATCTCTTCAGCAGCAGATAGTCTCTGATTGACCAAGGACTTCAATGTTTGTAGTAAAGCCATAACTCAAAACCGGCCCAAACAAACTGATACTAGATCTATTTTTAAAGAGTGAAAATCTAAAGTACTAAAGTTTAAAGTAGAACCAACACGAAATGCTTCAGCTAGTGTAGAAAGGAGAAGTTCAGCTCTTAACAACTAGCAGAGTTTAAAGTGACTCCAAGCAGAATAAACTCTTGTTAAATACTAACAGAGGGCCCTGATGGTCCATTCAGAGTGAGGGGGCGGGACACAAAACTGGCCAATCACTGCTCCCAGGCAATTCAATGAGTTTTATATCAAACATTAAGCAAATGAAACATTATATCAGATTCAGTAAAACAAATAAAAATAAAGTAAAAGCTGCATTATGTAACTTTTCTATTCTATCTAATGGAACACATTTAAATAAATTAAATGTCAGTGTAGAATAATAATGACACAATCTCAATGAAAGGCAGCAGCAAACAGGCATGCATGTTTTTAGCTGTGATAAAAAGAACAGAGTTGTTGCAGAGCTGCAGTTTTCAGGGAGAGTTCCAGATATGTTACTCTGAATACTATGTTTTAATTCTAGGGTCATAAAGCAAACCTTTACCAGGTGACCTTGTATAAACGGGTGGCACCTACGTAAGACTAAAGACTTGAGTCGCAGCGTTCTGAATGAGCTGCAATCACCTGGTATATTTTTAGGGACATCAGTAAAACACTGGTACAGTAGTCAAGACTAGCCTACTATTGGACATTTTTGTAGATTCCGGTTGGATATAAATCATATAATCTGACTTTGACGGTGCTAATGTGGCTGGTTAAAGTTCTGAGGCCATGACTACAACAAGGTTTGAAGCTAAGCGCCTAACTTTTAATCCATTGTCCTTGACTTCAAAACAAGTAGGCCTACTTTAGTTAATTTATATCCAATTTGGTATATCCAAAATGGATTAGTTCAATGCATGTTCTCAGTGTTTCTATTGTACATGGCATAGTAGATTTGTGTGTCTAGAAAAAGGAACTTACTTATAGAACAATAGAGCAAAATATAATTCATCATTTTTTTATCATATAATATGTAAAAGACAGCCCTCTCCACAAGTGCAGCAAAGCATTATGGTAATTGTAGTAATCCACCAGTGTCCATGACTAAATTATTTAAATGCAAATGATTCCCAATCCTAGTATATACATGTTCCACTCCATTCACACAATACTGTAGGAGTAGGCTATATGCAATCTACTTATCACACTAAAAGGATCACATGCAAATTGGTTGGTCGATCCATTCAGCAATAGGGTTACACACCCTAACCCATTATCACCTGTCCATTAACAATGGGATGGGACAGACATGCTCCTAAACATTCCACAACATTCACAACCCATTTATTCTAACACGGTAGATAAAGGTGGAATTCCTGTATCCTACGACTAGAAATAATAATGCACAATAAAAATAAAATATAATTGTCATACCAATTGTCAGATAACATATCAACTCACGTCCACAACTACTATTATTTTGTCATAGTTTTAACCATCATCACAGTATGACTAAGGGATGTGTCACCATCCTTGCACACAATTGTTATTGTTATTATACACTAGATCTACAAGTAGTCACAAGTACAATGGACAGTATGCACTCTGTAACATTACTCCTGTCATGTTCAAAGTAGAAAGTTCAAGTAAAATATGTGTACTGTTTAATTTAATTAATACTCCTATCATGTTCCTTATAGTAATAGTTTGGCATGCATGATGTAAAACGAAGCAGTTCTTGTCACTGTATTGTTCACAGTACAAGTTGAAGGTGAAGCACATGTGTGTGATGAGCTTTATGTAATGAACACACAAAAGATATGTGTAGCTGTCAACCCTTTATTTGAAAAAGAAGAAATTACGGACAGTGTTTTTACAGAGTAAATATGTTCTGTTACATTTTTATGAAGACAGCATAGTACAGATAATCTAAACATATAATCAAACTAAGTCATTATTTGCACAAAAAAACCAAGTGATTAGATTGAAATACATTATGATAATATGCTAGTCCAAACAACACATGTCAACACACAGTTATACAATTGCACCACTAGTGCATGAATATGGCAATTTAATTGGTGTGGAATGTGTACTGTATCAGCAGGTCATTATACAAATAATAAAATAAAGTATAGTACATCATGTTTAATGTAAGCTGGACTAAACTGCTGATAATTGACATACATAATGCATTTTCTGAAGAAAAAAGCCCTTATCATTTAACAGCTTTTTTCCTCTTGAAGACACATCTTCATGTGCGATTTTAGATTGCAATTCATACTAAAGCCCATGTGTATTTTTAGATCAGTCATTCGAGAAAAGCCCATGCCACAAAATGTACATGTAACGGGCTCCTAGCCTGTATGAGTCACCATGTGTATTTTTAATTGGCCAATATGAGTTGAAAATTGATGTATAGTCCATGTTTAATGTATATAGCTGGACTAAACTGAATAATTTACATTATGTGTCAACATAATGCCTTATTTGAAGAAGAAAAAACACTCATCATTTAACAGCTTTTTCCTCTTTAAGACACGTCTTTATGTGTATTTTTAAGTGCCCATTCTGAGTATAGCCTTTGCCACAAACTGTACACGTAAAGGGCCTTTCCCCTGTATGAGTCATCATGTGTACATTTAACTCCCCAGTGTGACGGCAGCCTTTGCCACAAACTGTACACGTAAAGGGCCTTTCCCCTGTATGAGTCATCATGTGTACATTTAAATTCCCATTATGAGTGCAGCCTTTGCCACAAACGGTACACGTAAAAGGCCTTTCCCCTGTATGAGTCAACATGTGCATTTTTAATGCCCCATTATGAATACAGCCCTTGCCACAAACTGTACACGTAAAGGGCCTTTCCCCTGTATGAGTCCTCATGTGTACATTTAACTCCCCAGTGTGACGGCAGCCCTTGCCACAAACTGTACACGTAAAGGGCTTTTCCCCTGTATGAGTCCTCATGTGTCTTGTTAAATCATTCGTTTGACTACAGCCCTTGCCACAAACTGTACATGTAAAGGGCTTTTCCCCTGTATGAGTCCTCATGTGTCTTGTTAGATCACACGTTTGACTAAAGCCTTTTTCACAAACTGTACACGTAAAGGGCTTTTCCCCTGTGTGAGTCAACATGTGTCGTTTTAGACTACCCCTTTGATTAAAGCCTTTGTCACAAACTGTACAAACAAATGGCATTTCCCCTGAATGAATCATTGTGTGCGACTTCAGATGTCGCTTCTGATGAAACATTTTGCCACAATCTGCACAACTAAAACATTCCTTACCTGTGTGACTCTTCATGGAGTGACTTTCTTTTGGTGATTTGAGGTCATGGAGCAGCTTGTTGCTCAAAGACAAACGCTTTCCTCCCATGTGTTGTGTATTGTGAGATTTCCGTGTGTTTAAACCAGACTGGTCACCCGTGGTCTCATCCCACTCATCACTGTCTTCAGTGAAGTCAGATTCAGAACAGTGTGAAGAGAGGAGCTGATCATCACTAGTTGGTTGTGATGGTCCACAGTCCTCTACATCAGCTTGTGTTTGCATGCTTTTAGATGAGGTGCTGGCTACAGGTTCTGTTAGCATGTTTTCATCATCTTCATGTTTCACTAATAGTAATGTCTCTGTTGATCCACCATCCTCCTCTGATCTTTGAAGTGGCTCATCGTGTTCCCCTTTAATCTGTGGATACTCTGGTTCCTTTTTGATCAGACTGGAGGTTCTCTCCTCCTGTTCTCCTTTAATCTGTAGAGACTCTGGTTCATCTTTGATAAGACTGGAGGTTCTCTCCTCCTGTTCTCCTTTAATCTGTGGATACTCTGGTTCCTCTTTGATAAGACTGGAGGTTATCTCCTCCTGTTCTCCTTTAATCTGTGGAGACTCTGGTTCATCTTTGATAAGACTGGAGGTTCTCTCCTGCTGCTGCTCAGGGAATACCTCCTCTTTACACACAACGGGGTGTATGGAGTCTAGACAGAAGATACTGAGGAGAAACACATTTTAAACTCTTGCTGTTAGTTCCATAAATTATCATTTGCTATACAACCCTATTGCTATCAGATTGTGTTGTTTGTTGTGCAACACGTTTAATGAGTTAGCTTACTTTAAACAGTCTATGATTATCCATGGTCAACATTTAAATAAATTATTACTTACCACTTGATTCTGTTGTTAATGCTAGTTTAGCAGTCACAATAACATGAATGGGGGAAAATACAACTAGAATACTATTGACTATCTATGAAACATTTTCACCACAGTTCCTCTTCCATTCCAAATAGTCACCATTGCCATTTAGCTTATAATGGTGAAAATAGTAATAGTAATAGGAGTGAAGGTTTGACCAACCTGCTCTGTGTAGTTTGACAATTGGTTGTAAAACCATATCCAGTAGTCTGCGTTGGCGGTCAGTTTCTTGCTTGATGTGAAAAGCTTCATCCTCGTACTCTGTTAGAATTCTTCCAACAATCCCAAATATCTCTTCAGCAGCAGCAGATAGTCTCTGATTGACCAAGGACTTCAATGTTTGTAGTAAAGCCATAACTCAAAACCGGCCCAAACAAACTGATACTAGATCTATTTTTAAAGAGCGAAAATCTAAAGTACTAAAGTTTAAAGTAGAACCAACACGAAATGCTTCAGCTAGTGTAGAAAGGAGAAGTTCAGCTCTTAACAACTAGCAGAGTGACTCCAAGCAGAATAAACTCTTGTTAAATACTAACAGAGGGCCCTGATGGTCCAATCAGAGTGAGGGGGCGGGACACAAAACTGGCCAATCACTGCTCCCAGGCAATTCAATGAGTTTTATATCAAACATTAAGCAAATGAAACATTATATCAGATTCAGTAAAACAAATAAAAATAAAGTAAAAGCTGCACTATGTAACTTTTCTATTCTATCTAATGGAACACATTTAAATAAATTAAATGGCAGTGTAGAATAATAATGACACAATCTCAATAAAAGGCAGCAGCAAACAGGCATGCATGGTTTAGCTGTGAAAAAAAGAACAGAGTTGTTGCAGAGCTGCAGTTTTCAGGGAGAGTTCCAGATATTATGTTACTCTGAATACTATGTTTTAATTCTAGGGTCATAAAGCAAACCTTTACCAGGTGACCTTGTATAAACGGGTGGCACCTACGCAAGACTAAAGACTTGAGTCGCAGCGTTCTGAATGAGCTGCAATCACCTTTAGGGACATCAGTAAAACACTGGTACAGTAGTCAAGACTAGCCTAATATTGGACATTTTTGTAGATTCCGGTTGGATATAAATCATATAATCTGACTTTAGACAATAGGTTTACACACCCTAACCCATTATCACCTGTCCATTAACAATGGGACAGACATGCTCCTAAACATTCCACAAGATTCACAACCCATTTATTCTAACACAGTAGATAAAGGTGGAATTCCCGTATCCTACGACTATAAATAATAATGCACTGGTATTGTACAGTAAAAATAAAATATAAAAATGTTTCATTCATACCAATTGTCAGATAACATATCAACTCACGTCCACAACTACTATTATTTTGTCATAGTTTTAACCATCATCACAGTATGACTAAGGGATGTGTCACCATCCTTGCACACAATTGTTATTATACACTATCTACAAGTAGTCACAAGTACAATGGACAGTATGCACTCTGTAACATTAGGACTTACTCCTGTCATGTTCAAAGTAGAAAGTTCAAGTAAAATATGTGTACTGTTGAATTTAATTAATACTCCTATCTACCTACCTATATACCTATATGTTCCTTATAGTAATAGTTTGGCATGCATGATGTAAAATGAAGCCGTTCTTGTCACTGTATTGTTCACAGTAGAAGTTGAAGGTGAAGCACATGTGTGTGATGAGCTTTATGTAATGAACACACAAAATATATGTGTAGCTGTCAACCCTTTATTTGAAAAAGAAGAAATTACGGACAGTGTTTTTACAGAGTAAATATGTTCTGTTACATTTTTATGAAGACAGCATAGTACAGATAATCTAAACATATAATCAAACTAAGTCATTATTTGCACAAAAAAAACCAAGTGATTAGATTGAAATACATTATGATAATATGCTAGTCCAAACAACACATGTCAACACACAGTTATACAATTGCACCACTAGTGCATGAATATGGCAATTTAATTGGTGTGGAATGTGTACTGTATCAGCAGGTCATTATACAAATAATAAAATAAAGTATAGTACATCATGTTTAATGTAAGCTGGACTAAACTGCTGATAATTGACATTGTCAACTTAATGCATTTTCTGAAGAAAAAAGCCCTTATCATTTAACAGCTTTTTCTTCTTGAAGACACATCTTCATGTGCGATTTTAGATTGCAATTCATACTAAAGCCCTTTTCACAAACTGTACAAGTAAAGGGCCTTTCCCCTGTATGAGTCATGTGTATTTTTAGATCAGTCATTCGAGAAAAGCCCATGCCACAAAATGTACATGTAAAGGGCTCCTAGCCTGTATGAGTCACCATGTGTATTTTTAATTGGCCATTATGAGTTGAAAATTGATGTATAGTCCATGTTTAATGTATATAGCTGGACTATACTGAATAATTGACATTACATGTCAACATAATGCCTTATTTGAAGAAGAAAAAACACTCATCATTTAACAGCTTTTTCCTCTTTAAGACACGTCTTTATGTGTATTTTTAAGTGCCCATTCTGAGTATAGCCTTTGCCACAAACTGTACACGTAAAGGGCCTTTCCCCTGTATGAGTCATCATGTGTACATTTAACTCCCCAGTGTGACGGCAGCCTTTGCCACAAACTGTACACGTAAAGGGCCTTTCCCCTGTATGAGTCATCATGTGTACATTTAAATTCCCATTATTAGTGCAGCCTTTGCCACAAACGGTACACGTAAAAGGTTTTTCCCCTGTATGAGTCAACATGTGCATTTTTAATGCCCCATTATGAATACAGCCCTTGCCACAAACTGTACACGTAAAGGGCCTTTCCCCTGTATGAGTCCTCATGTGTACATTTAACTCCCCAGTGTGACGGCAGCCCTTGCCACAAAGTGTACACTTAAAGGGCTTTTTCCCTGTATGAGTCATCATGTGTACATTTAAATTCCCATTATTAGTGCAGCCTTTGCCACAAACGGTACACGTAAAAGGTTTTTCCACTGTGTGAGACAACATGTGTCGTTTTAGACTACCCCTTTGATTAAAACCTTTGTCACACACTGTACAAACAAATGGCTTTTCCCCTGAATGAATCATTGTGTGCGTCTTCAGATGTCCCTTCTGATGAAACATTTTGCCACAATCTGCACAACTAAAACATTCCATACCTGTGTGACTCTTCATGGAGTGACTTTCTTTTGGTGATTTGAGGTCATGGAGCAGCTTGTTGCTCAAAGACAAACACTTTCCTCTCTTTCCTTGTGTATTGTGTGATTTCAGTGTGTTTAAACCAGACTGGTCATCCATGGTCTCATCCCACTCATCACTGTCTTCAGTGATGTCAGATTCAGAACAGTGTGAAGAGAGGAGCTGATCATCACTAGTTGGTTGTGATGGTCCACAGTCCTCTACATCAGCTTGTGTTTGCATGCTTTTAGATGAGGTGCTGGCTATAGGTTCTGTTAGCATGTTTTCACCATCTTCATGTTTCACTAATAGTAATGTCTCTGTTGATCCACCATCCTCCTCTGATCTTTGAAGTAGCTCAGTAATCTGTGGATACTCTGGTTCATCTTTAATAAGACTGGAGGTTCTCTCCTCTTGTTCTCCTTTAATCTGTGGAGACTCTGGTTCATCTTTGATCAGACTGGAGGTTCTCTCCTCCTGTTCTCCTTTAATCTGTGGAGACTCTGGTTCCTCCTGGACCAGACTGGAGGTTCTCTCCTGCTGCTGCTCAGGGAGTACCTCCTCTTTACACACATGGGGGTGTATGGAGTCTAGACAGAAGATACAGAGGAGAATCACATCATTACATGTTTGAACATTAACTCTTGCTGTTAGTTCCATACCTGCCCTAGTGTTGTTTTGATTTCAGTGTGAAGTGTCATGCAAATGATTGTCTTACTTCAACAATGCTTCATTTCTAAAACAAGCATCTCCTTGTTTCTCAAATGTAAATTATCATTTGCTATACAACCCTATTTCTATCAGATTGTGTTTGTTGTTTTAGAGTGCAACACGTTAATGAGTTAGCTTACTTTAAACAGTCTATGATTATCCATGGTCAACATTTAAATAAATTATTACTTACCACTTGATTCTGTTGTTAATGCTAGTTTAACAGTCACACTAACATGGGGAAAATACAACTAGAATACTATTGACTATCTATGCAACATTTTCACCAGTTCCTCTTCTATTCCAAATAATCACCATTTCCATTTAGCTTATAATGGTGAAAATAGTAATAGTAGTGAAGGTTTTACCAACCTGCTCTGTATAGTTTGACAATTGGTTGTAAAACCATATCCAGTAGTCTGCGTTGGCGGTCAGTTTCTTGCTTGATGTGGAAAGCTTCATCCTCGTACTCTGTTAGAATTCTTCCAACAATCCCAAATATCTCTTCAGCAGCAGCAGATAGTCTCTGGTTGACCAAGGACTTCAATGTTTGTAGTAAAGCCATAACTTAAAACCGGCCCAAACAAACTGATACTAGATCTATTTTTAAAGAGCGAAAATCTAAAGTACTAAAGTTTAAAGTAGAACCAACACGAAATGCTTCAGCTATAGTGTAGAAAGTTGAAGTTCAGCTCTTAACAACTAGCAGAGTTTAAAGTGACTCCAAGCAGAATAAACTCTTGTTAAATACTAACAGAGGGCCCTGATGGTCCAATCAGAGTGAGGGGGCGGGACACAGAACTGGCCAATCACTGCTCCCAGGCAATTAAATTAGTTTTATATCAAACATTAAGCAAATGAAACATTATATCAGATTCAGTAAAACAAATAAAAATAAAGTAAAAGCTGCATTATGTAACTTTTCTATTCTACCCCGTATTTGAACCTTGTTGCCTTGATTGAAAACATATTCAGGACACATGTAGAGCAAAATGGAACACATTTAAATAAATTAAATGTCAGTGTAGAATAATAATGACACAATCTCAATGAAAGGCAGCAGCAAACAGGCATGCATGATGATGTTTTTAGCTGTGGTAAAAAGAACAGAGTTGTTGCAGAGCTGCAGTTTTCAGGGAGTTTGTTCCAGATGTTACTCTGAATACTATGTTTTAATTCTATATGGTCATAAAGCAAACCTTTACCAGGTGACCTTAGAGGTATGAACGGGTGGCAAGACCTGGTATATTTTTAGGGACATCAGTAAAACACTGGTACAGTAGTCAAGACTAGCCCACTATTGGACATTTTAGTACTTTAGTTTTGTCTTTGTTTATTTGAGGACAAACTTGGTATATCCATATTGTACATGGCATAGTAGATTTGTGTGTCGAGAAAAAGGAACTTACTTATAGAACAATAGAGCAAAATATCATTCATCATTTTTATTATATACTGTATGTAAAAGACAGCCTTCTCCCTCTCCACAGTGCAGCAAAGCATTATGGTCATTGTAGTAATCCACCAGTGTCCATGACTAAATGATTTAAATGCAAATGTTACTCTACTTATCACACTAAAAGGATCACATGCAAATTAGTTGGTCGATCCATTCAGCAATAGGGTTACACACCCTAACCTATTATCACCTGTCCATTAACAATGGGACAGACATGCTCCTAAACATTCCACAACATTCACAACCCATTTATTCTAACACGGTAGATAAAGGTGGAATTCCTGTATCCTACGACTAGAAATAATAATGCACTGGTATTGTACAATAAAAAAAATATATAAAAATAATGTTTCATTCATACCAATTGTCAGATAACATATCAACTCACGTCCACAACTACTATTATTTTGTCATAGTTTTAACCATCATCACAGTATGACTAAGGGATGTGTCACCATCCTTGCACAAAATTGTTATTGTTATTATACACTAGATCTACAAGTAGTCACAAGTACAATGGACTCTGTAACATTAGGACTTACTCCTGTCATGTTCAAAGTAGAAAGTTCAAGTAAAATATGTGTACTGTTTATTTTAATTAATACTCCTATCATGTTCCTTATAGTAATAGTTTGGCATGCATGATGTAAAACGAAGCAGTTCTTGTCACTGTATTGTTCACAGTACAAGTTGCAGGTGAAGCACATGTGTGTGATGAGCTTTATGTAATGAACACACAAAAGATGTGTAGCTGTCAACCCTTTATTTGAAAAAGAAGAAATTACGGACAGTGTTTTTACAGAGTAAATATGTTCTGTTACATTTTTATGAAGACAGCATAATACAGATAATCTAAACATATAATCAAACTAAGTCATCATTTGAAAAAACAAACAAAAAACAAGTGATTAGATTGAAATACATTATGATAATATATGCTAGTCCAAACAACACATGTCAACACACAAAGAACATTTATACAATTGCACCACTAGTGCATGAATATGGCAATTGAATTGGTGTGGAATGTGGGCAAACACTGATTCTCATTGTTATACCTGTATCAGCAGGTCATTATACAAATAATAAAATAAAGTATAGTACATCATGTTTAATGTAAGCTGGACTAAACTGCTGATAATTGACATTGTAAACATAAAGCATTTTCTGAAGAAAAAAGCCCTTATCATGTAACAGCTTTTTTCCTCTTGAAGACACATCTCTTCATGTGCGATTTTAGATTGCAATTCATACTAAAGCCCTTTTCACAAACTGTACACGTAAAGGGCCTTTCCCCTGTATGAGTCATGTGTATTTTTAGATCAGTCATTCGAGAAAAGCCCATGCCACAAAATGTACATGTAAAGGGCTCTTAGCCTGTATGAGTCATCATGTGTATTTTTAATTGGCCATTATGAGTTGAAAATTGATTAAAATAATTGATGTATAGTCCATGTTTAATGTATATAGCTGGACTAAACTGAATTGACATTACGTGTCAACATAATGCCTTATTTGAAGAGGAAAAAACACTCATCATTTAACAGCTTTTTCCTCTTTAAGACATGTCTTCATGTGTATTTTTAATTGCCAATTCTGAGTATAGCCTTTGCCGCAAACTGTACACGTAAAAGGCCTTTCCCCTGTATGAGTCATCATATGTGTCCTTAGATTACTTATTTGACTACATTGTTTGCCACACACTGTACACATAAAGGGTTTTTCCCCTGTGTGAGTCACCATGTGTAATTTTAATGCCCCATTATGAATACAGCCCTTGCCACAAACTGTACACGTAAAGGGCCTTTCCCCTGTATGAGTCATCATGTGTATTTTTAACTCCCCAGTGTGACGACAGCCCTTGCCACAAACGGTACACGTAAAAGGTTTTTCCCCTGTATGAGTCAACATGTGTATTTTTAATGCCCAATTATGAATACAGCCCTTGCCACAAACTGTACACGTAAAGGGCCTTTCCCCTGTATGAGTCCTCATGTGTACATTTAACTCCCCAGTGTGACGGCAGCCCTTGCCACAAAGTGTACACTTAAAGGGCTTTTCCCCTGTATGAGTCATCATGTGTACATTTAAATTCCCATTATTAGTGCAGCCTTTGCCACAAACGGTACACGTAAAAGGTTTTTCCACTGTGTGAGACAACATGTGTCGTTTTAGACTACCCCTTTGATTAAAGCCTTTGTCACACACTGTACAAACAAATGGCTTTTCCCCTGAATTAATCATTGTGTGCGTCTTCAGATGTCCCTTCTGATGAAACATTTTGCCACAATCTGCACAACTAAAACATTCCATACCTGTGTGACTCTTCATGGAGTGACTTTCTTTTGGTGATTTGAGGTCATGGAGCAGCTTGTTGCTCAAAGACAAACACTTTCCTCTCTTTCCTTGTGTATTGTGTGATTTCAGTGTGTTTAAACCAGACTGGTCATCCATGGTCTCATCCCACTCATGTTCAAAGTAGAAAGTTCAAGTAAAATATGTGTACTGTTGAATTTAATTAATACTCCTATCATGTTCCTTATAGTAATAGTTTGGCATGCAGGATGTAAAACGAAGCAGTTCTTGTCACTGTATTGTTCACATTACAAGTTGAAGGTGAAGCACATGTGTGTGATGAGCTTTATGTAATGAACACACAAAGGATGTGTAGCTGTCAACCCTTTATTTGAAAAAGAAGAAATTACGGACAGTGTTTTTACAGAGTAAATATGTTCTGTTACATTTTTATGAAGACAGCATAATACAGATAATCTAAACATATAATCAAACTAAGTAAAAAAATTGCACCACATTACGTGTCAACATAATGCCTTATTTGAAGAAGAAAAAACACTCATCATTTAACAGCTTTTTCCTCTTTAAGACACGTCTTTATGTGTATTTTTAAGTGCCCATTCTGAGTATAGCCTTTGCCACAAACTGTACACGTAAAGGGCCTTTCCCCTGTATGAGTCATCATGTGTACATTTAACTCCCCAGTGTGACGGCAGCCTTTGCCACAAACTGTACACGTAAAGGGCCTTTCCCCTGTATGAGTCATCATGTGTACATTTAAATTCCCATTATTAGTGCAGCCTTTGCCACAAACGGTACACGTAAAAGGTTTTTCCCCTGTATGAGTCAACATGTGCATTTTTAATGCCCCATTATGAATACAGCCCTTGCCACAAACTGTACACGTAAAGGGCCTTTCCCCTGTATGAGTCATCATGTGTACATTTAACTCCCCAGTGTGACGGCAGCCCTTGCCACAAACTGTACACGTAAAGGGCTTTTCCCCTGTATGGGTCCTCATGTGTCTTGTTAGATCATTCGTTTGACTACAGCCCTTGCCACAAACTGTACATGTAAAGGGCTTTTCCCCTGTATGAGTCCTCATGTGTCTTGTTAGATCACACGTTTGACTAAAGCCTTTTTCACAAACTGTACACGTAAAGGGCTTTTCCCCTGTATGAGTCAACATGTGCATTTTTAATGCCCCATTATGAATACAGCCCTTGCCACAAACTGTACACGTAAAGGGCCATTCCCCTGTATGAGTCATCATGTGTCTTGTTAGATCACACGTTTGACTAAAGCCTTTTTCACAAACTGTACACGTAAAGGGCTTTTCCCCTGTGTGAGTCAACATGTGTCGTTTTAGACTACCCCTTTGATTAAAGCCTTTGTCACAAACTGTACAAACAAATGGCATTTCCCCTGAATGAATCATTGTGTGCGACTTCAGATGTCCCTTCTGCTGAAACATTTTGCCACAATCTGCACAACTAAAACATTCCTTACCTGTGTGACTCTTCATGGAGTGACTTTCTTTTGGTGATTTGAGGTCATGGAGCAGCTTGTTGCTCAAAGAAAAACGCTTTCCTCCCATGTGTTGTGTATTGTGAGATTTCCGTGTGTTTAAACCAGACTGGTCACCTGTGGTCTCATCCCACTCATCACTGTCTTCAGTGATGTCAGATTCAGAACAGTGTGAAGAGAGGAGCTGATCATCACTAGTTGGTTGTGATGGTCCACAGTCCTCTACATCAGCTTGTGTTTGCATGCTTTTAGATGAGGTGCTGGCTACAGCTTCTGTTAGCATGTTTTCATCATCTTCATGTTTCACTAATAGTAATGTCTCTGTTGATCCACCATCCTCCTCTGATCTTTGAAGTGGCTCATCGTGTTCCCCTTTAATCTGTGGATACTCTGGTTCCTCTTTGATCAGACTGGAGGTTCTCTCCTCCTGTTCTCCTTTAATCTGTAGAGACTCTGGTTCATCTTTGATAAGACTGGAGGTTCGCTCCTCCTGTTCTCCTTTAATCTGTGGATACTCTGGTTCCTCTTTGATCAGACTGGAGGTTCTCTCCTCCTGTTCTCCTTTAATCTGTGGAGACTCTGGTTCATCTTTGATAAGACTGGAGGTTCTCTCCTGCTGCTGCTCAGGGAATACCTCCTCTTTACACACAACGGGGTGTATGGAGTCTAGACAGAAGATACAGAGGAGAAACACATCGTTACATTTTAAACTCTTGCTGTTAGTTCCATAAATTATCATTTGCTATACAACCCTATTGCTATCAGATTGTGTTGTTTGTTGTGCAACACGTTTAATGAGTTAGCTTACTTTAAACAGTCTATGATTATCCATGGTCAACATTTAAATAAAGTATTACTTACCACTTGATTCTGTTGTTAATGCTAGTTTAGCAGTCACAATAACATGAATGGGGGAAAACTAGAATACTATTGACTATCTAGGAAACATTTTCACCACAGTTCCTCTTCCATTCCAAATAGTCACCATTGCCATTTAGCTTATAATGGTGAAACTAGTAATAGTAATAGTAGTGAAGGTTTGACCAACCTGCTCTGTGTAGTTTGACAATTGGTTGTAAAACAATATCCAGTAGTCTGCGTTGGCGGTCAGTTTCTTGCTTGATGTGAAAAGCTTCATCCTCGTACTCTGTTAGAATTCTTCCAACAATCCCAAATATCTCTTCAGCAGCAGCAGATAGTCTCTGATTGACCAAGGACTTCAATGTTTGTAGTAAAGCCATAACTCAAAACCGGCCCAAACAAACTGATACTAGATCTATTTTTAAAGATCGAAAATCTAAAGTACTAAAGTTTAAAGTAGAACCAACACGAAATGCTTCAGCTAGTGTAGAAAGGAGAAGTTCAGCTCTTAACAACTAGCAGAGTTTAAAGTGACTCTCCAAGCAGAATAGACTCTTGTTAAATACTAACAGAGGGCCCTGATGGTCCAATCAGAGTGAGGGGGCGGGACACAAAACTGGCCAATCACTGCTCCAAAGCAATTCAAATCGTTTTATATCAAACATTAAGCAAATGAAACATTATATCAGATTCAGTAAAACAAATAAAAATAAAGTAAAAGCTGCATTATGTAACTGTTCTATTCTACCCCGTATTTGAACCTTGTTGCCTTAATTGAAAACATACTCAGGACACATGTAGAGCAAAATGGAACACATTTAAATAAATTAAATGTCAGTGTAGAATAATGATGACACAATCTCAATGAAAGGCAGCAGCAAACAGGCATGCATGTTTTTAGCTGTGGTAAAAATAACAGAGTTGTTGCAGAGCTGCAGTTTTCAGGGAGTTTGTTCCAATTATGTTACTCTGAATACTATGTTTTAATTCTAGGGTCATAAAGCAAACCTTTACCAGGTGACCTTAGATTAGAGGTATGAACGGGTGGCACCTACGCAAGACTAAAGACTTGAGTAGCAGCGTTCTGAATGAGCTGCAATCACCTGGTATATTTTTAGGGACATCAGTAAAACACTGGTACAGTATAGTCAAGACTAGCCTACTATTGGACATTTTTGTAGATTCCGGTTGGTTCCGGTCTGGTTTAAACACACTGAAATCACACAATACACAAGGAAAGAGAGGAAAGTGTTTGTCTTTGAGCAACAAGCTGCTCCATGACCTCAAATCACCAAAAGAAAGTCACTCCATGAAGAGTCACACAGGTATGGAATGTTTTAGTTGTGCAGATTGTGGCAAAATGTTTCATCAGAAGGGACATCTGAAGACGCACACAATGATTCATTCAGGGGAAAAGCCATTTGTTTGTACAGTGTGTGACAAAGGCTTTAATCAAAGGGGTAGTCTAAAACGACACATGTTGTCTCACACAGTGGAAAAGCCCTTTAAGTGTACACTTTGTGGCAAGGGCTGCCGTCACACTGGGGAGTTAAATGTACATGTAACGGGTCCCAAGCTGGTTGGGTCGTTGCATTGTCGGGGGGGTTGGAATGGGAATGGGGTTGCATTATGGTGCTGTTGATCTGGGGGTTAGGTGGCGGTGATGTGTGGTCTCGTGGGGCTGTATTGTAAGGGGGGTTGGATGGCATAGCCATGTTGGTCTGGGTGTTGGGTGGCAGTGATGTGTGGTCTGAAAGGGAAGGGGTGGGACTGGTACTGGGTACCACGTGTAGCGTGACGTCAACTGGTGACTCTGCTTCAATCATATGGCATATCACGTCATTCAGCATCATCAGTGAACTCAAACCTTCATCCTCAAGTCCTAGGAGGCGATCAGACTGCATGTAGGCGATGATGTAGTCCATGCATCCTTCCTCATCGACTGGGCTCAGCTTGTCGCCGGTCTTGCTGTCAGATGCAATGTCTTTTGCAATCTCATAGATGTTGGCACTCGTGAGCTTAAACAACTCCCTTTTGATGCCCCACACCACCTCTCTCCGTGACTGGGACATGGTGTGTGGTTCCGATGGTCAGGTGATGTCTCGTTGGGGTGAATGCTGGTATGGTAGACCAACAGCGTTGCTCCTTGGTGCCTGACGTGCGTTGCCTTTCCACTTCAGTAGTGCGGCTCCCTGGCGAGATCTCTTCTCTTATCTCCGCCTATGGACACCCACTGGCTGACTCCTGGCCTGCAGTCACGTCTGGTCACCTTGGTCTCTTGGTTCTGGTATCACTGAATCAGCATTCCAACCAGTAGGTGGCGCTGATCCCGGACGAGCCCCCACAATTTGTAACGGGTCCCAAGCTGGTTGGGTACCACATTCCACAATATTGGTTGAGTGGAAAATAAGGTTGAGTCTGAAAAACAGAACAAATGGTCACCGAAATGAAGACACAGAACTTTTCTCTTTCGTTCCTAGTTTTCCTCTCACATTTATTCACTAATCAATGAAGCAAATATAATTCACAATACAAAACAATAAATCAATCATTTCCCAATACTGCAATAATGTCTGTTTGTCAAAGTCCTCTGTCAGGTCCAAGGTGAGTATAGAAATATGTTCTTTTCAGGTTGTGTGCGTGTGTTCCAGGCAACAGTGCGTGTGTGTGTGTGTGTGTGTGTGTGTGTGTGTGTGTGTGTGTGGGTGTGTGTGTGTGTGTGAGAGAGAGGTAGGTATGGTATGTCTATGTGTAGGTGAATGAATGTATAATGTCCATTAAATGTGTTAAACAGGTGAGTATGTAATGTATTTGTGTTGTCCCATAAAAGTACATAGTATATTTCCATTTCAGCATTTACAATAAAACTCTTCACATTCAAAATAATTATTTGGCTTCATCATTCTCAATGAACCTCAAAATTGTCACATAAATACATCCAAGTGCATTCCTTCAGTACTGATACTGGTTCGATTTAGCTACCATTCTTTAGTGCAATAATACTGTCAATTACAGTGCAAATAAAGGGCTTTTCCCCTGTATGAGTCCTCATGTGTACATTTAACTCCCCAGTGTGACGGCAGCCCTTGCCACAAACTGTACACGTAAAGGGCTTTTCCCCTGTATAGTCAATAGGACAGATGTAAATGGGACGACTAGAAATAATAATGCACTGGTATTGTACAATAAAAAAAATATATAAAAATAATGTTTCATTCATACCAATTGTCAGATAACATATCAACTCACGTCCACAACTACTATTATTTTGTCATAGTTTTAACCATCATCACAGTATGACTAAGGGATGTGTCACCATCCTTGCACAAAATTGTTATTGTTATTATACACTAGATCTACAAGTAGTCACAAGTACAATGGACTCTGTAACATTAGGACTTACTCCTGTCATGTTCAAAGTAGAAAGTTCAAGTAAAATATGTGTACTGTTTATTTTAATTAATACTCCTATCATGTTCCTTATAGTAATAGTTTGGCATGCATGATGTAAAACGAAGCAGTTCTTGTCACTGTATTGTTCACAGTACAAGTTGCAGGTGAAGCACATGTGTGTGCTGAGCTTTATGTAATGAACACACAAAAGATGTGTAGCTGTCAACCCTTTATTTGAAAAAGAAGAAATTACGGACAGTGTTTTTACAGAGTAAATATGTTCTGTTACATTTTTATGAAGACAGCATAATACAGATAATCTAAACATATAATCAAACTAAGTCATCATTTGAAAAAACAAACAAAAAACAAGTGATTAGATTGAATTACATTATGATAATATGCTAGTCCAAACAACACATGTCAACACACAAAGAACATTTATACAATTGCACCACTAGTGCATGAATATGGCAATTGAATTGGTGTGGAATGTGGGCAAACACTGATTCTCATTGTTATACCTGTATCAGCAGGTCATTATACAAATAATAAAATAAAGTATAGTACATCATGTTTAATGTAAGCTGGACTAAACTGCTGATAATTGACATTGTAAACATAAAGCATTTTCTGAAGAAAAAAGCCCTTATCATGTAACAGCTTTTTTCCTCTTGAAGACACATCTCTTCATGTGCGATTTTAGATTGCAATTCATACTAAAGCCCTTTTCACAAACTGTACACGTAAAGGGCCTTTCCCCTGTATGAGTCATGTGTATTTTTAGATCAGTCATTCGAGAAAAGCCCATGACACAAAATGTACATGTAAAGGGCTCCTAGCCTGTATGAGTCATCATGTGTATTTTTAATTGGCCATTATGAGTTGAAAATTGATTAAAATAATTGATAATGTATATAGCTGGACTAAACTGAATAATTGACATTACGTGTCAACATAATGCCTTATTTGAAGAAGAAACACTCATAATTTAACAGCTTTTTCCTCTTTAAGACACGTCTTCATGTGTATTTTTAATTGCTTATTCTGGGTATAGCTTTTGCCACAAACTGTACACTTAAAGGGCCTTTCCCCTGTATGAGTCATCATATGTGTCTTTAGATTACTTATTTGACTACATTCTTTGCCACACACTGTACACATAAAGGGTTTTTCCCCTGTGTGAGTCACCATGTGTAATTTTAGATTAGACTTTTGAACAAAGCCTTTGTCACACACTGTACAAACAAATGGCTTTTCCCCTGTATGAGTCATCATGTGTACTTTTAACTCCCCAGTGTGACGACAGCCCTTGCCACAAACTGTACATGTAAAAGGTTTCCCTGTATGAGTCAACATGTGCATTTTTAAGTGCCCATTCTGAGTATAGCCTTTGCCACAAACTGTACACGTAAAGGGCCTTTCCCCTGTATGAGTCATCATGTGTACATTTAAATTCCCATTATTAGTGCAGCCTTTGCCACAAACGGTACACGTAAAAGGTTTTTCCCCTGTATGAGTCAACATGTGCATTTTTAATGCCCCATTATGAATACAGCCCTTGCCACAAACTGTACACGTAAAGGGCTTTTCCCCTGTATGAGTCGTCATGTGTCTTGTTAGATCACACGTTTGACTAAAGCCTTTTTCACAAACTGTACACGTAAAGGGCTTTTCCCCTGTGTGAGTCAACATGTGTCGTTTTAGACTACCCCTAAGATTAAAGCCTTTGTCACAAACTGTACAAACAAATGGCATTTCCCCTGAATGAATCATTGTGTGCGACTTCAGATGTCCCTTCTGATGAAACATTTTGCCACAATCTGCACAACTAAAACATTCCTGACCTGTGTGACTCTTCATGGAGTGACTTTCTTTTGGTGATTTGAGGTCATGGAGCAGCTTGTTGCTCAAAGACAAACGCTTTCCTCTCATGTGTTGTGTATTGTGAGATTTCCGTGTGTTTAAACCAGACTGGTCACCCGTGGTCTCATCCCACTCATCACTGTCTTCAGTGATGTCAGATTCAGAACAGTGTGAAGAGAGGAGCTGATCATCACTAGTTGGTTGTGATGGTCCACAGTCCTCTACATCAGCTTGTGTTTGCATGCTTTTAGATGAGGTGCTGGCTACAGGTTCTGTTAGCATGTTTTCATCATCTTCATGTTTCACTAATAGTAATGTCTCTGTTGATCCACCATCCTCCTCTGATCTTTGAAGTGGCTCATTGTGTTCCCCTTTAATCTGTGGATACTCTGGTTCCTTTTTGATCAGACTGGAGGTTCTCTCCTCCTGTTCTCCTTTAATCTGTAGAGACTCTGGTTCATCTTTGATAAGACTGGAGGTTCTCTCCTCCTGTTCTCCTTTAATCTGTGGATACTCTGGTTCCTCTTTGATCAGACTGGAGGTTCTCTCCTCCTGTTCTCCTTTAATCTGTAGAGACTCTGGTTCATCTTTGATAAGACTGGAGGTTCTCTCCTCCTGTTCTCCTTTAATCTGTAGAGACTCTGGTTCATCTTTGATAAGACTGGAGGTTCTCTCCTCCTGTTCATCTTTAATCTGTGGAGACTCTGGTTCATCTTTGATAAGACTGGAGGTTCTCTCCTGCTGCTGCTCAGGGAATACCTCCTCTTTACACACAACGGGGTGTATGGAGTCTAGACAGAAGATACAGAGGAGAAACACATCGTTACATTTTAAACTCTTGCTGTTACTTCCATAAATTATCATTTGCTATACAACCCTATTGTTATCAGATTGTGTTGTTTGTTGTGCAACACGTTTAATGGGTTAGCTTACTTTAAACAGTCTATGATTATCCATGGTCAACATTTAAATAAATTATTACTTACCACTTGATTCTGTTGTTAATGCTAGTTTAGCAGTCACAATAACATGGATGGGGGAAAATACAACTAGAATACTATTGACTATCTATGAAACATTTTCACCACAGTTCCTCTTCCATTCCAAATAGTCACCATTGCCATTTAGCTTATAATGGTGAAAATAGTAATAGTAATAGTAGTGAAGGTTTGACCAACCTGCTCTGTGTAGTTTGACAATTGGTTGTAAAACCATATCCAGTAGTCTGCGTTGGCGGTCAGTTTCTTGCTTGATGTGAAAAGCTTCATCCTCGTACTCTGTTAGAATTCTTCCAACAATCCCAAATATCTCTTCAGCAGCAGCAGATAGTCTCTGATTGACCAAGGACTTCAATGTTTGTAGTAAAGCCATAACTCAAAACCGGCCCAAACTGATACTAGATCTATTTTTAAAGAGCGAAAATCTAAAGTACTAAAGTTTAGAACCAACACGAAATGCTTCAGCTAGTGTAGAAAGGAGAAGTTCAGCTCTTAACAACTAGCAGAGTGACTCCAAGCAGAATAAACTCTTGTTAAATACTAACAGAGGGCCCTGATGGTCCAATCAGAGTGAGGGGGCGGGACACAAAACTGGCCAATCACTGCTCCCAGGCAATTCAATGAGTTTTATATCAAACATTAAGCAAATGAAACATTATATCAGATTCAGTAAAACAAATAAAAATAAAGTAAAAGCTGCACTATGTAACTTTTCTATTCTATCTAATGGAACACATTTAAATAAATTAAATGTCAGTGTAGAATAATAATGACACAATCTCAATAAAAGGCAGCAGCAAACAGGCATGCATGTTTTAGCTGTGAAAAAAAGAACAGAGTTGTTGCAGAGCTGCAGTTTTCAGGGAGAGTTCCAGATATTATGTTACTCTGAATACTATGTTTTAATTCTAGGGTCATAAAGCAAACCTTTACCAGGTGACCTTGTATAAACGGGTGGCACCTACGCAAGACTAAAGACTTGAGTCGCAGCGTTCTGAATGAGCTGCAATCACCTTTAGGGACATCAGTAAAACACTGGTACAGTAGTCAAGACTAGCCTACTATTGGACATTTTTGTAGATTCCGGTTGGATATAAATCATATAATCTGACTTTAGACAATAGGTTTACACACCCTAGCCCATTATCACCTGTCCATTAACAATGGGACAGACATGCTCCTAAACATTCCACAAGATTCACAACCCATTTATTCTAACACAGTAGATAAAGGTGGAATTCCCGTATCCTACGACTATAAATAATAATGCACTGGTATTGTACAGTAAAAATAAAATATAAAAATGTTTCATTCATACCAATTGTCAGATAACATATCAACTCACGTCCACAACTACTATTATTTTGTCATAGTTTTAACCATCATCACAGTATGACTAAGGGATGTGTCACCATCCTGGCACACAATTGTTATTGTTATTATACACTATCTACAAGTAGTCACAAGTACAATGGACAGTATGCACTCTGTAACATTAGGACTTACTCCTGTCATGTTCAAAGTAGAAAGGTCAAGTAAAATATGTGTTCTGTTGAATTTAATTAATACTCCTATCTACCTAGCAATATACCTATATGTTCCTTATAGTAATAGTTTGGCATGCATGATGTAAAATGAAGCAGTTCTTGTCACTGTATTGTTCACAGTAGAAGTTGAAGGTGAAGCACATGTGTGTGATGAGCTTTATGTAATGAACACACAAAATATATGTGTAGCTGTCAACCCTTTATTTGAAAAAGAAGAAATTACGGACAGTGTTTTTACAGAGTAAATATGTTCTGTTACATTTTTATGAAGACAGCATAGTACAGATAATCTAAACATATAATCAAACTAAGTCATTATTTGCACAAAAAAAACCAAGTGATTAGATTGAAATACATTATGATAATATGCTAGTCCAAACAACACATGTCAACACACAGTTATACAATTGCACCACTAGTGCATGAATATGGCAATTTAATTGGTGTGGAATGTGTACTGTATCAGCAGGTCATTATACAAATAATAAAATTAAGTATAGTACATCATGTTTAATGTAAGCTGGACTAAACTGCTGATAATTGACATTGTCAACATAATGCATTTTCTGAAGAAAAAAGCCCTTATCATGTAACAGCTTTTTTCCTCTTGAAGACACATCTTCATGTGCGATTTTAGATTGCAATTCATACTAAAGCCCTTTTCACAAACTGTACACGTAAAGGGCCTTTCCCCTGTATGAGTCATGTGTATTTTTAGATCAGTCATTCGAGAAAAGCCCATGCCACAAAATGTACATGTAAAGGGCTCCTAGCCTGTATGAGTCACCATGTGTATTTTTAATTGGCCATTATGAGTTGAAAATTGATGTATATTCCATGTTTAATGTATATAGCTGGACTAAACTGAATAATTGACATTATGTGTCAACATAATGCCTTATTTGAAGAAGAAAAAACACTCATCATTTAACAGCTTTTTCCTCTTTAAGACACGTCTTCATGTGTATTTTTAATTGCCCATTCTGAGTATAGCCTTTGCCACAAACTGTACACGTAAAGGGCCTTTCCCCTGTATGAGTCATCATGTGTACATTTAACTCCCTAGTGTGACGGCAGCCTTTGCCACAAACTGTACACGTAAAGGGCCTTTCCCCTGTATGAGTCAGCATGTGTACATTTAAATTCCCATTATTAGTGCAGCCTTTGCCACAAACGGTACACGTAACAGGTTTTTCCCCTGTATGAGTCAACATGTGCATTTTTAATGCACCATTATGAATACAGCCCTTGCCACAAACTGTACACGTAAAGGGCCTTTCCCCTGTATGAGTCCTCATGTGTACATTTAACTCCCCAGTGTGACGGCAGCCCTTGCCACAAACTGTACACGTAAATGGCTTTTCCCCTGTATGAGTCCTCATGTGTCTTTTTAGATCATTCGTTTGACTACAGCACTTGCCACAAACTGTACATGTAAAGGGCTTTTCCCCTGTATGAGTCCTCATGTGTCTTGTTAGATCACACGTTTGACTAAAGCCTTTTTCACAAACTGTACACGTAAAGGGCTTTCCCCCTGTGTGAGTCAACATGTGTCGTTTTAGACTACCCCTAAGATTAAAGCCTTTGCCACAAACTGTACACGTAAAGGGCCTTTCCCCTGTATGAGTCATCATGTGTACATTTAACTCCCCAGTGTGACGGCAGCCTTTGCCACAAACTGTACACGTAAAGGGCCTTTCCCCTGTATGAGTCAGCATGTGTACATTTAAATTCCCATTATTAGTGCAGCCTTTGCCACAAACGGTACACGTAACAGGTTTTTCCCCTGTATGAGTCAACATGTGCATTTTTAATGCACCATTATGAATACAGCCCTTGCCACAAACTGTACACGTAAAGGGCCTTTCCCCTGTATGAGTCCTCATGTGTACATTTAACTCCCCAGTGTGACGGCAGCCCTTGCCACAAACTGTACACGTAAATGGCTTTTCCCCTGTATGAGTCCTCATGTGTCTTTTTAGATCATTCGTTTGACTACAGCCCTTGCCACAAACTGTACACGTAAATGGCTTTTCCCCTGTATGAGTCCTCATGTGTCTTTTTAGATCATTCGTTTGACTACAGCACTTGCCACAAACTGTACATGTAAAGGGCTTTTCCCCTGTATGAGTCCTCATGTGTCTTGTTAGATCACACGTTTGACTAAAGCCTTTTTCACAAACTGTACACGTAAAGGGCTTTTCCCCTGTGTGAGTCAACATGTGTCCTTTTAGACTACCCCTAAGATTAAAGCCTTTGTCACAAACTGTACAAACAAATGGCATTTCCCCTGAATGAATCATTGTGTGCGACTTCAGATGTCCCTTCTGATGAAACATTTTGCCACAATCTGCACAACTAAAACATTCCTGACCTGTGTGACTCTTCATGGAGTGACTTTCTTTTGGTGATTTGAGGTCATGGAGCAGCTTGTTGCTCAAAGACAAACGCTTTCCTCCCATGTGTTGTGTATTGTGAGATTTCCGTGTGTTTAAACCAGACTGGTCACCCGTGGTCTCATCCCACTCATCACTGTCTTCAGTGATGTCAGATTCAGAACAGTGTGAAGAGAGGAGCTGATCATCACTAGTTGGTTGTGATGGTCCACAGTCCTCTACATCAGCTTGTGTTTGCATGCTTTTAGATGAGGTGCTGGCTACAGGTTCTGTTGGCATGTTTTCACCATCTTCATGTTTCACTAATAGTAATGTCTCTGTTGATCCACCATCCTCCTCTGATCTTTGAAGTAGCTCATCGTGTTCCCCTTTAATCTGTGGATACTCTGGTTCCTCTTTGATCAGACTGGAGGTTCTCTCCTCTTGTTCTCCTTTAATCTGTCGAGACTCTGGTTCATCTTTGATAAGACTGGAGGTTCTCTCCTGCTGTTCTTTAATTTGTAGAGACTCTGGTTCATCTTTGATAAGACTGGAGGTTCTCTCCTGCTGTTCTTCTTTAATCTGTAGAGACTCTGGTTCATCTTTGATCAGACAGGAGGTTCTCTCCTCTTGTTCTCCTTTAATCTGTCGAGACTCTGGTTCATCTTTGATAAGACTGGAGGTTCTCTCCTGCTGTTCTTTAATCTGTAGAGACTCTGGTTCATCTTTGATAAGACTGGAGGTTCTCTCCTGCTGTTCTTCTTTAATCTGTAGAGACTCTGGTTCATCTTTGATAAGACTGGAGGTTCTCTCCTCCTGTTCTTCTTTAATCTGTAGAGACTCTGGTTCATCTTTGATAAGACTGGAGGTTCTCTCCTGCTGTTCTTCTTTAATCTGTAGAGACTGGTTCATCTTTGATAAGACTGGAGGTTCTCTCCTCCTGTTCTTCTTTAATCTGTAGAGACTCTGGTTCATCTTTGATAAGACTGGAGGTTCTCTCCTGCTGCTGCTCAGGGAATACCTCCTCTTTACACACAAGGGGGTGCATGGAGTCTAGACAGAAGATACAGAGGAGAAACACATCATTACATGTTTGAACATGAACTCTTGCTGTTAGTTCCATACCTGCCCTAATGTTGTTTTGATTTCAGTGTGAATTGTCATGCAAATGATTGTCTTACTTCAACAATGCTTCATTTCTAAAACAAGCATCTCCTTGTTTCTCAAATGTAAATTATCATTTGCTATACAACCCTATTGCTATCAGATTGTGTTGTTTGTTGTTTTAGAGTGCAACGCGTTTAATGAGTTAGTGTAACGGGCTTATTTTAGTAGTCAAAGACACGAACAGGAACTTCAGGAGACAGTTTATTCTGTAAGAACAGACAAATAAAACACTTATTTGTTATTGGAACTGGTCCACTGCTTAGCCTCAGACTGTCTCATAGGAACACGGAATCCACTATTTTTTAGCCTGACCAATAACAGTAGCTTATCTGTCTAATACTCGTTTTCATTTTATTATAAGAGGTCTTCTTAAATGCAAATACAATATTGAAATGAGAATAACATAGCAGCATACTGGGCTCAACATTGAGTTTGCAATTACAGAAGAACTACCATCAAAACAATAAATTATAACAAGTTATAGTTGGTACAATATATATATAGCACATACCTGTAAGAACAGACAAATAAAACACTTATTTGTTATTGGAACTGGTCCACTGCTTAGCCTCAGACTGTCTGTGGGCAACACAAAAAGTAAACTTTATTTTAGCGCAAAAAGGCTAACACTGCGTGACGTCATCACTAGTCCCCGTGATAAACCAAAAGCTGTTTACAAAAAGATTCATTGCACTCAGATTAATATTATCATAATGACCCAACGTCATATGTATATTAGACACTGTATGCTTCAATTTACAGCTGAAATGAACACTATTTCATAACAAAAACATAAAATAACATCAGTGTTTTCAAAGAGCCCTCTCACCTCATAGGAACACGGAATCCACTGAGGTAGCTACGGTAACACCACTAGGACATACAGAGCGGCAGCTACGGGAACACCACTAGGACAAACAGTGTGATATGCAGTGAACCAAAGTGCTATATATATCTTAGCAAAACGGTGTCAAAACTATGTCTGGTACTGCTCAATAGTGGGCATGAACAACTCAATTTAACTAACTATTTAACTCTGTTACATTAGCTTACTTTAAACAGTCTATGATTACCCATGGTCAACATTTAAATAAATTATTACTTACCACTTGATTCTGTTGTTTATGCTAGTTTAACAGTCACACTAACATGAATGGGGTAAATACAACTAGAATACTATTTACTATCTATGCAACATTTTCACCAGTTCCTCTTCAAATAGTCACCATTGCCATTTAGCTTATAATGGTGAAAATAGTAATAATAGTAGTGAAGGTTTTACCAACCGGCTCTGTTGTAGTTTACTGGATATGGTTTTACAACCAATCGTCAGTCTGCGTTGGTCAGTTTCTTGCTTGATGTGAAAAGCTTCTTCCAACAATCCCAAATATCTCTTCAGCAGCAGCAGATAGTCTCTGATTGACCAAGGACTTCAATGTTTGTAGTAAAGCCATAACTCAAAACCGGCCCAAACAAACTGATACTAGATCTATTTTTAAAGAGCGAAAATCTAAAGTACTAAAGTTTAAAGTAGAACCAACACGAAATGCTTCAGCTAGTGTAGAAAGGAGAAGTTGTCCTAGAACAACTAGCAGAGTTTAAAGTGACTCCAAGCAGAATAAACTATTGTTAAATACTAACAGAGGGCCCTGATGGTCCAATCAGAGTGAGGGGGCGGGACACAAAACTGGCCAATCACTGCTCCCAGGCAATTAAATTGGTTTTATATCAAACATTAAGCAAATGAAACATATCAGATTCAGTAAAACAAATAAAAATAAAGTAAAAGCTGCATTATGTAACTTTTCTATTCTACCCCGTATTTGAACCTTGTTGCCTTGATTGAAAACATATTCAGGACACATGTAGAGCAAAATGGAACACATTTAAATAAATTAAATGTCAGTGTAGAATAATAATGACACAATCTCAATGAAAGGCAGCAGCAAACAGGCATGCATGATGATGTTTTTAGCTGTGGTAAAAAGAACAGAGTTGTTGCAGAGCTGCAGTTTTCAGGGAGTTTGTTCCAGATGTTACTCTGAATAATATGTTTTAATTCTATAGGGTCATAAAGCAAACCTTTACCAGGTGACCTTAGAGGTATGAACGGGTGGTACGCAAGACTAAAGACCTGGTATATTTGTAGGGACATCAGTAAAACACTGGTACAGTAGTCAAGACTAGCCTACTATTGGACATTTTTGTAGATTCCGGTTGGATATAAATCATATAATCTGACTGGTGGCTGGTTAAAGTTCTGAGGCCATGACTACAACAAGGTTTGAAGCTAGGCGCCTAACTTTTAATCCATTGTACTTGACTTCAAAACAAGTAGGCTACTTTAGTTTTGTCTTTGTTTATTTGAGGACAATCTTGGTATATCCATATTGTACATGGCATAGTAGATTTGTGTGTAATAATAACATATCAACTCACGTCCACAACTACTATTATTTTGTCATAGTTTTAACCATCATCACAGTATGACTAAGGGATGTGTCACCATCCTTGCACACAATTGTTATTATACACTAGATCTACAAGTAGTCACAAGTACAATGGACAGTATGCACTCTGTAACATTAGGACTTACTCCTGTCATGTTCAAAGTAGAAAGTTCAAGTAAAATATGTGTACTGTTTAATTGAATGAATACTCCTATCATGTTCCTTATAGTAATAGTTTGGCATGCAGGATGTAAAACGAAGCAGTTCTTGTCACTGTATTGTTCACAGTACAGTGTAAGTTGAAGGTGAAGCACATGTGTGTGATGAGCTTTATGTAATGAACACACAAAAGATGTGTAGTTGTTATTAGAGAATATAGCTATCTCAGCTAAGTAGACTGGCCAGTTCTTCATCTACTGATGAGCTCCGGTCAAAGAGTAACATGGATGCAAGGTCATAGTTGGGGATTGCTTTATATTGTTCATCACAGAAGTCAGAATGTATTATAGTTTCTGCAATACAAGCACAAAAGAACATACAATGCTTAGATAAACAAGTGCTGTAAATAATATAAATGACAACAGTGTGTCTTCAGATAAATGTTGCATACATGGCAAACAAACACAACTTACATGAGCATTCACTCATCTGACTCCTCTGACAGTCTGATGCAAAGAGAGCACAAAATGGTTGCTGAGCACATTTATACAGATCCAAGGACCCTTAGCTGTCCTAAACACTGCCTGAACTAAATCTGAAATAATGTAACATGGCATCATATCAAAACACACAGCACCATCTACTGGTGGAAGGGGGGAATTCTGCACAGCCGCCCCCAGAATAGCAGGGCTATTATGTAATGTTCCAGAATTCTGTGTTCCAGGAGTAGTCCCTTTGCTGTCGTCATCTGGTATGGCTGGCAGTCGGACCAGCCGTGCAACAGGACGTAGATAGATGTGGTCCTTGACCTTCACCTCTGCTGATCGGACGCATCCATCTGTACTGACGTTCAGCTTTACTACTCTTCCGATGGGCCAGTGAGCACGTTGAATACTATTGACTATCTATGAAACATTTTCACCACAGTTCCTCTTCCATTCCAAATAGTCACCATTGCCATTTAGCTTATAATGGTGAAAATAGTAATAGTAATAGTAGTGAAGGTTTGACCAACCTGCTCTGTGTAGTTTGACAATTGGTTGTAAAACCATATCCAGTAGTCTGCGTTGGCGGTCAGTTTCTTGCTTGATGTGAAAAGCTTCATCCTCGTACTCTGTTAGAATTCTTCCAACAATCCCAAATATCTCTTCAGCAGCAGCAGATAGTCTCTGATTGACCAAGGACTTCAATGTTTGTAGTAAAGCCATAACTCAAAACCGGCCCAAACTGATACTAGATCTATTTTTAAAGAGCGAAAATCTAAAGTACTAAAGTTTAGAACCAACACGAAATGCTTCAGCTAGTGTAGAAAGGAGAAGTTCAGCTCTTAACAACTAGCAGAGTGACTCCAAGCAGAATAAACTCTTGTTAAATACTAACAGAGGGCCCTGATGGTCCAATCAGAGTGAGGGGGCGGGACACAAAACTGGCCAATCACTGCTCCCAGGCAATTCAATGAGTTTTATATCAAACATTAAGCAAATGAAACATTATATCAGATTCAGTAAAACAAATAAAAATAAAGTAAAAGCTGCACTATGTAACTTTTCTATTCTATCTAATGGAACACATTTAAATAAATTAAATGTCAGTGTAGAATAATAATGACACAATCTCAATAAAAGGCAGCAGCAAACAGGCATGCATGTTTTAGCTGTGAAAAAAAGAACAGAGTTGTTGCAGAGCTGCAGTTTTCAGGGAGAGTTCCAGATATTATGTTACTCTGAATACTATGTTTTAATTCTAGGGTCATAAAGCAAACCTTTACCAGGTGACCTTGTATAAACGGGTGGCACCTACGCAAGACTAAAGACTTGAGTCGCAGCGTTCTGAATGAGCTGCAATCACCTTTAGGGACATCAGTAAAACACTGGTACAGTAGTCAAGACTAGCCTACTATTGGACATTTTTGTAGATTCCGGTTGGATATAAATCATATAATCTGACTTTAGACAATAGGTTTACACACCCTAGCCCATTATCACCTGTCCATTAACAATGGGACAGACATGCTCCTAAACATTCCACAAGATTCACAACCCATTTATTCTAACACAGTAGATAAAGGTGGAATTCCCGTATCCTACGACTATAAATAATAATGCACTGGTATTGTACAGTAAAAATAAAATATAAAAATGTTTCATTCATACCAATTGTCAGATAACATATCAACTCACGTCCACAACTACTATTATTTTGTCATAGTTTTAACCATCATCACAGTATGACTAAGGGATGTGTCACCATCCTGGCACACAATTGTTATTGTTATTATACACTATCTACAAGTAGTCACAAGTACAATGGACAGTATGCACTCTGTAACATTAGGACTTACTCCTGTCATGTTCAAAGTAGAAAGGTCAAGTAAAATATGTGTTCTGTTGAATTTAATTAATACTCCTATCTACCTAGCAATATACCTATATGTTCCTTATAGTAATAGTTTGGCATGCATGATGTAAAATGAAGCAGTTCTTGTCACTGTATTGTTCACAGTAGAAGTTGAAGGTGAAGCACATGTGTGTGATGAGCTTTATGTAATGAACACACAAAATATATGTGTAGCTGTCAACCCTTTATTTGAAAAAGAAGAAATTACGGACAGTGTTTTTACAGAGTAAATATGTTCTGTTACATTTTTATGAAGACAGCATAGTACAGATAATCTAAACATATAATCAAACTAAGTCATTATTTGCACAAAAAAAACCAAGTGATTAGATTGAAATACATTATGATAATATGCTAGTCCAAACAACACATGTCAACACACAGTTATACAATTGCACCACTAGTGCATGAATATGGCAATTTAATTGGTGTGGAATGTGTACTGTATCAGCAGGTCATTATACAAATAATAAAATTAAGTATAGTACATCATGTTTAATGTAAGCTGGACTAAACTGCTGATAATTGACATTGTCAACATAATGCATTTTCTGAAGAAAAAAGCCCTTATCATGTAACAGCTTTTTTCCTCTTGAAGACACATCTTCATGTGCGATTTTAGATTGCAATTCATACTAAAGCCCTTTTCACAAACTGTACACGTAAAGGGCCTTTCCCCTGTATGAGTCATGTGTATTTTTAGATCAGTCATTCGAGAAAAGCCCATGCCACAAAATGTACATGTAAAGGGCTCCTAGCCTGTATGAGTCACCATGTGTATTTTTAATTGGCCATTATGAGTTGAAAATTGATGTATATTCCATGTTTAATGTATATAGCTGGACTAAACTGAATAATTGACATTATGTGTCAACATAATGCCTTATTTGAAGAAGAAAAAACACTCATCATTTAACAGCTTTTTCCTCTTTAAGACACGTCTTCATGTGTATTTTTAATTGCCCATTCTGAGTATAGCCTTTGCCACAAACTGTACACGTAAAGGGCCTTTCCCCTGTATGAGTCATCATGTGTACATTTAACTCCCTAGTGTGACGGCAGCCTTTGCCACAAACTGTACACGTAAAGGGCCTTTCCCCTGTATGAGTCAGCATGTGTACATTTAAATTCCCATTATTAGTGCAGCCTTTGCCACAAACGGTACACGTAACAGGTTTTTCCCCTGTATGAGTCAACATGTGCATTTTTAATGCACCATTATGAATACAGCCCTTGCCACAAACTGTACACGTAAAGGGCCTTTCCCCTGTATGAGTCCTCATGTGTACATTTAACTCCCCAGTGTGACGGCAGCCCTTGCCACAAACTGTACACGTAAATGGCTTTTCCCCTGTATGAGTCCTCATGTGTCTTTTTAGATCATTCGTTTGACTACAGCACTTGCCACAAACTGTACATGTAAAGGGCTTTTCCCCTGTATGAGTCCTCATGTGTCTTGTTAGATCACACGTTTGACTAAAGCCTTTTTCACAAACTGTACACGTAAAGGGCTTTCCCCCTGTGTGAGTCAACATGTGTCGTTTTAGACTACCCCTAAGATTAAAGCCTTTGCCACAAACTGTACACGTAAAGGGCCTTTCCCCTGTATGAGTCATCATGTGTACATTTAACTCCCCAGTGTGACGGCAGCCTTTGCCACAAACTGTACACGTAAAGGGCCTTTCCCCTGTATGAGTCAGCATGTGTACATTTAAATTCCCATTATTAGTGCAGCCTTTGCCACAAACGGTACACGTAACAGGTTTTTCCCCTGTATGAGTCAACATGTGCATTTTTAATGCACCATTATGAATACAGCCCTTGCCACAAACTGTACACGTAAAGGGCCTTTCCCCTGTATGAGTCCTCATGTGTACATTTAACTCCCCAGTGTGACGGCAGCCCTTGCCACAAACTGTACACGTAAATGGCTTTTCCCCTGTATGAGTCCTCATGTGTCTTTTTAGATCATTCGTTTGACTACAGCCCTTGCCACAAACTGTACACGTAAATGGCTTTTCCCCTGTATGAGTCCTCATGTGTCTTTTTAGATCATTCGTTTGACTACAGCACTTGCCACAAACTGTACATGTAAAGGGCTTTTCCCCTGTATGAGTCCTCATGTGTCTTGTTAGATCACACGTTTGACTAAAGCCTTTTTCACAAACTGTACACGTAAAGGGCTTTTCCCCTGTGTGAGTCAACATGTGTCCTTTTAGACTACCCCTAAGATTAAAGCCTTTGTCACAAACTGTACAAACAAATGGCATTTCCCCTGAATGAATCATTGTGTGCGACTTCAGATGTCCCTTCTGATGAAACATTTTGCCACAATCTGCACAACTAAAACATTCCTGACCTGTGTGACTCTTCATGGAGTGACTTTCTTTTGGTGATTTGAGGTCATGGAGCAGCTTGTTGCTCAAAGACAAACGCTTTCCTCCCATGTGTTGTGTATTGTGAGATTTCCGTGTGTTTAAACCAGACTGGTCACCCGTGGTCTCATCCCACTCATCACTGTCTTCAGTGATGTCAGATTCAGAACAGTGTGAAGAGAGGAGCTGATCATCACTAGTTGGTTGTGATGGTCCACAGTCCTCTACATCAGCTTGTGTTTGCATGCTTTTAGATGAGGTGCTGGCTACAGGTTCTGTTGGCATGTTTTCACCATCTTCATGTTTCACTAATAGTAATGTCTCTGTTGATCCACCATCCTCCTCTGATCTTTGAAGTAGCTCATCGTGTTCCCCTTTAATCTGTGGATACTCTGGTTCCTCTTTGATCAGACTGGAGGTTCTCTCCTCTTGTTCTCCTTTAATCTGTCGAGACTCTGGTTCATCTTTGATAAGACTGGAGGTTCTCTCCTGCTGTTCTTTAATTTGTAGAGACTCTGGTTCATCTTTGATAAGACTGGAGGTTCTCTCCTGCTGTTCTTCTTTAATCTGTAGAGACTCTGGTTCATCTTTGATCAGACAGGAGGTTCTCTCCTCTTGTTCTCCTTTAATCTGTCGAGACTCTGGTTCATCTTTGATAAGACTGGAGGTTCTCTCCTGCTGTTCTTTAATCTGTAGAGACTCTGGTTCATCTTTGATAAGACTGGAGGTTCTCTCCTGCTGTTCTTCTTTAATCTGTAGAGACTCTGGTTCATCTTTGATAAGACTGGAGGTTCTCTCCTCCTGTTCTTCTTTAATCTGTAGAGACTCTGGTTCATCTTTGATAAGACTGGAGGTTCTCTCCTGCTGTTCTTCTTTAATCTGTAGAGACTGGTTCATCTTTGATAAGACTGGAGGTTCTCTCCTCCTGTTCTTCTTTAATCTGTAGAGACTCTGGTTCATCTTTGATAAGACTGGAGGTTCTCTCCTGCTGCTGCTCAGGGAATACCTCCTCTTTACACACAAGGGGGTGCATGGAGTCTAGACAGAAGATACAGAGGAGAAACACATCATTACATGTTTGAACATGAACTCTTGCTGTTAGTTCCATACCTGCCCTAATGTTGTTTTGATTTCAGTGTGAATTGTCATGCAAATGATTGTCTTACTTCAACAATGCTTCATTTCTAAAACAAGCATCTCCTTGTTTCTCAAATGTAAATTATCATTTGCTATACAACCCTATTGCTATCAGATTGTGTTGTTTGTTGTTTTAGAGTGCAACGCGTTTAATGAGTTAGTGTAACGGGCTTATTTTAGTAGTCAAAGACACGAACAGGAACTTCAGGAGACAGTTTATTCTGTAAGAACAGACAAATAAAACACTTATTTGTTATTGGAACTGGTCCACTGCTTAGCCTCAGACTGTCTCATAGGAACACGGAATCCACTATTTTTTAGCCTGACCAATAACAGTAGCTTATCTGTCTAATACTCGTTTTCATTTTATTATAAGAGGTCTTCTTAAATGCAAATACAATATTGAAATGAGAATAACATAGCAGCATACTGGGCTCAACATTGAGTTTGCAATTACAGAAGAACTACCATCAAAACAATAAATTATAACAAGTTATAGTTGGTACAATATATATATAGCACATACCTGTAAGAACAGACAAATAAAACACTTATTTGTTATTGGAACTGGTCCACTGCTTAGCCTCAGACTGTCTGTGGGCAACACAAAAAGTAAACTTTATTTTAGCGCAAAAAGGCTAACACTGCGTGACGTCATCACTAGTCCCCGTGATAAACCAAAAGCTGTTTACAAAAAGATTCATTGCACTCAGATTAATATTATCATAATGACCCAACGTCATATGTATATTAGACACTGTATGCTTCAATTTACAGCTGAAATGAACACTATTTCATAACAAAAACATAAAATAACATCAGTGTTTTCAAAGAGCCCTCTCACCTCATAGGAACACGGAATCCACTGAGGTAGCTACGGTAACACCACTAGGACATACAGAGCGGCAGCTACGGGAACACCACTAGGACAAACAGTGTGATATGCAGTGAACCAAAGTGCTATATATATCTTAGCAAAACGGTGTCAAAACTATGTCTGGTACTGCTCAATAGTGGGCATGAACAACTCAATTTAACTAACTATTTAACTCTGTTACATTAGCTTACTTTAAACAGTCTATGATTACCCATGGTCAACATTTAAATAAATTATTACTTACCACTTGATTCTGTTGTTTATGCTAGTTTAACAGTCACACTAACATGAATGGGGTAAATACAACTAGAATACTATTTACTATCTATGCAACATTTTCACCAGTTCCTCTTCAAATAGTCACCATTGCCATTTAGCTTATAATGGTGAAAATAGTAATAATAGTAGTGAAGGTTTTACCAACCGGCTCTGTTGTAGTTTACTGGATATGGTTTTACAACCAATCGTCAGTCTGCGTTGGTCAGTTTCTTGCTTGATGTGAAAAGCTTCTTCCAACAATCCCAAATATCTCTTCAGCAGCAGCAGATAGTCTCTGATTGACCAAGGACTTCAATGTTTGTAGTAAAGCCATAACTCAAAACCGGCCCAAACAAACTGATACTAGATCTATTTTTAAAGAGCGAAAATCTAAAGTACTAAAGTTTAAAGTAGAACCAACACGAAATGCTTCAGCTAGTGTAGAAAGGAGAAGTTGTCCTAGAACAACTAGCAGAGTTTAAAGTGACTCCAAGCAGAATAAACTATTGTTAAATACTAACAGAGGGCCCTGATGGTCCAATCAGAGTGAGGGGGCGGGACACAAAACTGGCCAATCACTGCTCCCAGGCAATTAAATTGGTTTTATATCAAACATTAAGCAAATGAAACATATCAGATTCAGTAAAACAAATAAAAATAAAGTAAAAGCTGCATTATGTAACTTTTCTATTCTACCCCGTATTTGAACCTTGTTGCCTTGATTGAAAACATATTCAGGACACATGTAGAGCAAAATGGAACACATTTAAATAAATTAAATGTCAGTGTAGAATAATAATGACACAATCTCAATGAAAGGCAGCAGCAAACAGGCATGCATGATGATGTTTTTAGCTGTGGTAAAAAGAACAGAGTTGTTGCAGAGCTGCAGTTTTCAGGGAGTTTGTTCCAGATGTTACTCTGAATAATATGTTTTAATTCTATAGGGTCATAAAGCAAACCTTTACCAGGTGACCTTAGAGGTATGAACGGGTGGTACGCAAGACTAAAGACCTGGTATATTTGTAGGGACATCAGTAAAACACTGGTACAGTAGTCAAGACTAGCCTACTATTGGACATTTTTGTAGATTCCGGTTGGATATAAATCATATAATCTGACTGGTGGCTGGTTAAAGTTCTGAGGCCATGACTACAACAAGGTTTGAAGCTAGGCGCCTAACTTTTAATCCATTGTACTTGACTTCAAAACAAGTAGGCTACTTTAGTTTTGTCTTTGTTTATTTGAGGACAATCTTGGTATATCCATATTGTACATGGCATAGTAGATTTGTGTGTAATAATAACATATCAACTCACGTCCACAACTACTATTATTTTGTCATAGTTTTAACCATCATCACAGTATGACTAAGGGATGTGTCACCATCCTTGCACACAATTGTTATTATACACTAGATCTACAAGTAGTCACAAGTACAATGGACAGTATGCACTCTGTAACATTAGGACTTACTCCTGTCATGTTCAAAGTAGAAAGTTCAAGTAAAATATGTGTACTGTTTAATTGAATGAATACTCCTATCATGTTCCTTATAGTAATAGTTTGGCATGCAGGATGTAAAACGAAGCAGTTCTTGTCACTGTATTGTTCACAGTACAGTGTAAGTTGAAGGTGAAGCACATGTGTGTGATGAGCTTTATGTAATGAACACACAAAAGATGTGTAGTTGTTATTAGAGAATATAGCTATCTCAGCTAAGTAGACTGGCCAGTTCTTCATCTACTGATGAGCTCCGGTCAAAGAGTAACATGGATGCAAGGTCATAGTTGGGGATTGCTTTATATTGTTCATCACAGAAGTCAGAATGTATTATAGTTTCTGCAATACAAGCACAAAAGAACATACAATGCTTAGATAAACAAGTGCTGTAAATAATATAAATGACAACAGTGTGTCTTCAGATAAATGTTGCATACATGGCAAACAAACACAACTTACATGAGCATTCACTCATCTGACTCCTCTGACAGTCTGATGCAAAGAGAGCACAAAATGGTTGCTGAGCACATTTATACAGATCCAAGGACCCTTAGCTGTCCTAAACACTGCCTGAACTAAATCTGAAATAATGTAACATGGCATCATATCAAAACACACAGCACCATCTACTGGTGGAAGGGGGGAATTCTGCACAGCCGCCCCCAGAATAGCAGGGCTATTATGTAATGTTCCAGAATTCTGTGTTCCAGGAGTAGTCCCTTTGCTGTCGTCATCTGGTATGGCTGGCAGTCGGACCAGCCGTGCAACAGGACGTAGATAGATGTGGTCCTTGACCTTCACCTCTGCTGATCGGACGCATCCATCTGTACTGACGTTCAGCTTTACTACTCTTCCGATGGGCCAGTGAGCACGTTGTAACTGCAGGTCAACAATCATGACAACATCGTCCATTGCCAGATTGTCAGTAGGTCGGCGCCACTTCTGTCTAACCTGAAGGGTAGGTAAGTATCCACGGATGAATTGCAACCAGAAGTGATCTGCTATCATCTGGCTGTGTCGCCATCTCCTCTTGGTGAGAACATCAGGAGCATATGACACCTGTGGCAGTGAAGCGTCCCGCCGCCCCATCAGCAACATACTTGGTGTCACAGGGTCAGGGAAGCTGTCTGCTTGACAATCTCTGAACAGGTGGAGCTCAGCATCTCTGAGATCTGATGGGGATGCAGCAGGGTCAGCCATGGCCGCCCCGTGCAAGGACTGTTGAGTAGCATTGACCAGATCGGCCCAGGTGTTAAACTGGGTTGCATCTGGAATGAGAATGGCTCGAGTCGTCTGAGTGAGCCCACAGAACGTACTTCGTTTGATCTCATCTGCATCCTCCTGCTCAATGTAGACGGGCGATGAAGGCCAATGGTCCGAGGAATGACGGAGAAACACTGGGCCTTCAATCCAGCGGTTTGGGACTGCAAGTTCAGCCAAGGTCTTCTCTCGGGTGACTTCGTCTGCCGCGTTGCTGGGAGCGTCTACATACTCATGGTCCTGGGTGAGCTCCTGGATTTCAGAGACTCTGGTCCCTACAAGGACCTTGAACCTGCAGGACTCAGATTTCAGCCACTGGAGAACTGTCGTTGAGTCCGTCCAAAGGTTAGTCTCGGTGATGTGCAGAGTGAGCTCTCTGTGAATCAAGGCGGATAGCTCCACTCCTGTCAATGCTGCAAACAGCTCTAAACGTGGCATTGACAGCTGCAACTCGGTGGTCTCGGACTTGGCAGTGGCTGGTAGATGGGCGACAGTCGATGGATCGTTACTCGCCCACTGCCGGATCTCGAACCCTCCATCAGCGAGAACCTGCCGGATCTTGTCAACCAAGTGCTTGGTGGATTCAGTCGGGAGACTCTGGAGACAATTATCCACGTAGAACTGTTCCAGACACTGAAGCACATCTTCGTTCCCCTTCTTATGATCCTTGACGTGCTTCTGCAATGCAAAGGTTGCACAGCACGGGCTGCTGGTGGTACCAAATGGTAAGACCTGCCACTGGTATACGTCAGGTGGCTCCTCTCTCCGCAGGCTCCACCAGACGAACCTCACCAGGGGCTGGTCCTCTGGTAACAGACGCACTTGATGAAACATCGCTCGAAGGGACAGGCCTGCGAGCAGTTGCTCATTGAGAGAAAACCCTTGGTAGGAAAACGAACAGTTGAAAACGAGGCGGTGTTTCCCGTTATGTTCGACGAGGTGATGGGGGATGAACCACGACTCTGTTGATTGGCATACTTCATCCGGGCGGAGCTTGGCCACACATCTGTCATCAATAAGCTTCTGTATTTCCGCTTCATAGATCTGAGCCTTGTCTGGGTTCTTCACCAGCCGGCGTTCAGTGCTTCGTAATGTTGCCATCACTGCTTCCATCGGGGCCCGAAGTGGTGGTGCATCTTTCTTACGAGGCGTTGCGTATCGGAGAGTGTCACCGACTTTCACTCTAACTGTGCGAGACTCCAAGGTGTCGATAGCTTCTTGGTCCTGGCGAGAACGTATCGCCAGCTTCTCGCTTCGAAATGGCAAGACGTCGACCTGCCACAGGCGCTCCACCTGCCGATAGAGGTCATCAGGTGTCGGTTGGACAGTGGTAAAGTAAAGAGCTTGGGTCTGAACCCTGTGTGGTGTGAGACCATCTGGACCTTGTAAGGCCCAACCAAGCTCAGTATGAACTGCAATGGGTCCTCCGCTTGGGCCAAGACGGATGGGCTCCTTAGCGGTAATGATGCGTGTGTAATCGGCACCAATAAGGAGAAGTGGATGTGCTTTATCAAAGGACTGGATAGGTATCCCCCTCAGATGATGGTAGCGCTTCTGCAGGGCTGCTACCGGATAAGACTGTTCGGTCAGGGCCATACGATTTGCTGTAAAGGCACCTTGAACAAGATGTGTCTGATCAGGTTGTGTGACAGAGGACACATGGAAGTTCACAGAGGAACCGGTGAGGTGTGCAACATCATGACGCACAGTTCTTAAAGCCATAGACTCAGGCTCACCCCGGAGACCAAGGTAGTGCACTGCCGCAGGGAGGATGATAGTGCGTTCGGCTCCATCATCAAGGATAGCATGTGTGTGCAAGGATTTACTACCATGGCTAATGATTACTGGCACAACCTTTAGATAGACCTTTCCTCCCTGCTTGGCTACCATCGGGGTAGTAAGGTAGACATCAGAGCTTGTCTCTGCAATGCCATGCAAGACTTTAAGGTGTATCTGTTGACATTCACTGCAGGCCTTCTTCAGGGTGCATGCATCTGGCCTATGATTGGTGCGACCACACTGTCGACAACGTTTACCTTCAGTGATCCACTTTTCCACCTGTTCGGCTGTGTAGGTGGTAATCTTGGGGCACTGCTAAAGGTAGTGTTCAACGCTCTTGCAGAAGAGACAGATACGCTTGTCCCTCGTCTGCTTCTTGTCCAATTGAGCGGTCTCACTGGAGGACACATAATTGGTCTCGGAATTATCTGAGCCATAGTAGACTGCTACAGGTCGGTTCTTCGGCTTTGTGGCCGAAGGTTTCTCCATCCTTGAGCCTGAAGCATTTTCAGACTGGTAGCGCTGTGCCATCTTAGCGGACAGACGCTGAGCTTCTGCCTTGCCCTTGAGCCAGTGTGAGAGGTCTCTCAGGTTATAAGGGTTTATGCGGTTGGTGTGAAGCCGACCCTGAGCCTGTAGGTGCTCCACAAAGGAGTCTCGTGAGTATTTGGGAAGCTTACTCAAAAGACGGTCCACATGACCAGTAGACATCAGCTCCATCCCGTAGGGGCCTTCAAGAGATATCAGCATCCCCACCAGTAAGTCGACATGAAGAGCGAAGCTCTGAAATGCCTTTGTGTCATTTGGCTTCACATCTGGGGAATTCAGCATGGCAGCGATCTCACTCTGGGCTAGTTGGTGAGGCTGCCCATATTGCTGTTGTAAAGCTTGCATCGCCGCTGTGTAAGGATTAGGGTAATGTCGACATGACTGTGCGATCAAGCGTGCTTCATCCAGAATGAGTTGTTCCATGAGCACTCTGTATTTGTAGTGCTCAGAGAGCTCTGGGTGGGGATCTAGAAGATAATCCAGGGCCATCTTGAGATCTGTAAATTCTCTCTCGCTGTCATGCTCAAGCCTGGGGAGTTTCGGCACTGGTACAGGTTGAGTATGATGCCGGTATGGGAATGACAATGCTGAATGTGCTGGAGCTGCCATCTGCTGAGCTGGCATGTTAGGAGGAGGCAAGGATTGGTAGGGAAACTGAGATGAATGGTTAAATGACTGGATCCCCGGTGGGATCTGTATCCCAGCATGGAAGGAAACTGGCTGTGCAGCGGAAGTAGGCATCAGCTGATATTGTGCTGGTAAACCAGCAAAGGAGTAACTCTGTTGAGTCTGTGCCACATTCGGAGGCAAATAGGGGAAGGCAGTAGGAGCCGATTGAGGCCAAGAGACATGTGACATAGGTGCCGCATTCGGGGGCAGATATGGCGTAGATAATGGAGGCCAAGAGAGCTGTTGCACAGGTACCATATTATGCGGTGGCCAAGAAACCTGTTGCACAGATGTCGAAGGGGCATAATTGTAGCCTGATATAGAGGTCACCCCGGTTTGGGCCTGATATGATGGTGCCACATGTGTAGGCTGATGAGATGGGTTAGCCTGTGCCATGAGGAAAGACTGATGTAGTGAATGTACAGCTGTTGAAGCAGGGGTGTACATTACCTGTGCGTTGGACATCATGGGCTGGTAGGCTAATGAGCCTTGAATGCCTACTTGTGAAGACTGAGACACCAGCTGTGGATGTATTGTAACTGAATGGACGGGTAATGTCGATGACACCAAGGAAGGTAAAGCTTGTGTCAATCTGTAGCTATGTGTCATCGATTGGGCTGGAGGTGGTGCCGACCTGTCATGTCCATGTGTCGACTGGGGCAGTGAAACAGGTGCATGGTTTCCAGCTTGGGAGGTCATTGGTGTGGAGGCATAGCCGGGCATCGACATTACGCTTCGGGTAGTAGAGATCTGTGGTAGACCATGATGGCTGGTCGAATCGGAGGCATTAGACTCGCCTGCATCACTCCCGTCGTCAGAGGCCGCTGCACTGGCGTGTTGGCTGTTCTCAGGAGAAGCATTGTGCACAGAGGCCACTGCACTGTTACGATGGCTGCTCACAGGAGGAGTATTGTGGAGTGTCAGAAATTGACCTAGCTGACTAGAGAGAACAGGTATACCTTGTTCCAGTCCCAGTGGCGCAAAACCTGTCTGATGCCCGAGCACTGGGTACAGATGGCCAACTGCTGTAGTGGTATCGACCGGACTACTTGGTTGCCACATCTCTGGAGTGCTGGCACTGAAGGTCCTTCGTCCCAGGAAGGACGGTGGTAGTGTTACCTCGTATTCTTGTAGATGCTTTGGTGGATATCTGATCCGTGACTCCCTTGAGAATCCATCTGGGGCTGCTGCGCCTTGCTCTGCCATATTGTAACCACCGTAGGTGAAGGATCCGGCTCGAAGGACCAATATTAGAGAATATAGCTATCTCAGCTAAGTAGACTGGCCAGTTCTTCATCTACTGATGAGCTCCGGTCAAAGAGTAACATGGATGCAAGGTCATAGTTGGGGATTGCTTTATATTGTTCATCACAGAAGTCAGAATGTATTATAGTTTCTGCAATACAAGCACAAAAGAACATACAATGCTTAGATAAACAAGTGCTGTAAATAATATAAATGACAACAGTGTGTCTTCAGATAAATGTTGCATACATGGCAAACAAACACAACTTACATGAGCATTCACTCATCTGACTCCTCTGACAGTCTGATGCAAAGAGAGCACAAAATGGTTGCTGAGCACATTTATACAGATCCAAGGACCCTTAGCTGTCCTAAACACTGCCTGAACTAAATCTGAAATAATGTAACATGGCATCATATCAAAACACACAGCACCATCTACTGGTGGAAGGGGGGAATTCTGCACAGTTGTCAACCCTTTATTTGAAAAAGAAGAAATTACGGACAGTGTTTTTACAGAGTAAATATGTTCTGTTACATTTTTATGAAGACAGCATAATACAGATAATCTAAACATATAATCAAACTAAGTCATTATTTGAAAAAAAAAAACCCAAGTGATTAGATTGAAATACATTATGGTAATATATGCTAGTCCAAACAACACATGTCAACACACAGAGAAAAGTTATAAAATTGCACCACTAATGCATGAATATGGCAATTTAATTGGTGTGGAATGTGGGCAAACACTGATTCTCATTGTTATACCTGTATCAGCAGGTCATTATACAAATAATAAAATAAAGTATAGTACATCATGTTTAATGTAAGCTGGACTAAACTGCTGATAATTGACATTGTCAACATAATGCATTTTCTGAATAACAAAAGCCCTTATCATTTAACAGCTTTTTTACTCTTGAAGACACATCCTTTAGATTGCAATTAATACTAAAGGCCTTTTCACAAACTGTACACGTAAAGGGCCGTTATCCTGTATGAGTCATGTGTATTTTTAGATCAGTCATTCGAGAAAAGCCCATGTCACAAAATGTACATGTAAAGGGCTCCTAGCCTGTATGAGTCATCATGTGTATTTTTAATTGGCCATTATTAGTTGAAAATGTATTAAAATAATTGATAATGTATATAGCTGGACTAAACTGAATAATTGACATTACGTGTCAACATAATGCCTTATAACACTCATCATTTAACAGCTTTTTCCTCTTTAAGACACGTCTTCATGTGTATTTTTAATTGCTTATTCTGGGTATAGCTTTTGCCACAAACTGTACACTTAAAGGGCCTTTCCCCTGTATGAGTCATCATATGTGCCTTTAGATTACTTATTTGACTACATTCTTTGCCACACACTGTACACATAAAGGGTTTTTCCCCTGTGTGAGTCACCATGTGTAATTTTAGATTACACCTTTGAACAAAGCCTTTGTCACACACTGTACAAACAAAGGGTTTTCCCCCTGTATGAGTCAACATGTGTATTTTTAATGCCCCATTATGAATACAGCCCTTGCCACAAACTGTACACGCAAAGGGCCTTTCCCCTGTATGAGTCCTCATGTGTACATTTAACTCCCCAGTGTGACGACAGCCCTTGCCACAAACTGTACAAACAAATGGCATTTCCCCTGAATGAATCATTGTGTGCGTCTTTAGATGTCCCTTCTGATGAAACATTTTGCCACAATCTGCACAACTATAACATTTCTTACCTGTGTGACTCTTCATGGAGTGACTTTCTTTTGGTGATTTGAGGTCATGGAGCAGCTTGTTGCTCAAAGAAAAACGCTTTCCTCTCTTTCCTTGTGTATTGTGTGATTTCAGTGTGTATAAACCAGTCTGGTCATCCATGGTCTCATCCCACTCATCATTCTCTTCAGAACAGTGTGAAGAGAGGAGCTGATCATCACTAGTTGGTTGTGATGGTCCACAGTACTCTACATCAGCTTGTGTTTGCATGCTTTTAGATGAGGTGCTGGCTACAGGTTCTGTTAGCATGTTTTCACCATCTTCATGTTTCACTAATAGTAATGTCTCTGTTGATCCACCATCCTCCTCTGATCTTTGAAGTAGCTCATTGTGTTCCCCTTTAATCTGTGGATACTCTGGTTCCTCTTTGATCAGACTGGAGGTTCTCTCCTCCTGTTCTTCTTTAATCTGTGGAGACTCTGGTTCCTCTTTGATCAGACTGGAGGTTCTCTGCTCTTGTTCTCCTTTAATCTGTGGATACTCTGGTTCATCTTTGATAAGACTGGAGGTTCTCTCCTCTAGTTCTCCTTTAATCTGTGGAGACTCTGGTTCATCTTTGATCAGACTGGAGGTTCTCTCCTGCTGCTGCTCAGGGAGTACCTCCTCTTTACACACATGGGGGTGTATGGAGTCTAGACAGAAGATACAGAGGAGAATCACATCATTACATGTTTGAACATTAACTCTTGCTGTTAGTTCCATATCTGCCCTAGTGTTGTTTTGATTTCAGTGTGAAGTGTCATGCAAATTATTGTCTTACTTCAACAATGCTTCATTTCTAAAACAAGCATCTCCTTGTTTCTCAAATGTAAATTATCATTTGCTATACAACCCTATTTCTATCAGATTGTGTTTGTTGTTTTAGAGTGCAACACGTTAATGAGTTAGCTTACTTTAAACAGTCTATGATTATCACTAACATGGGGAAAATACTAGAATACTATTGACTATCTATGCAACATTTTCACCAGTTCCTCTTCCATTCCAAATAATCACCATTTCCATTTAGCTTATAATGGTGAAAATAGTAATAGTAGTGAAGGTTTTACCAACCTGCTCTGTGTAGTTTGACAATTGGTTGTAAAACCATATCCAGTAGTCTGCGTTGGCGGTCAGTTTCTTGCTTGATGTGGAAAGCTTCATCCTCGTACTCTGTTAGAATTCTTCCAACAATCCCAAATATCTCTTCAGCAGCAGCAGATAGTCTCTGGTTGACCAAGGACTTCAATGTTTGTAGTAAAGCCATAACTTAAAACCGGCCCAAACAAACTGATACTAGATCTATTTTTAAAGAGCGAAAATCTAAAGTACTAAAGTTTAAAGTAGAACCAACACGAAATGCTTCAGCTATAGTGTAGAAAGTTGAAGTTCAGCTCTTAACAACTAGCAGAGTTTAAAGTGACTCCAAGCAGAATAAACTCTTGTTAAATAATAACAGAGGGCCCTGATGGTCCAATCAGAGTGAGGGGGCGGGACACAAAACTGGCCAATCACTGCTCCTAGGGAATTAAATTAGTTTTATATCAAACATTAAGCTAATTAAACATTATATCAGATTCAGTAAAACAAATAAAAATAAAGTAAAAGCTGCATTATGTAACTTTTCTATTCTACCCCGTATTTGAACCTTGTTGCCTTGATTGAAAACATATTCAGGACACATGTAGAGCAAAATGGAACACATTTAAATAAATTAAATGTCAGTGTATAATAATAGTGACACAATCTCAATGAAAGGCAGCAGCAAACAGGCATGCATGATGATGTTTTTAGCTGTGGTAAAAAGAACAGAGTTGTTGCAGAGCTGCAGTTTTCAGGGAGTTTGTTCCAGATGTTACTCTGAATACTATGTTTTAATTCTATATGGTCATAAAGCAAACCTTTACCAGGTGACCTTAGAGGTATGAACGGGTGGCAAGACCTGGTATATTTTTAGGGACATCAGTAAAACACTGGTACAGTAGTCAAGACTAGCCTACTATTGGACATTTTAGTACTTTAGTTTTGTCTTTGTTTATTTGAGGACAAACTTGGTATATCCATATTGTACATGGCATAGTAGATTTGTGTGTCGAGAAAAAGGAACTTACTTATAGAACAATAGAGCAAAATATCATTCATCATTTTTATTATATACTGTATGTAAAAGACAGCCCTCTCCCTCTCCACAGTGCAGCAAAGCATTATGGTCATTGTAGTAATCCACCAGTGTCCATGACTAAATGATTTAAATGCAAATGATTCCCAATCCAATGTTCCACTCCATTCACACAATACTGTAGGAGTAGGCTATATGCACATTGCACTCTACTTATCACACTAAAAGGATCACATGCAAATTAGTTGGTCGATCCATTCAGCAATAGGGTTACACACCATAACCCATTATCACCTGTCCATTAACAATGGGACAGACATGCTCCTAAACATTCCACAACCCATTTATTCTAACACGGTAGATAAAGGTGGAATTCCTGTATCCTACGACTAGAAATAATAATGCACTGGTATTGTACAATAAAAAAAATATATAAAAATAATGTTTCATTCATACCAATTGTCAGATAACATATCAACTCACGTCCACAACTACTATTATTTTGTCATAGTTTTAAACATCATCACAGTATGACTAAGGGATGTGTCACCATCCTTGCACAAAATTGTTATTGTTATTATACACTAGATCTACAAGTAGTCACAAGTACAATGGACTCTGTAACATTAGGACTTACTCATGTCATATTCAAAGTAGAAAGTTCAAGTAAAATATGTGTACCGTTTAATTTAATTAATACTCCTATCATGTTCCTTATAGTAATAGTTTGGCATGCAGGATGTAAAACGAAGCAGTTCTTGTCACTGTATTGTTCACAGTACAAGTTGAAGGTGAAGCACATGTGTGTGATGAGCTTTATGTAATGAACACACAAAATATATGTGTAGCTGTCAACCCTTTATTTGAAAAAGAAGAAATTACGGACAGTGTTTTTACAGAGTAAATATGTTCTGTTACATTTTTATGAAGACAGCATAGTACAGATAATCTAAACATATAATCAAACTAAGTCATTAGGTGGATCTCAAACCGCAGGGTGGACACTGGCCAGTGTGTATTTCGGCGTATGTGACGTCACAACGGTGCGCCCCAGTGCTTCCCAATCGACAGACCACAAAAAGACAGGCGCTGACACTACACAGGGCACCGCACTATTTTCCCCCGTGCGAGCCCGCTTTCAAAGTCCAGCTCGGATGTACCCTGAGCCATGCAGGGTATATCGCCACGGCGCAGCCGTACTGCGCAACCCATGGAATCTTTCCCTCTTCTTCCAGCAGCCCGCAGACAGCCCTCGCAGGAAAAAAAATGTCCGAAACTAGTAAGTTTTATACTCTTTTAAAAGTGTTGTTGTGTCACGGAAGGTAATTGTAATATGTTTTGGGATAGTATTTAGTTGTTTAAGCTATCAAATGTATCATGATAGAGCCAAATAAAGAAAATAAAAAATGTTGTCGTCGGAGATTTTGAAGTAACGTTAGTCACGTTAGTCTACGTTAGTCACGTTAGTCCCCCGGTGCATTTCCCCAACAGCAAAACTAAACATGCGTTGTTGTCACAACGAATTTTAATATTTTAATATCTTTGGGATAGTATTTAGTTAGTTGTTTATGCTATCAAATGTATTCATGACAGACGGAGCCAAATAAAAAAGATCCACTGGCAGCCATTACTGTTGTGGTTTTTAAGCCCTCTTAAAACTTGTCACACACAGGCCACGGAATTTACTTTCAAGTTATTTTCGCGGAGTATTTAGTTGTTTAAACTTCATATATGTGGTCAATTAATCATTATATTAGATTATAATTAATCATGTCGGAGAATTCGAGGACCGTGTCGTCTCGCATTGGGGCGGCCACAGACGAGATGTACCCGTGTGAGAACTACCCTTTTTCGGCGTAGCCCGAAGCAATTCACCGCTGTATGATATGAATGATCCGTTGTAGATATGTACAGCCTAGGCTACATGCAATTCGTTTCTAATTGTTTTATTTCCCCAAATGTCAAGTGCATTATAAATAACCGCTATTATATTATTGTTATTATTACTCAGAGATAGATTGTATAAATGGTACAATCTCTTAGTTGAACCCCGTTCCATTTGTACACTCTGATTTTACAATATACATTGGGGTCCCAGAGATAGAAATGCCATTATGGGGGTTCATAGCCTAATTCAGGTCAAACTGGGGGTCCCTTGAAATGAAACTGTTTGAAAATCACTGCTAGATCTGTAAAAACATTTTTATGGGGGGGTCTGTCCCTGGCATATCTTTTCTAATGGGGTAGGGTACGCAGGATAATTAGTATCATTTTGGGGGTCCTTGACATGAAAAAGTTTGGGAAGCACTGCTATAGAGGACTAGAAAAGTCCACACCAAAAATAGAAGATATACAAGCTCCCAACACGTTGCAGTGCGACATGTTGTGACTTCTGAGCTTGTAGATTGGCTATTTTCAGTCATTTATTAATTCATGTTATTTTAAGGTGAAAGTGATCAAACTAGCAATAGAATACAACCTGGCAACCTGTTGTAAAGTCATCATTGGACCACAACAGAACATATTACCCAAGCACAAAAGCCTTTTTTTTTAACAATAAGGGAATTCTGAGTTGTAGCACTACTGCCATACAAATAACCTGTTAAGCCAGTGGTTCTGAAACCATCATCACAGTATGACTAAGGGATGTGTCACCATCCTTGCACACAATTGTTATTGTTATTATACACTATCTACAAGTATTCACAAGTACAATGGACAGTATGCACTCTGTAACATTAGGACTTACTCCTGTCATGTTCAAAGTAGAAAGTTCAAGTAAAATATGTGTACTGTTTAATTTAATTAATACTCCTATCATGTTCCTTATAGTAATAGTTTGGCATGCATGATGTAAAACGAAGCAGTTCTTGTCACTGTATTGTTCACACAAGTTGCAGGTGAAGCACATGTGTGTGATGAGCTTTATGAACACACAAAAGATGTGTAGTTGTCAACCCTTTATTTGAAAAAGAAGAATTTACGGACAGTGTTTTTACAGAGTAAATATGTTCTGTATATACTCTGGTTCCTCTTTGATCAGAATGGAGGTTCTCTCCTCCAGGCGCTGACACTACACAGGGCACCGCACTATTTTCCCCCGTGCGAGCCCGCTTTCAAAGTCCAGCTCGGATGTACCCTGAGCCATGCAGGGTATATCGCCACGGCGCAGCCGTACTGCGCAACCCATGGAATCTTTCCCTCTTCTTCCAGCAGCCCGCAGACAGCCCTCGCAGGAAAAAAAATGTCCGAAACTAGTAAGTTTTATACTCTTTTAAAAGTGTTGTTGTGTCACGGAAGGTAATTGTAATATGTTTTGGGATAGTATTTAGTTGTTTAAGCTATCAAATGTATCATGATAGAGCCAAATAAAGAAAATAAAAAATGTTGTCGTCGGAGATTTTGAAGTAACGTTAGTCACGTTAGTCTACGTTAGTCACGTTAGTCCCCCGGTGCATTTCCCCAACAGCAAAACTAAACATGCGTTGTTGTCACAACGAATTTTAATATTTTAATATCTTTGGGATAGTATTTAGTTAGTTGTTTATGCTATCAAATGTATTCATGACAGACGGAGCCAAATAAAAAAGATCCACTGGCAGCCATTACTGTTGTGGTTTTTAAGCCCTCTTAAAACTTGTCACACACAGGCCACGGAATTTACTTTCAAGTTATTTTCGCGGAGTATTTAGTTGTTTAAACTTCATATATGTGGTCAATTAATCATTATATTAGATTATAATTAATCATGTCGGAGAATTCGAGGACCGTGTCGTCTCGCATTGGGGCGGCCACAGACGAGATGTACCCGTGTGAGAACTACCCTTTTTCGGCGTAGCCCGAAGCAATTCACCGCTGTATGATATGAATGATCCGTTGTAGATATGTACAGCCTAGGCTACATGCAATTCGTTTCTAATTGTTTTATTTCCCCAAATGTCAAGTGCATTATAAATAACCGCTATTATATTATTGTTATTATTACTCAGAGATAGATTGTATAAATGGTACAATCTCTTAGTTGAACCCCGTTCCATTTGTACACTCTGATTTTACAATATACATTGGGGTCCCAGAGATAGAAATGCCATTATGGGGGTTCATAGCCTAATTCAGGTCAAACTGGGGGTCCCTTGAAATGAAACTGTTTGAAAATCACTGCTAGATCTGTAAAAACATTTTTATGGGGGGGTCTGTCCCTGGCATATCTTTTCTAATGGGGTAGGGTACGCAGGATAATTAGTATCATTTTGGGGGTCCTTGACATGAAAAAGTTTGGGAAGCACTGCTATAGAGGACTAGAAAAGTCCACACCAAAAATAGAAGATATACAAGCTCCCAACACGTTGCAGTGCGACATGTTGTGACTTCTGAGCTTGTAGATTGGCTATTTTCAGTCATTTATTAATTCATGTTATTTTAAGGTGAAAGTGATCAAACTAGCAATAGAATACAACCTGGCAACCTGTTGTAAAGTCATCATTGGACCACAACAGAACATATTACCCAAGCACAAAAGCCTTTTTTTTTAACAATAAGGGAATTCTGAGTTGTAGCACTACTGCCATACAAATAACCTGTTAAGCCAGTGGTTCTGAAACCATCATCACAGTATGACTAAGGGATGTGTCACCATCCTTGCACACAATTGTTATTGTTATTATACACTATCTACAAGTATTCACAAGTACAATGGACAGTATGCACTCTGTAACATTAGGACTTACTCCTGTCATGTTCAAAGTAGAAAGTTCAAGTAAAATATGTGTACTGTTTAATTTAATTAATACTCCTATCATGTTCCTTATAGTAATAGTTTGGCATGCATGATGTAAAACGAAGCAGTTCTTGTCACTGTATTGTTCACACAAGTTGCAGGTGAAGCACATGTGTGTGATGAGCTTTATGAACACACAAAAGACGTGTAGTTGTCAACCCTTTATTTGAAAAAGAAGAAATTACGGACAGTGTTTTTACAGAGTAAATATGTTCTGTATACTCTGGTTCCTCTTTGATCAGAATGGAGGTTCTCTCCTCCAGGCGCTGACACTACACAGGGCACCGCACTATTTTCCCCCGTGCGAGCCCGCTTTCAAAGTCCAGCTCGGATGTACCCTGAGCCATGCAGGGTATATCGCCACGGCGCAGCCGTACTGCGCAACCCATGGAATCTTTCCCTCTTCTTCCAGCAGCCCGCAGACAGCCCTCGCAGGAAAAAAAATGTCCGAAACTAGTAAGTTTTATACTCTTTTAAAAGTGTTGTTGTGTCACGGAAGGTAATTGTAATATGTTTTGGGATAGTATTTAGTTGTTTAAGCTATCAAATGTATCATGATAGAGCCAAATAAAGAAAATAAAATATGTTGTCGTCGGAGATTTTGAAGTAACGTTAGTCACGTTAGTCTACGTTAGTCACGTTAGTCCCCCGGTGCATTTCCCCAACAGCAAAACTAAACATGCGTTGTTGTCACGACGAATTTTAATATTTTAATATCTTTGGGATAGTATTTAGTTAGTTGTTTATGCTATCAAATGTATTCATGACAGACGGAGCCAAATAAAAAAGATCCACTGGCAGCCATTACTGTTGTGGTTTTTAAGCCCTCTTAAAACTTGTCACACACAGGCCACGGAATTTACTTTCAAGTTATTTTCGCGGAGTATTTAGTTGTTTAAACTTCATATATGTGGTCAATTAATCATTATATTAGATTATAATGAATCATGTCGGAGAATTCGAGGACCGTGTCGTCTCGCATTGGGGCGGCCACAGACGAGATGTACCCGTGTGAGAACTACCCTTTTTCGGCGTAGCCCGAAGCAATTCACCGCTGTATGATATGAATGATCCGTTGTAGATATGTACAGCCTAGGCTACATGCAATTCGTTTCTAATTGTTTTATTTCCCCAAATGTCAAGTGCATTATAAATAACCGCTATTATATTATTGTTATTATTACTCAGAGATAGATTGTATAAATGGTACAATCTCTTAGTTGAACCCCGTTCCATTTGTACACTCTGATTTTACAATATACATTGGGGTCCCAGAGATAGAAATGCCATTATGGGGGTTCATAGCCTAATTCAGGTCAAACTGGGGGTCCCTTGAAATGAAACTGTTTGAAAATCACTGCTAGATCTGTAAAAACATTTTTATGGGGGGGTCTGTCCCTGGCATATCTTTTCTAATGGGGTAGGGTACGCAGGATAATTAGTATCATTTTGGGGGTCCTTGACATGAAAAAGTTTGGGAAGCACTGCTATAGAGGACTAGAAAAGTCCACACCAAAAATAGAAGATATACAAGCTCCCAACACGTTGCAGTGCGACATGTTGTGACTTCTGAGCTTGTAGATTGGCTATTTTCAGTCATTTATTAATTCATGTTATTTTAAGGTGAAAGTGATCAAACTAGCAATAGAATACAACCTGGCAACCTGTTGTAAAGTCATCATTGGACCACAACAGAACATATTACCCAAGCACAAAAGCCTTTTTTTTTAACAATAAGGGAATTCTGAGTTGTAGCACTACTGCCATACAAATAACCTGTTAAGCCAGTGGTTCTGAAACCATCATCACAGTATGACTAAGGGATGTGTCACCATCCTTGCACACAATTGTTATTGTTATTATACACTATCTACAAGTATTCACAAGTACAATGGACAGTATGCACTCTGTAACATTAGGACTTACTCCTGTCATGTTCAAAGTAGAAAGTTCAAGTAAAATATGTGTACTGTTTAATTGAATTAATACTCCTATCATGTTCCTTATAGTAATAGTTTGGCATGCATGATGTAAAACGAAGCAGTTCTTGTCACTGTATTGTTCACACAAGTTGCAGGTGAAGCACATGTGTGTGATGAGCTTTATGTAATGAACACACAAAAGATGTGTAGTTGTCAACCCTTTATTTGAAAAAGAAGAAATTACGGACAGTGTTTTACAGTAAATATGTTCTGTTACATTTTTATGAAGACAGCATAATACAGATAATCTAAACACATAATCAAACTAAGTCATTATTTGAAAAAAAAACCCAAGTGATTAGATTGAAATACATTATGGTAATATATGCTAGTCCAAACAACACATGTCAACACACTGAGAAAAGTTATAAAATTGCACCACTAATGCATGAATATGGCAATTTAATTGGTGTGGAATGTGGGCAAACACTGATTCTCATTGTTATACCTGTATCAGCAGGTCATTATACAAATAATAAAATAAAGTATAGTACATCATGTTTAATGTAAGCTGGACTAAACTGCTGATAATTGACATTGTCAACATAATGCATTTTCTGAAGAAAAAAAGCCCTTATCATTTAACAGCTTTTTTACTCTTGAAGACACATCTTTTAGATTGCAATTCATACTAAAGGCCTTTTCACAAACTGTACACGTAAAGGGCCTTTCTCCTGTATGAGTCATGTGTATTTTTAGATCAGTCATTCGAGAAAAGCCCATGACACAAAATGTACATGTAAAGGGCTCCTAGCCTGTATGAGTCATCATGTGTATTTTTAATTGGCCATTATGAGTTGAAAATTGATTAAAATAATTGATAATGTATATAGCTGGACTAAACTGAATAATTGACATTGTACGTGTCAACATAATGCCTTATTTGAAGAAGAAAAAACACTCATCATTTAACAGCTTTTTCCTCTTTAAGACACGTCTTCATGTGTATTTTTAATTGCTTATTCTGGGTATAGCTTTTGCCACAAACTGTACACTTAAAGGGCCTTTCCCCTGTATGAGTCATCATATGTGTCTTTAGATTACTTATTTGACTACATTCTTTGCCACACACTGTACACATAAAGGGTTTTTCCCCTGTGTGAGTCACCATGTGTAATTTTAGATTACACTTTTGAACAAAGCCTTTGTCACACACTGTACAAACAAATGGCTTTTCCCCTGTATGAGTCATCATGTGTACTTTTAACTCCCCAGTGTGACGACAGCCCTTGCCACAAACTGTACATGTAAAAGGTTTCCCTGTATGAGTCAACATGTGCATTTTTAAGTGCCCATTCTGAGTATAGCCTTTGCCACAAACTGTACACGTAAAGGGCCTTTCCCCTGTATGAGTCATCATGTGTACATTTAAATTCCCATTATTAGTGCAGCCTTTGCCACAAACGGTACACGTAAAAGGTTTTTCCCCTGTATGAGTCAACATGTGCATTTTTAATGCCCCATTATGAATACAGCCCTTGCCACAAACTGTACACGTAAAGGGCTTTTCCCCTGTATGAGTGCTCATGTGTCTTGTTAGATCACACGTTTGACTAAAGCCTTTTTCACAAACTGTACACGTAAAGGGCTTTTCCCCTGTGTGAGTCAACATGTGTCGTTTTAGACTACCCCTTTGATTAAAGCCTTTGTCACAAACTGTACAAACAAACGGCATTTCCCCTGAATGAATCATTGTGTGCGACTTCAGATGTCCCTTCTGATGAAACATTTTGCCACAATCTGCACAACTAAAACATTCCTTACCTGTGTGACTCTTCATGGAGTGACTTTCTTTTGGTGATTTGAGGTCATGGAGCAGGTTGTTGCTCAAAGACAAACGCTTTCCTCCCATGTGTTGTGTATTGTGAGATTTCCGTGTGTTTAAACCAGACTGGTCACCCGTGGTCTCATCCCACTCATCACTGTCTTCAGTGATGTCAGATTCAGAACAGTGTGAAGAGAGGAGCTGATCATCACTAGTTGGTTGTGATGGTCCACAGTCCTCTACATCAGCTTGTGTTTGCATGCTTTTAGATGAGGTGCTGGCTACAGGTTCTGTTAGCATGTTTTCATCATCTTCATGTTTCACTAATAGTAATGTCTCTGTTGATCCACCATCCTCCTCTGATCTTTGAAGTGACTCATCGTGTTCCCCTTTAATCTGTGGATACTCTGGTTCCTCTTTGATCAGACTGGAGGTTCTCTCCTCCTGTTCTTCTTTAATCTGTGGAGACTCTGGTTCCTCTTTGATCAGACTGGAGGTTCTCTCCTCTTGTTCTCCTTTAATCTGTGGATACTCTGGTTCATCTTTAATAAGACTGGAGGTTCTCTCCTCTAGTTCTCCTTTAATCTGTGGAGACTCTGGTTCATCTTTGATCAGACTGGAGGTTTTCTCCTGCTGCTGCTCAGGGAGTACCTCCTCTTTACACACATGGGGGTGTATGGAGTCTAGACAGAAGATACAGAGGAGAATCACATCATTACATGTTTGAACATTAACTCTTGCTGTTAGTTCCATGCCTGCCCTAGTGTTGTTTTGATTTCAGTGTGAAGTGTCATGCTTCATTTCTAAAACAAGCATCTCCTTGTTTCTCAAATGTAAATTATCATTTGCTATACAACCCTATTTCTATCAGATTGTGTTTGTTGTTTTAGAGTGCAACACGTTAATGAGTTAGCTTACTTTAAACAGTCTATGATTATCCATGGTCAACATTTAAATAAATTATTACTTACCACTTGATTCTGTTGTTAATGCTAGTTTAACAGTCACACTAACATGGGGAAAATACTAGAATACTATTGACTATCTATGCAACATTTTCACCAGTTCCTCTTCCATTCCAAATAATCACCATTTCCATTTAGCTTATAATGGTGAAAATAGTAATAGTAGTGAAGGTTTTACCAACCTGCTCTGTGTAGTTTGACAATTGGTTGTAAAACCATATCCAGTAGTCTGCGTTGGCGGTCAGTTTCTTGCTTGATGTGGAAAGCTTCATCCTCGTACTCTGTTAGAATTCTTCCAACAATCCCAAATATCTCTTCAGCAGCAGCAGATAGTCTCTGGTTGACCAAGGACTTCAATGTTTGTAGTAAAGCCATAACTTAAAACCGGCCAAAACAAACTGATACTAGATCTATTTTTAAAGAGCGAAAATCTAAAGTACTAAAGTTTAAAGTAGAACCAACACGAAATGCTTCAGCTATAGTGTAGAAAGTTGAAGTTCAGCTCTTAACAACTAGCAGAGTTTAAAGTGACTCCAAGCAGAATAAACTCTTGTTAAATACTAACAGAGGGCCCTGATGGTCCAATCAGAGTGAGGGGGCGGGACACAAAACTGGCCAATCACTGCTCCCAGGCAATTAAATTAGTTTTATATCAAACATTAAGCAAATTAAACATTATATCAGATTCAGTAAAACAAATAAAAATAAAGTAAAAGCTGCATTATGTAACTTTTCTATTCTACCCCGTATTTGAACCTTGTTGCCTTGATTGAAAACATATTCAGGACACATGTAGAGCAAAATGGAACACATTTAAATAAATTAAATGTCAGTGTAGAATAATAATGACACAATCTCAATGAAAGGCAGCAGCAAACAGGCATGCATGATGATGTTTTTAGCTGTGGTAAAAATAACAGAGTTGTTGCAGAGCTGCAGTTTTCAGGGAGTTTGTTCCAGATGTTACTCTGAATACTATGTTTCAATTCTATATGGTCATAAAGCAAACCTTTACCAGGTGACCTTAGAGGTATGAACGGGTGGCAAGACCTGGCATATTTTTAGGGACATCAGTAAAACACTGGTACAGTAGTCAAGACTAGCCTACTATTGGACATTTTAGTAGCCTACTTTAGTTTTGTCTTTGTTTATTTGAGGACAAACTTGGTATATCCATATTGTACATGGCATAGTAGATTTGTGTGTCGAGAAAAAGGAACTTACTTATAGAACAATAGAGCAAAATATCATTCATCATTTTTATTATATACTGTATGTAAAAGACAGCCCTCTCCCTCTCCACAGTGCAGCAAAGCATTATGGTCATTGTAGTAATCCACCAGTGTCCATGACTAAATGATTTAAATGCAAATGATTCCCAATCCAATGTTCCACTCCATTCACACAATACTGTAGGAGTAGGCTATATGCACATTGCACTCTACTTATCACACTAAAAGGATCACATGCAAATTAGTTGGTCGATCCATTCAGCAATAGGGTTACACACCATAACCCATTATCACCTGTCCATTAACAATGGGACAGACATGCTCCTAAACATTCCACAACCCATTTATTCTAACACGGTAGATAAAGGTGGAATTCCTGTATCCTACGACTAGAAATAATAATGCACTGGTATTGTACAATAAAAAAAATATATAAAAATAATGTTTCATTCATACCAATTGTCAGATAACATATCAACTCACGTCCACAACTACTATTATTTTGTCATAGTTTTAAACATCATCACAGTATGACTAAGGGATGTGTCACCATCCTTGCACAAAATTGTTATTGTTATTATACACTAGATCTACAAGTAGTCACAAGTACAATGGACTCTGTAACATTAGGACTTACTCATGTCATATTCAAAGTAGAAAGTTCAAGTAAAATATGTGTACCGTTTAATTTAATTAATACTCCTATCATGTTCCTTATAGTAATAGTTTGGCATGCAGGATGTAAAACGAAGCAGTTCTTGTCACTGTATTGTTCACAGTACAAGTTGAAGGTGAAGCACATGTGTGTGATGAGCTTTATGTAATGAACACACAAAATATATGTGTAGCTGTCAACCCTTTATTTGAAAAAGAAGAAATTACGGACAGTGTTTTTACAGAGTAAATATGTTCTGTTACATTTTTATGAAGACAGCATAGTACAGATAATCTAAACATATAATCAAACTAAGTCATTATTTGCACAAAAAAACCAAGTGATTAGATTGAAATACATTATGATAATATGCTAGTCCAAACAACACATGTCAACACACAGTTATACAATTGCACCACTAGTGCATGAATATGGCAATTTAATTGGTGTGGAATGAGTACTGTATCAGCAGGTCATTATACAAATAATAAAATAAAGTATAGTACATCATGTTTAATGTAAGCTGGACTAAACTGCTGATAATTGACATTGTAAACATAAAGCATTTTCTGAAGAAAAAAGCCCTTATCATTTAACAGCGTTTTCTTCTTGAAGACACATCTTCATGTGCGATTTTAGATTGCAATTCATACTAAAGCCCTTTTCACAAACTGTACAAGTAAAGGGCCTTTCCCCTGTATGAGTCATGTGTATTTTTAGATCAGTCATTCGAGAAAAGCCCATGCCACAAAATGTACATGTAAAGGGCTCCTAGCCTGTATGAGTCACCATGTGTATTTTTAATTGGCCATTATGAGTTGAAAATTGATTAAAATAATTGATGTATAGTCCATGTTTAATGTATATAGCTGGACTAAACTGAATAATTGACATTACGTGTCAACATAATGCCTTATTTGAAGAAGAAAAAACACTCATCATTTAACAGCTTTTTCCTCTTTAAGACACGTCTTCATGTGTATTTTTAATTTCCCATTCTGAGTATAGCCTTTGCCACAAACTGTGCACGTAAAGGGCCTTTCCCCTGTGTGACTCATCATGTGTTTTTTTAGATCGCCCCTATGAACAAAGCCTTTGCCACAAACAGTACAAGTAATGGGCCTTTCCCCTGTGTGACTCATCATGTGACGTTTAAGATCACTATTTTGACTAAAGCAAGTGCTGCAAACTGTGCAGGCAAATGGCTTTTCCCCTGAATGAATCACTGTGTGCTTCTTCAGATGTTCCTTCAGATTAAACATTTTACCACAATCTGCACAGCTAAAACATTTCTTACCTGTATGAGTCGTCATGTGTACATTTAACTCCCCAGTGTGACGACAGCCCTTGCCACAAACGGTACACGTAAAAGGTTTTTCCCCTGTATGAGTCAACATGTGTATTTTTAATGCCCAATTTTGAATGCAGCCCTTGCCACAAACTGTACACATAAAGGGTTTTTCCCCTGTGTGAGTCATCATGTGTAATTTTAGATTACACTTTTGAACAAAGCCTTTGTCACACACTGTACAAACAAATGTCTTTTCCCCTGTATGAGTCATCATGTGTACTTTTAACTCCCATGTTTGACGGCAGCCCTTGCCACAGACTGTACACATAAAGGGCCTTTCCCCTGTATGAGTCCTCATGTGACGTTTTAGATCACTATTTTGACTAAAGCAAGTGCTGCAAACTGTGCAGGCAAATGGCTTTTCCCCTGAATGAATCACTGTGTGCTTCTTCAGATGTTCCTTCTGATTAAACATTTTGCCACAATCTGCACAGCTAAAACATTTACCTGTCTCTGTTTCTTTTGTTTTTTCCCCTGTATGAGTCGTCATGTGTGATTTTAGATTACCCTTTAGACTAAAGCCTCTGCCACAAACTGTACACGTAAAGGGTTTTTCCCCTGTGTGAGTAAACATGTGTAATTTTAGACTACCCCTTTGATTAAAGCCTTTGTCACACACTGTACAAACAAATGGCTTTTCCCCTGAATGAATCATTGTGTGCTTCTTCATATGTTCCTTGCGATTAAACATTTTACCACAATCTGCACAACTAAAACATTTCTTACCTATTTGACTCATGGAGTTACTTTGTTTGGGTGATTTGAGGTCATGGAGCAGCTTGTTGCTCAAAGACAAACTCTTTCCTACCATGTGTTGTGTATTGTGAGATTTCAGTGTGTTTAAACCAGACTGGTCATCCATGGTCTCATCACTGTCTTCAGTGATGTCAGATTCAGAACAGTGTGAAGAGAGGAGCTCATCATCACTAGTTGGTTGTGATGGTCCACAGTCCTCTACATCAGCTTGTGTTTGCATGCTTTTAGATGAGGTGCTGGCTACAGGTTCTGTTAGCATGTTTTCACCATCTTCATGTTTCACTAATAGTAATGTCTCTGTTGATCCACCATCCTCCTCTGATGTTTGAAGTAGCTCATCGTGTTCCCCTTTAATCTGTGGATACTCTGGTTCCTCTTTGATCAGACTGGAGGTTCTCTCCTCTTGTTCTCCTTTAATCTGTGGATACTCTGGTTCCTCTTTGATCAGACTGGAGGTTCTCTCCTCTTGTTCTCCTTTAATCTGTCGAGACTCTGGTTCATATTTGATAAGACTGTAGGTTCTCTCCTCCTGTTCTTCTTTAATCTGTAGAGACTGGTTCATCTTTGATAAGACTGGAGGTTCTCTCCTGCTGCTGCTCAGGGAATACCTCCTCTTTACACACAATGGGGTGCATGGAGTCTAGACAGAAGATACAGAGGAGAAACACATCATTACATGTTTGAACATGAACTCTTGCTGTTAATTCCATACCTGCCCTAATGTTGTTTTGATTTCAGTGTGAAGTGTCATGCAAATGTTTGTCTTACTTCAACAAAAACAAAGCATCTCCTTGTTTCTCAAATGTAAATTATCATTTGCTATACAACCCTATTGCTATCAGATTGTGTTGTTTGTTGTTTTAGAGTGCAACACGTTTAATGAGTTAGTGTAACAGACTTCTTTTCAGAATGCCTGCATTTACACTTGGTTGCATGGTGAAAATAGTCTGTCTACAAGCTCATGTGTTGTGAGCCCTATACAAATGCAATCCATATCAATTTTGTATTTGATTTTGTTCAAATTACAGATGAGGAGGTCACATGGAGGAAGTGGAGATGATGGTGATGGATAAATAAAATGGATAATAAAAATGGTAAGAACATTTTCACATTTTGTCACATGTCACATTTTAGCACATGAATAGAAATTAGAAAATGGCTGGGTTTTACCCACAGGGCAACTGTTAAGTCATGGATCACAAGCCAGAGAAATGATTAAGGTGAAAATAATTGATTTAATTAATTCTGTGATTTCAGACGAACTTTCGCTGGAGGAAGACCTATCGAATTCAAATGCAACCTCTGCTGGAAAGGCTACCACCAGTCGGGTTTCCCTGACCCTCTACTATACGCAACATCCAGACCTCAAGGAACGCACCCAGCTTTCCGTGCTCGGACATACAGACACATACTGACTCCACTCAGAAGAGAATTGGTGTTTTAAAGACTTAAGCACTTAAACTTGAACTGATACGTCTTCTAAATCCTCACAGATTTTAGTTAAAACGTTTGCTGCAAAAGAATATATATTTACAGATTTGTGCCACATTTTCACGATGTTTCAAAATTAGCAAATCTACAAGCTCGTTTTCAACAGCTTACATCTTTTTAAATAATGGTTAAAGTGGCTAAAACCAGGGGATCTTGGACTTCAGTGAGGGGGACCTGGGGTCTGAGAGCCGGAGACGTTGGACAGGGTGCATTTTGGAACTTCTGGTGGCGGCCACCACCAGTCAGGCTTCATAAAGGAAGGAAACGGACAGGCACGGCAGGCAGCTCATCAAACGGTGGTCCGTGGCTCAAATGCTGAATAACTTTGGCATGAAAAGGGTTCAAACCCACCGCTATAGGGGTTTCCAAATGGACTCTTGAATGTATGCTGCACGATTTCTTGCTCAAAAGGTGAATCTCGATTTTGTGTTCTGTTTATTGCTGTGTAACTGTTATTGCAACATTACTGGGCCTACATAACTAACTCCACACAGAATAGACTTGGTGTTTTATAGAAGTTAAACTTGAGAACTGATTCCACAAAATTTCTAAATCCTTGCAGATTTTAGTTAAAACGTTCACTGTGTTTGGGCCACATTTTCACGATTTTTCGATAGCAAATCTACAAGCTCATGAGCTTGTAGATCTGCCAACAATCTAACGGCTTTTAAAATTATGGTTAAAGTGTTTAAATGGTATGACTGTTTTCTGAAAAGTCTAGATGTTTCTGTATCATTGGTGTTCGAACGATTTACTCCAATCTGAAAATATGTTGTTCCAGGGACCACGCTACGAGCTTTTAGGTCTGCTATTTAGTTTTATCCTGAAAATGTGCAAATCTTTGAATATATATTGTTTCAGAGCAAACGTTTTTAACTCATCTTTGCTTCTGGGTTAGCCCCTCTCGGAACCCTCCATAAAGCTTTTATGAAATTTGGAGCTTTAGGTAGGGTTCCTGGACATTACAAAATGTTCGAATGGGGATGTTGGAACGCGGACATAAACAAACTCTGCGTTAAGTCGAACTGCGCACTATGACGACGTTTTTTCTTGTGATGGCTTCTGAATGTGCGAACTATAAGTACCTATACATACCTCATAGCTATAGCGCCACTAGCTAGCCAGATAGGCGGTACAATGAGGTGTCAATAAACAAGGTAGGAAGAAGCGACATTTTTAATCAAACATAGATTAAAAATACTTAACGGCTTCCGCAAAACAGGAGATAATCTCAGAGGTATGTATAGGTACTTATAGTTTGCACATTCAGAAGCCATCACAGGAAAAAACGTCGTAAAACACAAACGGGTTTACATGTATTTATGTGTGCATACCAGGTGGCAGCCGGCCCTGGACCAGGACCCCATGGTATAAAGTCTTAAAAATGTCAGAAACTTTACTACCATTGGGTTCTGCTTGTGGGGCTACTTCTGGGTAGTCCCTGGAACAAGATATTTCCAGATACTGTAGGTGTCTGCGGCCAATTTCATAATATTTCTGGGGTCCTTGACATAACATAATTTGAGAACCACTAATATAGAAACATAGGTTTTTCAGAAAAATGTTCTGGTGGTTTCAGGAAAGTTGGTGTTTTACTGTTTTATAGATTTTAGAAGCCAGTGCTTCTCAAAGAGTGGTCTTAAAGTGCATTCTCAGCAAAATGACATAAAAATCAACCACTTGTATTCTAAACTTGGTTGTTTACATATTTTTTCTATGTGCCTATGTTTAATGGCTGTCTAAATTATTTCATTGTAACCTTTTTTTTCCTAATAAAGAAACAAAATTAAGTATGCATTTGCTGCTTTATTATGTTTCTATAAATACGTGGGGGGGAGGTGAGCATGGGGGAGGAGGGGTGCGGGGTCGCAATATATATGGGGGGGGGGTGTAATAAGACAGCTCCATGCTGTCCTGCTGCTGCCGTCCGTAGCTGACGTTCGAGTCGCGGCAGAGAAGCGGGCGCCGGCTACACCCCAAGGGGCCAGCTAGGCACTCCAATGTTGAAGCGCTGGTCCCTAGTGGTAAGAGGAAGGACTGCAGGCGGACCCGTGGATTCTTGACGAGGAAACCCCGTGCAACCGAGCGCTCAATGTTAAAGCCCAGCTGCACTTCCGCATTTGGACACCACATTTTTTGTCCAAATGCGGAAGTGAAATGCTGGATCAGCAAATAGACGGTACTTCCAGTAGCCTTCCGGGTGCTTCAAAACGCCACTGAGCAACTTCCACTGACATGAATAGCGATGGGGGCGGAGCTTCGCGCCAGTTTAGTCTCTATCCTTTTAATACTCTATGGGCTACACACGCGACGGCCGGCGCGGCCCACGCTGATCAAGAACGACGCGCCCACATCGCGGCACGCGCCCGGCGGAGGACACGATCGGCGGCGCGCGAGTACCGCCTCGCGCCGGCGGCGCGCCATGACTTGCTAGCTGGGATAGTCCCCGTGATTAACGAAAGCTGTTTACAAAAAGATTCATTGCACTCAGATTAATATTATCATAATGACCCAACGTCATATGTATATTAGACACTGTATGCTTCAATTTACAGCTGAAATGAACACTATTTCATAACAAAAACATAAAATAACATCAGTGTTTTCAAAGAGCCCTCTCACCTCATAGGAACACGGAATGTCGGAATCCACTGCGGTAGCTACGGTAACACCACTAGGACATACAGAGCGGCAGCTACGGGAACACCACTAGGACAAACAGTGTGATATGCAGTGAACCAAAGTGCTATAAATATATCTTAGTTTGAACAACAAAACTATGTCTGGTACTGCTCAATAGTGGGCATGAACAACTCAATGTAACTAACTATTTAACTGTTACATTAGCTTACTTTAAACAGTTTATGATTATCCATGGTCAACATTTAAATAAATTATTATTTACCACTTGATTCTGTTGTTAATGCTAGTTTAACAGTCACACTAACATGAATGGGGGAAATACAAGAATAGAATAATAATGACACAATCTCAATGAAAGGCAGCAGCAAACAGGCATGCATGATGATGTTTTTAGATGTGGTAAAAATAACAGAGTTGTTGCAGAGCTGCAGTTTTCAGGGAGTTTGTTCCAGATGTTACTCTGAATACTATGTTTTAATTCTATATGGTCATAAAGCAAACCTTTACCAGGTGACCTCCACAGTGCAGCAAAGCATTATGGTCATTGTAGTAATCCACCAGTGTCCATGACTAAATTATTTAAATGCAAATGATTCCCAATCCAATGTTCCACTCCATTCACACAATACTGTAGGAGTAGGCTATATGCACATTGCACTCTACTTATCACACTAAAAGGATCACATGCAAATTAGTTGGTCGATCCATTCAGCAATAGGGTTACACACCCTAACCCATTATCACCTGTCCATTAACAATGGGACAGACATGCTCCTAAACAACAACGACTAGAAATAATAATGCACTGGTATTGTACAATAAAAAAAAATATATAAAAATAATGTTTCATTCATACCAATTGTCAGATAACATATCAACTCACGTCCACAACTACTATTATTTTGTCATAGTTTTAAACATCATCACAGTATGACTAAGGGATTTGTCACCATCCTTGCACAAAATTGTTATTGTTATTATACACTAGATCTACAAGTAGTCACAAGTACAATGGACTCTGTAACATTAGGACTTACTCCTGTCATGTTCAAAGTAGAAAGTTCAAGTAAAATATGTGTACCGTTTAATTTAATTAATACTCCTATCATGTTCCTTATAGTAATAGTTTGGCATGCAGGATGTAAAACGAAGCAGTTCTTGTCACTGTATTGTTCACAGTACAAGTTGAAGGTGAAGCACATGTGTGTGATGAGCTTTATGTAATGAACACACAAAATATATGTGTAGCTGTCAACCCTTTATTTGAAAAAGAAGAAATTACGGACAGTGTTTTTACAGAGTAAATATGTTCTGTTACATTTTTATGAAGACAGCATAGTACAGATAATCTAAACATATAATCAAACTAAGTCATTATTTGCACAAAAAAACCAAGTGATTAGATTGAAATACATTATGATAATATGCTAGTCCAAACAACACATGTCAACACACAGTTATACAATTGCACCACTAGTGCATGAATATGGCAATTTAATTGGTGTGGAATGTGTACTGTATCAGCAGGTCATTATACAAATAATAAAATAAAGTATAGTACATCATGTTTAATGTAAGCTGGACTAAACTGCTGATAATTGACATTGTCAACATAATGCATTTTCTGAAGAAAAAAGCCCTTATCATTTAACAGCTTTTTCTTCTTGAAGACACATCTTCATGTGCGATTTTAGATTGCAATTCATACTAAAGCCCTTTTCACAAACTGTACACGTAAAGGGCCTTTCCCCTGTATGAGTCATGTGTATTTTTAGATCAGTCATTCGAGAAAAGCCCATGCCACAAAATGTACATGTAAAGGGCTCCTAGCCTGTATGAGTCACCATGTGTATTTTTAATTGGCCATTATGAGTTGAAAATGTATTAAAATAATTGATAATGTATATAGCTGGACTAAACTGAATAATTGACATTACGTGTCAACATAATGCCTTATTTGAAGAAGAAAAAACACTCATCATTTAACAGCTTTTTCCTCTTTAAGACACGTCTTCATGTGTATTTTTAATTGCTTATTCTGGGTATAGCTTTTGCCACAAACTGTACACTTAAAGGGCCTTTCCCCTGTATGAGTCATCATATGTGCCTTTAGATTACTTATTTGACTACATTCTTTGCCACACACTGTACACATAAAGGGTTTTCCCCCTGTATGAGTCCTCATGTGTACATTTAACTCCCCAGTGTGACGGCAGCCCTTGCCACAAACTGTACATGTAAAAGGCCTTTCCCCTGTATGAGTCAACATGTGTATTTTTAATGCCCCATTATGAATACAGCCCTTGCCACAAACTGTACACGCAAAGGGCCTTTCCCCTGTATGAGTCCTCATGTGTACATTTAACTCCCCAGTGTGACGGCAGCCCTTGCCACAAACTGTACACGTAAAGGGCCTTTCCCCTGTATGAGTCCTCATGTGTACATTTAACTCCCCAGTTTGACGGCAGCCCTTGCCACAAACTGTACACAAAAAGGGCCTTTCCCCTGTATGAGTCATCATATGTGTATTTAGATCACGTATTTGTCTACATTCTTTGCCACACACTGTACACATAAAGGGTTTTTCCCCTGTGTGAGTCACCATGTGTAATTTTAGATTACACTTTTGAACAAAGCCTTTGTCACACACTGTACAAACAAATGTCTTTTCCCCTGTATGAGTCATCATGTGTACTTTTAACTCCCCAGTGTGACGACAGCCCTTGCCACAAACTGTACACGTAAAAGGTTTCCCTGTATGAGTCAACATGTGCATTTTTAATGCCCCATTATGAATACAGCCCTTGCCACAAAATGTACACGTAAAGGGCCTTTCCCCTGTATGAGTCCTCATGTGTACATTTAACTCCCCAGTGTGACGGCAGCCCTTGCCACAAACTGTACACGTAAAGGGCTTTTCCCCTGTATGAGTGCTCATGTGTCTTGTTAGATCACACGTTTGACTAAAGCCTTTTTCACAAACTGTACACGTAAAGGGCTTTTCCCCTGTGTGAGTCAACATGTGTCGTTTTAGACTACCCCTTTGATTAAAGCCTTTGTCACAAACTGTACAAACAAATGGCATTTCCCCTGAATGAATCATTGTGTGCGACTTCAGATGTCCCTTCTGATGAAACATTTTGCCACAATCTGCACAACTAAAACATTCCTTACCTGTGTGACTCTTCATGGAGTGACTTTCTTTTGGTGATTTGAGGTCATGGAGCAGGTTGTTGCTCAAAGACAAACGCTTTCCTCCCATGTGTTGTGTATTGTGAGATTTCCGTGTGTTTAAACCAGACTGGTCACCCGTGGTCTCATCCCACTCATCACTGTCTTCAGTGATGTCAGATTCAGAACAGTGTGAAGAGAGGAGCTGATCATCACTAGTTGGTTGTGATGGTCCACAGTCCTCTACATCAGCTTGTGTTTGCATGCTTTTAGATGAGGTGCTGGCTACAGGTTCTGTTAGCATGTTTTCATCATCTTCATGTTTCACTAATAGTAATGTCTCTGTTGATCCACCATCCTCCTCTGATCTTTGAAGTGGCTCATCGTGTTCCCCTTTAATCTGTGGATACTCTGGTTCCTCTTTGATCAGACTGGAGGTTCTCTCCTCCTGTTCTTCTTTAATCTGTGGAGACTCTGGTTCATCTTTGATAAGACTGGAGGTTCTCTCCTGCTGTTCTTTAATCTGTAGAGACTCTGGTTCATCTTTGATAAGACTGGAGGTTCTCTCCTGCTGTTCTTCTTTAATCTGTAGAGACTCTGGTTCATCTTTGATAAGACTGGAGGTTCTCTCCTCCTGTTCTTCTTTAATCCGTAGAGACTCTGGTTCATCTTTGATAAGACTGGAGGTTCTCTCCTGCTGTTCTTCTTTAATCTGTAGAGACTGGTTCATCTTTGATAAGACTGGAGGTTCTCTCCTGCTGCTGCTCAGGGAATACCTCCTCTTTACACACAATGGGGTGCATGGAGTCTAGACAGAAGATACAGAGGAGAAACACATCATTACATGTTTGAACATGAACTCTTGCTGTTAGTTCCATACCTGCCCTAGTGTTGTTTTGATTTCAGTGTGAATTGTCATGCAAATGATTGTCTTACTTCAACAATGCTTCATTTCTAAAACAAGCATCTCATTGTTTCTCAAATGTAAATTATCATTTGCTATACAACCCTACTGCTATCAGATTGTGTTGTTTGTTGTTTTAGAGTGCAACACGTTTAATGAGTTAGTGTAACGGACTTCTTTTAGTAGTCAAAGACACGAACAGGAACTTCAGGGGACAGTTTATTCTGTAAGAACAGACAAATAAAACACTTATTTGTTATTGGAACTGGTCCACTGCTTAGCCTCAGACTGTCTCATAGGAACACAGAATCCACTATTTTTTAGCCTAACAGTAGCTTACCTGTCTAATACTCGTTTTCATTTTATTATAAGAGGTCTTCTTAAATACAAATACAATATTGAAATGAGAATAACATAGCAGCATACTGGGCTCAACATTGAGTTTGCAATTACAGAAGAACTACCATCAAAACAATAAATTATAACAAGTTATAGTTGGTACAATATATATAGCACATACCTGTAAGAACAGACAAATAAAACACTTATTTGTTATTGGAACTGGTCCACTGCTTAGCCTCAGACTGTCTGTGGGCAACACAAAAAGTAAACTTTATTTTAGCGCAAAAAAACTAGAACACTGCGTGACGTCATCACTAGTCCCCGTGATAAACCAAAAGCTGTTTACAAAAAGATTCATTGCAATCAGATTAATATTATCATAATGACCCAACGTCATATGTATATTAGACACTGTATGCTTCAATTTACAGCTGAAATGAACACTATTTCATAACAAAAACATAAAATAACATCAGTGTTTTCAAAGAGCCCTCTCACCTCATAGGAACACGGAATCCACTGAGGTAGCTACGGTAACACCACTAGGACATACAGAGCGGCAGCTACGGGAACACCACTAGGACAAACAGTGTGATATGCAGTGAGATTATGTTGCAGTGAGAGTGCAACACGTTTAATGAGTTAGTGTAACAGACTTCTTTTCAGAATGCCTGCATTTACACTTGGTTGCATGGTGAAAATAGTCTGTCTACAAGCTCATGTGTTGTGAGCCCTATACAAATGCAATCCATATCAATTTTGTATTTGATTTTGTTCAAATTACAGATGAGGAGGTCACATGGAGGAAGTGGAGATGATGGTGATGGATAAATAAAATGGATAATAAAAATGGTAAGAACATTTTCACATTTTGTCACATGTCACATTTTAGCACATGAATAGAAATTAGAAAATGGCTGGGTTTTACCCACAGGGCAACTGTTAAGTCATGGATCACAAGCCAGAGAAATGATTAAGGTGAAAATAATTTATTTAATTAATTCTGTGATTTCAGACGAACTTTCGCTGGAGGAAGACCTATCGAATTAAAATGCAACCTCTGCTGGAAAGGCTACCACCAGTCGGGTTTCCCTGACCCTCTACTATACGCAACATCCAGACCTCAAGGAACGCACCCAGCTTTCCGTGCTCGGACATACAGACACATACTGACTCCACTCAGAAGAGAATTGGTGTTTTAAAGACTTAAGCACTTAAACTTGAACTGATACGTCTTCTAAATCCTCACAGATTTTAGTTAAAACGTTTGCTGCAAAAGAATATATATTTACAGATTTGTGCCACATTTTCACGATGTTTCAAAATTAGCAAATCTACAAGCTCGTTTTCAACAGCTTACATCTTTTTAAATAATGGTTAAAGTGGCTAAAACCAGGGGATCTTGGACTTCAGTGAGGGGGACCTGGGGTCTGAGAGCCGGAGACGTTGGACAGGGTGCATTTTGGAACTTCTGGTGGCGGCCACCACCAGTCAGGCTTCATAAAGGAAGGAAACGGACAGGCACGGCAGGCAGCTCATCAAACGGTGGTCCGTGGCTCAAATGCTGAATAACTTTGGCATGAAAAGGGTTCAAACCCACCGCTATAGGGGTTTCAAAATGGACTCTTGAATGTATGCTGCACGATTTCTTGCTCAAAAGGTGAATCTCGATTTTGTGTTCTGTTTATTGCTGTGTAACTGTTATTGCAACATTACTGGGCCTACATAACTAACTCCACACAGAATAGACTTGGTGTTTTATAGAAGTTAAACTTGAGAACTGATTCCACAAAATTTCTAAATCCTTGCAGATTTTAGTTAAAACGTTTACTGTGTTTGGGCCACATTTTCACGATTTTTCGATAGCAAATCTACAAGCTCATGAGCTTGTAGATCTGCCAACAATCTAACGGCTTTTAAAATTATGGTTAAAGTGTTTAAATGGTATGACTGTTTTCTGAAAAGTCTAGATGTTTCTGTATCATTGGTGTTCGAACGATTTACTCCAATCTGAAAATATGTTGTTCCAGGGACCACGCTACGAGCTTTTAGGTCTGCTATTTAGTTTTATCCTGAAAATGTGCAAATCTTTGAATATATATTGTTTCAGAGCAAACGTTTTTAACTCATCTTTGCTTCTGGGTTAGCCCCTCTCGGAACCCTCCATAAAGCTTTTATGAAATTTGGAGCTTTAGGTAGGGTTCCTGGACATTACAAAATGTTCGAATGGGGATGTTGGAACGCGGACATAAACAAACTCTGCGTTAAGTCGATCTGCGCACTATGACGACGTTTTTTCTTGTGATGGCTTCTGAATGTGCGAACTATAAGTACCTATACATACCTCATAGCTATAGCGCCACTAGCTAGCCAGATAGGCGGTACAATGAGGTGTCAATAAACAAGGTAGGAAGAAGCGACATTTTTAATCAAACATAGATTAAAAATACTTAACGGCTTCCGCAAAACAGGAGATAATCTCAGAGGTATGTATAGGTACTTATAGTTTGCACATTCAGAAGCCATCACAGGAAAAAACGTCGTAAAACACAAACGTGTTTACATGTATTTATGTGTGCATACCAGGTGGCAGCCGGCCCTGGACCAGGACCCCATGGTATAAAGTCTTAAAAATGTCAGAAACTTTACTACCATTGGGTTCTGCTTGTGGGGCTACTTCTGGGTAGTCCCTGGAACAAGATATTTCCAGATACTGTAGGTGTCTGCGGCCAATTTCATAATATTTCTGGGGTCCTTGACATAACATAATTTGAGAACCACTAATATAGAAACATAGGTTTTTCAGAAAAATGTTCTGGTGGTTTCAGGAAAGTTGGTGTTTTACTGTTTTATAGATTTTAGAAGCCAGTGGTTCTCAAAGAGTGGTCTTAAAGTGCATTCTCAGCAAAATGACATAAAAATCAACCACTTGTATTCTAAACTTGGTTGTTTACATATTTTTTCTATGTGCCTATGTTTAATGGCTGTCTAAATTATTTCATTGTAACCTTTTTTTTCCTAATAAAGAAACAAAATTAAGTATGCATTTGCTGCTTTATTATGTTTCTATAAATACGTGGGGGGGAGGTGAGCATGGGGGAGGAGGGGTGCGGGGTCGCAATATATATGGGGGGGGGGGGTGTAATAAGACAGCTCCATGCTGTCCTGCTGCTGCCGTCCGTAGCTGACGTTCGAGTCGCGGCAGAGAAGCGGGCGCCGGCTACACCCCAAGGGGCCAGCTAGGCACTCCAATGTTGAAGCGCTGGTCCCTAGTGGTAAGAGGAAGGACTGCAGGCGGACCCGTGGATTCTTGACGAGGAAACCCCGTGCAACCGAGCGCTCAATGTTAAAGCCCAGCTGCACTTCCGCATTTGGACACCAAATTTTTTGTCCAAATGCGGAAGTGAAATGCTGGATCAGCAAATAGACGGTACTTCCAGTAGCCTTCCGGGTGCTTCAAAACGCCACTGAGCAACTTCCACTGACATGAATAGCGATGGGGGCGGAGCTTCGCGCCAGTTTAGTCTGTATCCTTTTAATACTCTATGGGCTACACACGCGACGGCCGGCGCGGCCCACGCTGATCAAGAACGACGCGCCCACATCGCGGCACGCGCCCGGCGGAGGACACGATCGGCGGCGCGCGTGTACCGCCTCGCGCCGGCGGCGCGCCATGACTTGCTAGCTGGGATAGTCCCCGTGATTAACGAAAGCTGTTTACAAAAAGATTCATTGCACTCAGATTAATATTATCATAATGACCCAACGTCATATGTATATTAGACACTGTATGCTTCAATTTACAGCTGAAATGAACACTATTTCATAACAAAAACATAAAATAACATCAGTGTTTTCAAAGAGCCCTCTCACCTCATAGGAACACGGAATCCACTGCGGTAGCTACGGTAACACCACTAGGACATACAGAGCGGCAGCTACGGGAACACCACTAGGACAAACAGTGTGATATGCAGTGAACCAAAGTGCTATAAATATATCTTAGTTTGAACAACAAAACTATGTCTGGTACTGCTCAATAGTGGGCATGAACAACTCAATGTAACTAACTATTTAACTGTTACATTAGCTTACTTTAAACAGTTTATGATTATCCATGGTCAACATTTAAATAAATTATTATTTACCACTTGATTCTGTTGTTAATGCTAGTTTAACAGTCACACTAACATGAATGGGGGAAATACAAGAATAGAATAATAATGACACAATCTCAATGAAAGGCAGCAGCAAACAGGCATGCATGATGATGTTTTTAGATGTGGTAAAAATAATAGAGTTGTTGCAGAGCTGCAGTTTTCAGGGAGTTTGTTCCAGATGTTACTCTGAATACTATGTTTTAATTCTATATGGTCATAAAGCAAACCTTTACCAGGTGACCTCCACAGTGCAGCAAAGCATTATGGTCATTGTAGTAATCCACCAGTGTCCATGACTAAATTATTTAAATGCAAATGATTCCCAATCCAATGTTCCACTCCATTCACACAATACTGTAGGAGTAGGCTATATGCACATTGCACTCTACTTATCACACTAAAAGGATCACATGCAAATTAGTTGGTCGATCCATTCAGCAATAGGGTTACACACCCTAACCCATTATCACCTGTCCACTAACAATGGGACAGACATGCTCCTAAACAACAACGACTAGAAATAATAATGCACTGGTATTGTACAATAAAAAAAATATATATAAAAATAATGTTTCATTCATACCAATTGTCAGATAACATATCAACTCACGTCCACAACTACTATTATTTTGTCATAGTTTTAAACATCATCACAGTATGACTAAGGGATTTGTCACCATCCTTGCACAAAATTGTTATTGTTATTATACACTAGATCTACAAGTAGTCACAAGTACAATGGACTCTGTAACATTAGGACTTACTCATGTCATGTTCAAAGTAGAAAGTTCAAGTAAAATATGTGTACCGTTTAATTTAATTAATACTCCTATCATGTTCCTTATAGTAATAGTTTGGCATGCAGGATGTAAAACGAAGCAGTTCTTGTCACTGTATTGTTCACAGTACAAGTTGAAGGTGAAGCACATGTGTGTGATGAGCTTTATGTAATGAACACACAAAATATATGTGTAGCTGTCAACCCTTTATTTGAAAAAGAAGAAATTACGGACAGTGTTTTTACAGAGTAAATATGTTCTGTTACATTTTTATGAAGACAGCATAGTACAGATAATCTAAACATATAATCAAACTAAGTCATTATTTGAAGAAACAACACATGTCAACACACAAAGAAAAGTTATACAATTGCACCACTAGTGCATGAATATGGCAATTTAATTGGTGTGGAATGTGGGCAAACACTGATTCTCATTGTTATACCTGTATCAGCAGGTCATTATCATTATCATTATCATTTAACAGCTTTTTCTTCTTGAAGACACATCTTCATGTGCGATTTTAGATTGCAATTCATACTAAAGCCCTTTTCACAAACTGTACACGTAAAGGGCCTTTCCCCTGTATGAGTCATGTGTATTTTTAGATCAGTCATTCGAGAAAAGCCCATGCCACAAAATGTACATGTAAAGGGCTCCTAGCCTGTATGAGTCACCATGTGTATTTTTAATTGGCCATTATGAGTTGAAAATGTATTAAAATAATTGATAATGTATATAGCTGGACTAAACTGAATAATTGACATTACGTGTCAACATAATGCCTTATTTGAAGAAGAAAAAACACTCATCATTTAACAGCTTTTTCCTCTTTAAGACACGTCTTCATGTGTATTTTTAATTGCTTATTCTGGGTATAGCTTTTGCCACAAACTGTACACTTAAAGGGCCTTTCCCCTGTATGAGTCATCATATGTGCCTTTAGATTACTTATTTGACTACATTCTTTGCCACACACTGTACACATAAAGGGTTTTCCCCCTGTATGAGTCCTCATGTGTACATTTAACTCCCCAGTGTGACGGCAGCCCTTGCCACAAACTGTACATGTAAAAGGCCTTTCCCCTGTATGAGTCAACATGTGTATTTTTAATGCCCCATTATGAATACAGCCCTTGCCACAAACTGTACACGCAAAGGGCCTTTCCCCTGTATGAGTCCTCATGTGTACATTTAACTCCCCAGTGTGACGGCAGCCCTTGCCACAAACTGTACACGTAAAGGGCCTTTCCCCTGTATGAGTCCTCATGTGTACATTTAACTCCCCAGTTTGACGGCAGCCCTTGCCACAAACTGTACACAAAAAGGGCCTTTCCCCTGTATGAGTCATCATATGTGTATTTAGATCACGTATTTGTCTACATTCTTTGCCACACACTGTACACATAAAGGGTTTTTCCCCTGTGTGAGTCACCATGTGTAATTTTAGATTACACTTTTGAACAAAGCCTTTGTCACACACTGTACAAACAAATGTCTTTTCCCCTGTATGAGTCATCATGTGTACTTTTAACTCCCCAGTGTGACGACAGCCCTTGCCACAAACTGTACACGTAAAAGGTTTCCCTGTATGAGTCAACATGTGCATTTTTAATGCCCCATTATGAATACAGCCCTTGCCACAAAATGTACACGTAAAGGGCCTTTCCCCTGTATGAGTCCTCATGTGTACATTTAACTCCCCAGTGTGACGGCAGCCCTTGCCACAAACTGTACACGTAAAGGGCTTTTCCCCTGTATGAGTGCTCATGTGTCTTGTTAGATCACACGTTTGACTAAAGCCTTTTTCACAAACTGTACACGTAAAGGGCTTTTCCCCTGTGTGAGTCAACATGTGTCGTTTTAGACTACCCCTTTGATTAAAGCCTTTGTCACAAACTGTACAAACAAATGGCATTTCCCCTGAATGAATCATTGTGTGCGACTTCAGATGTCCCTTCTGATGAAACATTTTGCCACAATCTGCACAACTAAAACATTCCTTACCTGTGTGACTCTTCATGGAGTGACTTTCTTTTGGTGATTTGAGGTCATGGAGCAGGTTGTTGCTCAAAGACAAACGCTTTCCTCCCATGTGTTGTGTATTGTGAGATTTCCGTGTGTTTAAACCAGACTGGTCACCCGTGGTCTCATCCCACTCATCACTGTCTTCAGTGATGTCAGATTCAGAACAGTGTGAAGAGAGGAGCTGATCATCACTAGTTGGTTGTGATGGTCCACAGTCCTCTACATCAGCTTGTGTTTGCATGCTTTTAGATGAGGTGCTGGCTACAGGTTCTGTTAGCATGTTTTCATCATCTTCATGTTTCACTAATAGTAATGTCTCTGTTGATCCACCATCCTCCTCTGATCTTTGAAGTGGCTCATCGTGTTCCCCTTTAATCTGTGGATACTCTGGTTCCTCTTTGATCAGACTGGAGGTTCTCTCCTCCTGTTCTTCTTTAATCTGTGGAGACTCTGGTTCATCTTTGATAAGACTGGAGGTTCTCTCCTGCTGTTCTTTAATCTGTAGAGACTCTGGTTCATCTTTGATAAGACTGGAGGTTCTCTCCTGCTGTTCTTCTTTAATCTGTAGAGACTCTGGTTCATCTTTGATAAGACTGGAGGTTCTCTCCTCCTGTTCTTCTTTAATCCGTAGAGACTCTGGTTCATCTTTGATAAGACTGGAGGTTCTCTCCTGCTGTTCTTCTTTAATCTGTAGAGACTGGTTCATCTTTGATAAGACTGGAGGTTCTCTCCTGCTGCTGCTCAGGGAATACCTCCTCTTTACACACAATGGGGTGCATGGAGTCTAGACAGAAGATACAGAGGAGAAACACATCATTACATGTTTGAACATGAACTCTTGCTGTTAGTTCCATACCTGCCCTAGTGTTGTTTTGATTTCAGTGTGAATTGTCATGCAAATGATTGTCTTACTTCAACAATGCTTCATTTCTAAAACAAGCATCTCATTGTTTCTCAAATGTAAATTATCATTTGCTATACAACCCTACTGCTATCAGATTGTGTTGTTTGTTGTTTTAGAGTGCAACACGTTTAATGAGTTAGTGTAACGGACTTCTTTTAGTAGTCAAAGACACGAACAGGAACTTCAGGGGACAGTTTATTCTGTAAGAACAGACAAATAAAACACTTATTTGTTATTGGAACTGGTCCACTGCTTAGCCTCAGACTGTCTCATAGGAACACAGAATCCACTATTTTTTAGCCTAACAGTAGCTTACCTGTCTAATACTCGTTTTCATTTTATTATAAGAGGTCTTCTTAAATACAAATACAATATTGAAATGAGAATAACATAGCAGCATACTGGGCTCAACATTGAGTTTGCAATTACAGAAGAACTACCATCAAAACAATAAATTATAACAAGTTATAGTTGGTACAATATATATAGCACATACCTGTAAGAACAGACAAATAAAACACTTATTTGTTATTGGAACTGGTCCACTGCTTAGCCTCAGACTGTCTGTGGGCAACACAAAAAGTAAACTTTATTTTAGCGCAAAAAAACTAGAACACTGCGTGACGTCATCACTAGTCCCCGTGATAAACCAAAAGCTGTTTACAAAAAGATTCATTGCAATCAGATTAATATTATCATAATGACCCAACGTCATATGTATATTAGACACTGTATGCTTCAATTTACAGCTGAAATGAACACTATTTCATAACAAAAACATAAAATAACATCAGTGTTTTCAAAGAGCCCTCTCACCTCATAGGAACACGGAATCCACTGAGGTAGCTACGGTAACACCACTAGGACATACAGAGCGGCAGCTACGGGAACACCACTAGGACAAACAGTGTGATATGCAGTGAGATTATGTTGCAGTGAGAGTGCAACACGTTTAATGAGTTAGTGTAACAGACTTCTTTTCAGAATGCCTGCATTTACACTTGGTTGCATGGTGAAAATAGTCTGTCTACAAGCTCATGTGTTGTGAGCCCTATACAAATGCAATCCATATCAATTTTGTATTTGATTTTGTTCAAATTACAGATGAGGAGGTCACATGGAGGAAGTGGAGATGATGGTGATGGATAAATAAAATGGATAATAAAAATGGTAAGAACATTTTCACATTTTGTCACATGTCACATTTTAGCACATGAATAGAAATTAGAAAATGGCTGGGTTTTACCCACAGGGCAACTGTTAAGTCATGGATCACAAGCCAGAGAAATGATTAAGGTGAAAATAATTTATTTAATTAATTCTGTGATTTCAGACGAACTTTCGCTGGAGGAAGACCTATCGAATTAAAATGCAACCTCTGCTGGAAAGGCTACCACCAGTCGGGTTTCCCTGACCCTCTACTATACGCAACATCCAGACCTCAAGGAACGCACCCAGCTTTCCGTGCTCGGACATACAGACACATACTGACTCCACTCAGAAGAGAATTGGTGTTTTAAAGACTTAAGCACTTAAACTTGAACTGATACGTCTTCTAAATCCTCACAGATTTTAGTTAAAACGTTTGCTGCAAAAGAATATATATTTACAGATTTGTGCCACATTTTCACGATGTTTCAAAATTAGCAAATCTACAAGCTCGTTTTCAACAGCTTACATCTTTTTAAATAATGGTTAAAGTGGCTAAAACCAGGGGATCTTGGACTTCAGTGAGGGGGACCTGGGGTCTGAGAGCCGGAGACGTTGGACAGGGTGCATTTTGGAACTTCTGGTGGCGGCCACCACCAGTCAGGCTTCATAAAGGAAGGAAACGGACAGGCACGGCAGGCAGCTCATCAAACGGTGGTCCGTGGCTCAAATGCTGAATAACTTTGGCATGAAAAGGGTTCAAACCCACCGCTATAGGGGTTTCAAAATGGACTCTTGAATGTATGCTGCACGATTTCTTGCTCAAAAGGTGAATCTCGATTTTGTGTTCTGTTTATTGCTGTGTAACTGTTATTGCAACATTACTGGGCCTACATAACTAACTCCACACAGAATAGACTTGGTGTTTTATAGAAGTTAAACTTGAGAACTGATTCCACAAAATTTCTAAATCCTTGCAGATTTTAGTTAAAACGTTTACTGTGTTTGGGCCACATTTTCACGATTTTTCGATAGCAAATCTACAAGCTCATGAGCTTGTAGATCTGCCAACAATCTAACGGCTTTTAAAATTATGGTTAAAGTGTTTAAATGGTATGACTGTTTTCTGAAAAGTCTAGATGTTTCTGTATCATTGGTGTTCGAACGATTTACTCCAATCTGAAAATATGTTGTTCCAGGGACCACGCTACGAGCTTTTAGGTCTGCTATTTAGTTTTATCCTGAAAATGTGCAAATCTTTGAATATATATTGTTTCAGAGCAAACGTTTTTAACTCATCTTTGCTTCTGGGTTAGCCCCTCTCGGAACCCTCCATAAAGCTTTTATGAAATTTGGAGCTTTAGGTAGGGTTCCTGGACATTACAAAATGTTCGAATGGGGATGTTGGAACGCGGACATAAACAAACTCTGCGTTAAGTCGATCTGCGCACTATGACGACGTTTTTTCTTGTGATGGCTTCTGAATGTGCGAACTATAAGTACCTATACATACCTCATAGCTATAGCGCCACTAGCTAGCCAGATAGGCGGTACAATGAGGTGTCAATAAACAAGGTAGGAAGAAGCGACATTTTTAATCAAACATAGATTAAAAATACTTAACGGCTTCCGCAAAACAGGAGATAATCTCAGAGGTATGTATAGGTACTTATAGTTTGCACATTCAGAAGCCATCACAGGAAAAAACGTCGTAAAACACAAACGTGTTTACATGTATTTATGTGTGCATACCAGGTGGCAGCCGGCCCTGGACCAGGACCCCATGGTATAAAGTCTTAAAAATGTCAGAAACTTTACTACCATTGGGTTCTGCTTGTGGGGCTACTTCTGGGTAGTCCCTGGAACAAGATATTTCCAGATACTGTAGGTGTCTGCGGCCAATTTCATAATATTTCTGGGGTCCTTGACATAACATAATTTGAGAACCACTAATATAGAAACATAGGTTTTTCAGAAAAATGTTCTGGTGGTTTCAGGAAAGTTGGTGTTTTACTGTTTTATAGATTTTAGAAGCCAGTGGTTCTCAAAGAGTGGTCTTAAAGTGCATTCTCAGCAAAATGACATAAAAATCAACCACTTGTATTCTAAACTTGGTTGTTTACATATTTTTTCTATGTGCCTATGTTTAATGGCTGTATTTCATTGTAACCTTTTTTTTCCTAATAAAGAAACAAAATTAAGTATGCATTTGCTGCTTTATTATGTTTCTATAAATACGTGGGGGGGAGGTGAGCATGGGGGAGGAGGGGTGCGGGGTCGCAATATATATGGGGGGGGGGGGTGTAATAAGACAGCTCCATGCTGTCCTGCTGCTGCCGTCCGTAGCTGACGTTCGAGTCGCGGCAGAGAAGCGGGCACCGGCTACACCCCAAGGGGCCAGCTAGGCACTCCAATGTTGAAGCGCTGGTCCCTAGTGGTAAGAGGAAGGACTGCAGGCGGACCCGTGGATTCTTGACGAGGAAACCCCGTGCAACCGAGCGCTCAATGTTAAAGCCCAGCTGCACTTCCGCATTTGGACACCAAATTTTTTGTCCAAATGCGGAAGTGAAATGCTGGATCAGCAAATAGACGGTACTTCCAGTAGCCTTCCGGGTGCTTCAAAACGCCACTGAGCAACTTCCACTGACATGAATAGCGATGGGGGCGGAGCTTCGCGCCAGTTTAGTCTCTATCCTTTTAATACTCTATGGGCTACACACGCGACGGCCGGCGCGGCCCACGCTGATCAAGAACGACGCGCCCACATCGCGGCACGCGCCCGGCGGAGGACACGATCGGCGGCGCGCGTGTACCGCCTCGCGCCGGCGGCGCGCCATGACTTGCTAGCTGGGATAGTCCCCGTGATTAACGAAAGCTGTTTACAAAAAGATTCATTGCACTCAGATTAATATTATCATAATGACCCAACGTCATATGTATATTAGACACTGTATGCTTCAATTTACAGCTGAAATGAACACTATTTCATAACAAAAACATAAAATAACATCAGTGTTTTCAAAGAGCCCTCTCACCTCATAGGAACACGGAATCCACTGCGGTAGCTACGGTAACACCACTAGGACATACAGAGCGGCAGCTACGGGAACACCACTAGGACAAACAGTGTGATATGCAGTGAACCAAAGTGCTATAAATATATCTTAGTTTGAACAACAAAACTATGTCTGGTACTGCTCAATAGTGGGCATGAACAACTCAATGTAACTAACTATTTAACTGTTACATTAGCTTACTTTAAACAGTTTATGATTATCCATGGTCAACATTTAAATAAATTATTATTTACCACTTGATTCTGTTGTTAATGCTAGTTTAACAGTCACACTAACATGAATGGGGGAAATACAAGAATAGAATAATAATGACACAATCTCAATGAAAGGCAGCAGCAAACAGGCATGCATGATGATGTTTTTAGATGTGGTAAAAATAATAGAGTTGTTGCAGAGCTGCAGTTTTCAGGGAGTTTGTTCCAGATGTTACTCTGAATACTATGTTTTAATTCTATATGGTCATAAAGCAAACCTTTACCAGGTGACCTCCACAGTGCAGCAAAGCATTATGGTCATTGTAGTAATCCACCAGTGTCCATGACTAAATTATTTAAATGCAAATGATTCCCAATCCAATGTTCCACTCCATTCACACAATACTGTAGGAGTAGGCTATATGCACATTGCACTCTACTTATCACACTAAAAGGATCACATGCAAATTAGTTGGTCGATCCATTCAGCAATAGGGTTACACACCCTAACCCATTATCACCTGTCCACTAACAATGGGACAGACATGCTCCTAAACAACAACGACTAGAAATAATAATGCACTGGTATTGTACAATAAAAAAAATATATATAAAAATAATGTTTCATTCATACCAATTGTCAGATAACATATCAACTCACGTCCACAACTACTATTATTTTGTCATAGTTTTAAACATCATCACAGTATGACTAAGGGATTTGTCACCATCCTTGCACAAAATTGTTATTGTTATTATACACTAGATCTACAAGTAGTCACAAGTACAATGGACTCTGTAACATTAGGACTTACTCATGTCATGTTCAAAGTAGAAAGTTCAAGTAAAATATGTGTACCGTTTAATTTAATTAATACTCCTATCATGTTCCTTATAGTAATAGTTTGGCATGCAGGATGTAAAACGAAGCAGTTCTTGTCACTGTATTGTTCACAGTACAAGTTGAAGGTGAAGCACATGTGTGTGATGAGCTTTATGTAATGAACACACAAAATATATGTGTAGCTGTCAACCCTTTATTTGAAAAAGAAGAAATTACGGACAGTGTTTTTACAGAGTAAATATGTTCTGTTACATTTTTATGAAGACAGCATAGTACAGATAATCTAAACATATAATCAAACTAAGTCATTATTTGAAGAAACAACACATGTCAACACACAAAGAAAAGTTATACAATTGCACCACTAGTGCATGAATATGGCAATTTAATTGGTGTGGAATGTGGGCAAACACTGATTCTCATTGTTATACCTGTATCAGCAGGTCATTATACAAATAATAAAATAAAGTATAGTACATCATGTTTAATGTAAGCTGGACTAAACTGCTGATAATTGACATTGTAAACATAAAGCATTTTCTGAAGAAAAAAGCCCTTATCATGTAACAGCTTTTTTCCTCTTGAAGACACATCTTCATGTGCGATTTTAGATTGCAATTCATACTAAAGCCCTTTTCACAAACTGTACACGTAAAGGGCCTTTCTCCTGTATGAGTCATGTGTATTTTTAGATCAGTCATTCGAGAAAAGCCCATGCCACAAAATGTACATGTAAAGGGCTCCTAGCCTGTATGAGTCATCATGTGTATTTTTAATTGGCCATTATTAGTTGAAAATGTATTAAAATAATTGATAATGTATATAGCTGGACTAAACTGAATAATTGACATTACGTGTCAACATAATGCCTTATTTGAAGAAGAAAAAACACTCATCATTTAACAGCTTTTTCCTCTTTAAGACACGTCTTCATGTGTATTTTTAATTGCTTATTCTGGGTATAGCTTTTGCCACAAACTGTACACTTAAAGGGCCTTTCCCCTGTATGAGTCATCATATGTGTCTTTAGATTACTTATTTGACTACATTCTTTGCCACACACTGTACACATAAAGGGTTTTTCCCCTGTGTGAGTCACCATGTGTAATTTTAGATTACACTTTTGAACAAAGCCTTTGTCACACACTGTACAAACAAATGGCTTTTCCCCTGTATGAGTCATCATGTGTACTTTTAACTCCCCAGTGTGACGACAGCCCTTGCCACAAACTGTACATGTAAAAGGTTTCCCTGTATGAGTCAACATGTGCATTTTTAATGCCCCATTATGAATACAGCCCTTGCCACAGACTGTACACGTAAAGGGCCTTTCCCCTGTATGAGTCATCATATGTCTATTTAGATTACTTATTTGACTACATTCTTTGCCACACACTGTACACATAAAGGGTTTTTCCCCTGTGTGAGTCACCATGTGTAATTTTAGATTACACTTTTGAACAAAGCCTTTGTCACACACTGTACAAACAAATGTCTTTTCCCCTGTATGAGTCATCATGTGTACTTTTAACTCCCCAGTGTGACGACAGCCCTTGCCACAAACTGTACACGTAAAAGGTTTCCCTGTATGAGTCAACATGTGCATTTTTAATGCCCCATTATGAATACAGCCCTTGCCACAAACTGTACACGTAAAGGGCCTTTCCCCTGTATGAGTCCTCATGTGTACATTTAACTCCCCATTATGAATACAGCCTTTGCCACAAACGGTACAAGTAAAAGGTTTTTCCCCTGTATGAGTCAACATGTGTATTTTTAATGCCCAATTATGAATACAGCCCTTGCCACAAACTGTACACGTAAAGGGCCTTTCCCCTGTATGAGTCCTCATGTGTACATTTAACTCCCCAGTGTGACGGCAGCCCTTGCCACAAACTGTACACGTAAAAGGTTTTTCCCCTGTGTGAGTCAACATGTGTCGTTTTAGAATACCCCTTTGATTAAAGCCTTTGTCACACACTGTACAAACAAATGGCTTTTCCCCTGAATGAATAACTGTGTGCGTCTTCAGATGTCCCTTCTGATTAAACATTTTGCCACAATCTGCACAACTAAAACATTTCTTACCCGTGCGACTCTTCATGGAGTGACTTTCTTTTGGTGATTTGAGGTCATGGAGCAGCTTGTTGCTCAAAGACAAACGATGTCCTCCCATGTGTTGTGTATTTTGAGGTGTCAGTGTGTTTAAACCAGACTGGTCATCCTGCCCTCACTTTTATCTTCAATATATACTTTGCTCAGCCAATCATCACTATGGGGGCATAGCGCCCCTCTCATTAGCACTCATCATTTACAGCTTTTTCCTCTTTGTGTGTGTCTTCATGTGTGTTTCTAGATTACCAGTCTGAGTAAAGCCCTTTTTGCAAATGTTACACTCAAAGGGTTTTTCCCCTGTATGAGTCCTCATGTGTACTTTTAAATCCCTATTATGAATACAGCCCTTGCCACAAACTGTACACACAAAGGGCCTTTCCCCTGTATGAGTCCTCATGTGTACTTTTAGATTTCCCTTTAGGCTACATTCTTTGCCACAAACTGTACACGTAAAGGGCTTTTCCCCTGTATGAGTCATCATATGTACTTTTAGTTGACTCATTTGACTACAAACTTTGCCACACACTGTACACATAAAGGGCTTTCCCCCTGTGTGAGTCATCATGTGTACTTTTAATGCCCCATTATGAATACAGCATTTGCCACAAACTGTACACATAAAGGGTTTTTCCCCTGTATGGGTCATCATGTGTGCTTTTAATTCCCCATTATGAGTACAGCCTTTGCCACAAACTGTACACGTAAAGGGTTTCCCCCCTGTGTGAGTCCACATGTGTACTTTTAAATTTCCCTTTAGGCTACATTCTTTGCCACAAACTGTACACGTAAAGGGCTTTTCCCCTGTATGAGTCATCATGTGTACTTTTAGATGAATCATTTGACTACAATCTTTGCCACACACTGTACACATAAAGGGCTTTTCCCCTGTGTGAGTCAACATGTGTGATTTTAGATTACCCCTTTGAGTAAAGCCTTTGTCACACACTGTACAAACAAATGGCTTTTCCCCTGAATGAATCATTGTGTGGTTCTTCAGATAGTCCTTGCGATTAAACATTTTACCACAATCTGCACAACTAAAACATTGCTTACCTGTGTGACTCCTCATGGAGTGACTTTCCTTTGATGATTTGAGGTCATGGAGCAGCATGTTGCTCAAAGACAAACTCTTTCCTCCCATGTGTTGTGTATTGTGTGATTTCAGTGTGTTTAAACCTGACTGGTCATCCATGGTCTCATCCCACTCATCACTGTCTTCAGTTATGTCAGATTCAGAACAGTGTGAAGAGAGGAGCTGATCATCACTAGTTGGTTGTGATGGTCCACAGTCCTCTACATCAGCTTGTGTTTCCAAGCTTTTAGATGAGGTGCTGGCTACAGGTTCTGTTAGCATGTTTTCACCATCTTCATGTTTCACTAATAGTAATGTCTCTGTTGATCCTCCATCCTCCTCTGATCTTTGAAGTAGCTCATCGTGTTCCCCTTTTATCTGTGGATACTCAGGTTCCTCTTTGATCAGACTGGAGGTTCTCTCCTCTTGTTCTCCTTTAATCTGTCGAGACTCTGGTTCATCTTTGATAAGACTGGAGGTTCTCTCCTGCTGTTCTTTAATCTGTAGAGACTCTGGTTCATCTTTGATAAGACTGGAGGTTCTCTCCTGCTGTTCTTCTTTAATCTGTAGAGACTCTGGTTCATCTTTGATAAGACTGGAGGTTCTCTCCTGCTGTTCTTCTTTAATCTGTAGAGACTCTGGTTCATCTTTGATAAGACTGGAGGTTCTCTCCTCTTGTTCTCCTTTAATCTGTCGAGACTCTGGTTCATCTTTGATAAGACTGGAGGTTCTCTCCTGCTGTTCTTTAATCTGTAGAGACTCTGGTTCATCTTTGATAAGACTGGAGGTTCTCTCCTGATGTTCTTCTTTAATCTGTAGAGACTCTGGTTCATCTTTGATAAGACTGGAGGTTCTCTCCTCCTGTTCTTCTTTAATCTGTATAGACTCTGGTTCATCTTTGATAAGACTGGAGGTTCTCTCCTGCTGTTCTTCTTTAATCTGTAGAGACTGGTTCATCTTTGATAAGACTGGAGGTTCTCTCCTCCTGTTCTTATTTAATCTGTAGAGACTCTGGTTCATCTTTGATAAGACTGGAGGTTCTCTCCTGCTGCTGCTCAGGGAATACCTCCTCTTTACACACAAGGGGGTGCATGGAGTCTAGACAGAAGATACAGAGGAGAAACACATCATTACATGTTTGAACATGAACTCTTGCTGTTAGTTCCATACCTGCCCTAATGTTGTTTTGATTTCAGTGTGAATTGTCATGCAAATGATTGTCTTACTTCAACAATGCTTCATTTCTAAAACAAGCATCTCCTTGTTTCTCAAATGTAAATTATCATTTGCTATACAACCCTATTGCAATCAGATTGTGTTGTTTGTTGTTTTAGAGTGCAACACGTTAAATGAGTTAGTGTAACGGACTTCTTTCAGTAGTCAAAGACACGAACAGGAACTTCAGGAGACAGTTTATTCTGTAAGAACAGACAAATAAAACACTTATTTGTTATTGGAACTGGTCCACTGCTTAGCCTCAGACTGTCTCATAGGAACACGGAATCCACTATTTTTTAGCCTGACCAATAACAGTAGCTTATCTGTCTAATACTCGTTTTCATTTTATTATAAGAGGTCTTCTTAAATACAAATACAATATTGAAATGAGAATAACATAGCAGCATACTGGGCTCAACATTGAGTTTGCAATTACAGAAGAACTACCATCAAAACAATAAATTATAACAAGTTATAGTTGGTACAATATATATAGCACATACCTGTAAGAACAGACAAATAAAACACTTATTTGTTATTGGAACTGGTCCACTGCTTAGCCTCAGACTGTCTGTGGGCAACACAAAAAGTAAACTTTATTTTAGCGCAAAAAAACTAGAACACTGCGTGACGTCATCACTACCCAGCTAACATTTCCCCGCTAGCTACCGCCTCCCGCTGTCGCCTTCACAGCGTAGCACGCCCGGGCTGGCTTGGACTTCCCCCCGCTGTCCCCGCGACAAACGATCGCGCATAAGTTAGATTTTCATTCCTCTGCGCAACAGTGTGCATTTACAGCCCTCGTGGCGCTGTCCTGAGGCTTGCCCCCCCGCCCCTCTCTTTCTCTCTCTCTCTCTCTCCCCCTCTCTCTCTCTCTCTCTCTCTCTCTCTCTCTCTCAATAATAATAATAATATTATATTTTGTAGGATTATTATGATTTTTTTCTTCTTTTTTAACTATTATTGAATATAATTAAGTGGATTCTTCTTCTTCTACTTCTTCTAGCTATATTTATTTTTCATTTTTATTAATAATGTGTACCTGCAGACTATAGTAATTGTAACGCTTTACTGTGGTACCCGTGAAGCCCCCCCCCCCCCCCCCCCCTCTATGGTGGGTTCTGCATGGGACCGAGGTTTCACCCGGCATGCATTGCAGAATTGCAGGCTTCTCCGTCTTCTCCGTGACTCCGTCTGTTGTTATGAGCTTAGCTAGGAAGACAAGACTCCACAACAAAGGCTTATATTTCGCCGTTTTCTCCGGAGAAATTCAGTTGAAAGGTCAGTGTATTTTTATATCTGATATATACTATGTGTAGTGTAATTGCACGTGTTAGAATCGTTTCGATCTATTCTATATCTGTGCACGACTGCACGTAACCCTATAACGCTAGCAGAGGGAATAGATTAGCACTAGCTAGCTAGCTAATCTATTGTTTGGACGGGGGTTTGCAAACGTATAATTCATGCTATTTTAACAGGCTTAAAAACATCTAGCTCCGTTGGAAAGAAAGAGAAAGCTACTGCAGCTTAAGCGTTATGGACGGTGTTTTATATTATTTAATTTTACAGACAAACAAGATGACGTTCCAAGACCCAGACGGTGGAGGCTGGGGGTACGTTCTGAGCCATTTATTTTACTCTTCTCTCTGTTCTTGTCTCACAAAAACTGCCCTGTCTCTGCTCTGTCTGAACAGTTATTTGGTGGGAACCACTGAATTAAGTAATTACTTTTTGAAACAACTGAACGTTTTTTTTACTGAAAACAAATTTCAATTTTGTATCTTTGTCTTTGTCTAAACTTCTCAGGACTGGAACCCTGCGTTCTCTACCACCCTGACCTGGTTTCTACTCCAGTTACATCATGGCAACAACAACAGCAGCTACATAACAAGGTTAAGCCATATATTTTGTGTAACTTCTGTATATATTGGCCTTTGGATCCTGCTGAAAATAGCCGATCTACAAGCTCTCTTGCCTCAAGTTTGCAATGTGTAACTGTGTACCATTGTTAATTTGTTACCATCATGACATTTTAAATGACCGAGGTGTAGAAGGGAGATGAGCTTGTAGATCTGCTATTTTTCAACAGCTAACGGCTTTTAAAATAATGTTTAAACCCTATGAGGCGACACAGATGCGTCCTCAGGTCTAAATGGGTTAAGGCAGTGGTTCTCACAGCCATCAAAACGTTATCCCACATTTCACAGCAGTGATGGTAGGTAGGCCTATTTCAGAATGCCTGAAATTACACTTGGTTGCATGGTGAAAATAGTCGATCTACAAGCTCACGTGTTGTGAGCCCTATACAAATGCAATCCATATCAATTTTGTATTTGATTTTGTTCAAATTACAGATGAGGAGCTCACATGGAGGAAGTGGAGATGATGGTGATGGATAAATAAAATGGATAATAAAAATGGTAAGAACATTTTCACATTTTAGCACAGGAATAGAAAATGGCTGGGTTTTACCCACAGGGCAACTGTTAAGTCATGGATCACAAGCCAGAGAAATTATTAAGGTGAAAATAATGTATTTAATTAATTCTGTGATTTCAGACGAACTGTCGCTGGAGGAAGACCTATCGACTTCAAATGCAACCTCTGCTGGAAAGGCTACCACCAGGCGGGTTTCCCTGACCCTCTACTATACGCAACATCCAGACCTCAAGGAACGCACCCAGCTTTCCGTGCTCGGACATACAGACACGGGGACATACACACATTGCTACGCTCAGAAACTCCTGACTCCACTCAGAAGAGAATTGGTGTTTTAAAGACATAAGCACTTAAACTTGAGAACTGATATGTCTTCTAAATCCTCACAGATTTTAGTTAAAACATTTGCTGCAAAAGAATATATATTTACAGATTTGTGCCACATTTTCACGATGTTTCAAAATTAGCAAATCTACAAACTCGTTTTCAACAGCTTACAGCTTTTTAAATAATGGTTAAAGTGGCTAAAACCAGGGGATCTTGGACTTCAGTGACAGGGACCTGGGGTCTGAGAGCCGGAGACGTTGGACAGGGTGCATTTTGGAACTTCTGCTGGCGGCCACCACCAGTCAGGCTTCATAAAGGAAGGAAACGGACAGGCACGGCAGGCAGCTCATCAAATGGTGGTCCGTGGCTCAAATGCTGAGTAACTTTGTCATGAAAAGGGTTCAAACCCACCGCTATAGGGGTTTCCAAATGGACTCTTGAATGTATGCTGCACGATTTCTTGCTCAAAAGGTGAATCTCGATTGTGTGTTCTGTTTATTGCTGTGTAACTGTTATTGCAACATTACTGGGCCTACATAACTAACTCCACACAGAATAGACTTGGTGTTTTATAGAAATTAAACTTGAGAACTGATTCCACAAAATGTCTTCTAAATCCTCGCAGATTTTAGTTAAAACGTTCACTGTGTTTGGGCCACATTTTCACGATTTTTCAAAAATAGCAAATCTACAAGCTCGTGAGCTTGTAAATCTGCCAACAATCCAACAGCTTTTAAAATTATGGTTAAAGTGTTTGAATGGTATGACTGTTTTCTGAAAAGCCTAGATGTTTCTGTATCATTGGTGTTCAAACGATTTACTCCAATCTGAAAATATGTTGTTCCAGGGACCGCGCTACGAGCTTGTAGGTCTGCTATTTAGTTTTATCCTGAAAATGTGCAAATCTTTGAATATATATTGTTTCAGAGCAAACGTTTTTAAACTCATCTTTGCTTCTGGGTAGTCCCTGGAACAACATATTTTCAGATACTGTAGGTGTCTGCGGCCAATTTCATAATATTTCTGGGGTCCTTGACATAACATAATTTGAGAACCACTAATACAGAAACATAGGTCTCTCAGAAAACTGTGGAAATGTGGACACAATCTTATCCAACATGTTCTGGTGGTTTCAGGAAAGTTGGTGTTTTATAGATTTTAGAAGCCAGTGGTTCTCAAAGAGTGGTCTTAAAGTGCATTCTCAGCAAAATGACATAAAAATCAACCACTTGTATTCTAAACTTGGTTGTTTACATATTTTGTCTATGTGCCTAAATGATTTCATTGTAACTTTTTTTTTTCCTAATAAAGAAACAAAATTAAGTATACATTTGCTGCTTTATTTTGTTTCTATAAATATGTGGGAGGGAGGTGAGCATGGGGGAGGAGGGGTGCGGGGTCGCAATATATATCGAGGGGGGGGGGGTGTCATAAGACAGCTCCACGCTGTCCTGTTGCTGCCGTCGTAGCTGACGTTCGAGTCGCGGCAGAGAAGCGGGGCGCCGGCTACACGCGCGTCGGCGCGCACGGCACACGCTGATCAAGAACGACGCGGCCACATCGTGCGGCGCGCCCGGCGGAGGACACGATCGGCGGCGCGCGGGGACCGCCTCACGCAGGCGGCGCGCCATGACTTGCTAGCTGGGTAGTCCCCGTGATAAACCAAAAGCCGTTTACAAAAAGATTCATTGCAATCAGATTAATATTATCATAATGACCCAGCGTCATATGTATATTAGACACTGTATGCTTCAATTTACAGCTGAAATGAACACTATTTCATAACAAAAACATAAAATAACATCAGTGTTTTCAAAGAGCCCTCTCACCTCATAGGAACACGGAATCCACTGAGGTAGCTACGGTAACACCACTAGGACATACAGAGCGGCAGCTACGGGAACACCACTAGGACAAACAGTGTGATATGCAGTGAACCAAAGTGCTATTAGTTAGTTTGAACAACAAAACTATGTCTGGTACTGCTCAATAGTGGGCATGAACAACTCAATTTAACTAACTATTTAACTCTGTTACATTAGCTTACTTTAAACAGTCTATGATTATCCATGGTCAACATTTAAATAAATTATTACTTAATACCACTTGATTCTGTTGTTTATGCTAGTTTAACAGTCACACTAACATGAATGGGGTAAAATACAACTAGAATACTATTTACTATCTATGCAACATTTTCACCAGTTCCTCTTCAAATAGTCACCATTGCCATTTAGCTTATAATGGTGAAAATAGTAATAATAGTAGTGAAGGTTTTACCAACCTGCTCTGTGTAGTTTACTGGATATGGTTTTACAACCAATCGTCAGTCTGCGTTGGTCAGTTTCTTGCTTGATGTGAAAAGCTTCTTCCAACAATCCCAAATATCTCTTCAGCAGCAGCAGATAGTCTCTGGTTGACCAAGGACTTCAATGTTTGTAGTAAAGCCACAACTCAACCCGGCCCAAACAAACTGATACTAGATCTATTTTTCAAGAGCGAAAATCTAAAGTAGGCTACTACTTTAAAGTTTAAAGTAGAACCAACACGAAATGCTTCAGCTAGTGTAGAAAGGAGAAGTTCTCTTAACAACTAGCAGAGTTTAAAGTGACTCCAAGCAGAATAAACTCTTGTTAAATACTAACAGAGGGCCCTGATGGTCCAATCAGAGTGAGGGGCGGGACACAAAACTGGCCAATCACTGATCCCAGGCAATTCAATGAGTTTTATATCAAACATTAAGCAAATTAAACGTTATATCAGATTCAGTAAAACAAATAAAAAATAAAGTAAAAGCTGCATTGTGTAACTTTTCTATTCTACCCCGTATTTGAACCTTGTTGCCTTAATTGAAAACATATTCAGGACACATGTAGAGCAAAATGGAACACATTTAAATAAATTAAATGTCAGTGTATAGAATAATAATGACACAATCTCAATGAAAGGCAGCAGGAAACAGGCATGCGTGTTTTTAGCTGTGGTAAAAAGAACAGAGTTGTTGCAGAGCTGCAGTTTTCAGGGAGTTTGTTCCAGATTCTGAATACTGTGTTTTAATTCTAGGGTCATAAAGCAAACCATTTACTAGGTGACCTTAGAGGTATGAACGGGTGGCACCTACGCAAGACTAAAGACTTGAGTAGCAGCGTTCTGAATGAGCTGCAATCACCTGGTATATTTTTAGGGACATCAGTAAAACACTGGTAGGGCCTACAGTATTTAAGACTATAGCCTATATACTATTGGACATTTTTGTAGATTCCGGTTGGATATAAATCATATAATCTGACTTTGATGGTGCTAAGGTGGCTGGTTAAAGTTCTGAGGCCATGACTACAACAAGGTTTGAAGCTAAGCGCCTAACTTTTAATCCATTGTCCTTGACTTCAAAACAAGTAGGCTACTTTAGTTTTTACTTTGTTTATTTGTGGACAATCTTGGTATATCCAATTTGGTATATCCAAAATTGATTCGTTCAATGCAACAGCAGCAACGGCATTAGGGCTATATGGACCAGAGCTACCCCCTTAGAGCTCCGAACACTGAATGTATGTAAATGTAATACGCCTGATGCCTCAAATGTTAGAGGCCTACGGGTGCTTGTGCAATGTTTTAGTCCGTAGCTTTGTGTTTTAATCCCGTTTGTGGCCGAACGCCACGCTACGGATGCGCCTCCTGGCTATCTATGGCCATTGGGAACTTTGGACAGAGTCGGCCACAGGCGGAGTTAAAGCTAAATTATAATACCCAAAATCTCGACCACTCGCTCACTCACACTCGGACACTCCAGCATGGTGGTGTTGCGGTGAAATTGGTGACCTGCTGAAATATGTGACAATCGTGTAGATAGACAATCACATAATGTCAGTGTCCAATCGTTGCAGTTTGTTCATTAGCAGAGTTCAACCTAACGGTATTCAGGCCACGTATTTAAAGACCTCCATGTCAGTTGTGTGAAGTCCACAAGATGGTCACGTATTTCGGCAGGTCACCACTTCCACCATAACACCGCCATGCTGGAGTGATCGAGTTTGGGCATTGGCAGTTGCAGGCACCTGCCTTTAAACACTCCTTTATTGAAAACATTGCACAAGCATCCCGTATAGCCTATACGCTACGGGATGCTTGTGCAATGTTTTTTCGAAATTCAGGAGTCTCCTTTCGGATTCAGGAGTGTTGACAGCCCGGCCCGTAGGCTTTTTACATTGGGCCAGGACGGTTTCATAGTCCATGTGTTGTTGACAGCCCTGCCCGTAGGCCTTTAACATTGGGCCAGGACGGTTTCATAGTCCATGGCTGATCAGACCACAGGTGTCATCATCACTTCCCTAATCAGACCACAGATGTCATCGCACACGGACACAGACACGTACCTCCCCTGGCCAATATGCTGTCCATGGTGCTGAAGTGATCTCCTCAGGCCTCAGCAGTCCGAAAGGTGCCACGGGTTAAAACTCACCAGTTCGCTAATGGCAAGGTCCGCTAATATCCACTGGTTCATTGTATTGTACAAAGTACATTATCATACATGTTGCATTCACAGCAAGCACATGGACACTGGAAGCCAGCTAGGTGTCAATCAACAGTATAGTCAACCTATAGCAGGTTCTGAGAGAGGGCTGTATACTAAAAGAGGAGGAAGTCTGAGAGTGGGAGAAATGTTATCATTCATCAGCGTGTGACCCTCTGAAATACAAGGAGGTTAGTGTGTTTGGAGTTGGGTTTTCACTCATTTCTATCATAACCATCCAAGACAGTCTCTGGCCTTCGGCTGTATGTATGGGCCTGACGGAGATAATAAATAAACAAACACGCAACCAATTTGCCCTGGGGCATGCTGGGAGAACTCTCTCTGCCTCCAATAGCCCAGGACATCACAATATTTATTATTACTTGTGCAAGTACTAGTTTCGCCGATATTCGATGCGTATGTACCGTCCCAGCATATTCGATGCGTATGCACCGTCCCAGCATATGACGTCAGGGTATAACTGGTATAACTAGCCCTCAATGATGACGTAATAAAGATGTGGATTAAAGGACCCAATGCCAAAGTGTAATTGTTTTTCGATGGTGACGATTTGTATGACGATATGTTTTAGTGTCGGGAGGATTAAAGGTAATGCACATGTATGTAATCTGGCACCACTGCCGTATCAGGCACAAGTAGTCCATTACGTCATTTGCTGGGACGGTGCATACGCATCGAATATGCTGGGACGTTGCATACGCATCAAAAGTGGCGCAAAGGAACCACAGTATACCGCTAATCAACTTACACATTACATATATACAGAGGCATTTAGTATTAATATCACTATAGTCCAAGATTAGGTAAATTTAAAGCAATTGACAATTTAAAATAAATTAAATAATTATACTGTATACGTGAGAACATATTTTATTTCAGTTTATATACCTTTCTTTCCATCGGATAGATTATTTATGTTTCTTTGAGGAACTAAAAAGGGATACCATACTTCATAATACTACTCTTTTACATGCATAAAGTAGGTAGGTAGCAAATAGTTAAACCTAATAATTCAACATTTCAAACGTTCCTTCACAGAGAAGCTGAGGTTTGTAGCGGTCGACAGTACTTGCGCACTAGTAGACCATTTATGACCTACTTGTGTGCAACAAGCAAGTATGCACTCGACAGAGTGCAGTTCTAATTATTATTATTATTAAGACAATATTAGTACTAGAGGTTCGGGCCGCATAGCGGCCCTCGCATCTAGAGTTCAGGCCGATACGTAGTCCCCACACGTATCGCAGTTTGGCTGAGCGCCGGAGACAGTGTTTTATTTTGTTTTTTCGATTGCTCAAGGACAGTGAAACAATGTCAGGAGGAGGAGGATTGGAGATGCCTATAGATAGGAAAGTTAGGATGCTTTAAATGCAGAGCATGAATTACAATTTAGGCATTTAGCAGACGCTCTTAAATCCAGAGTGACTTGAATCTCCCCACAGGGATCAATCAAGCCTATATAGGCTACTTGATTGATTGACCGAGCTAAACTAACTTGATTGGCTGAGTTACTTTTCAGCAGGAAAGCAATAATATTTCATCAACTTGAATAGAGGGTAATATTCACAAACGGCTAATTGAGCATGCTACATGATTAATTCACTGTCAAGGAATTGTTTACACATAGTTAACCCAAATGTGTTTTCTTCTCATCCTGTATATGGATCGAACACCGAAACATACCGTGACCCATGCAGCTAAAAGCTACTTTGAATTTGGCAGCAAAACCAAGACATTATTATCTTCTTCATTCTGACAGTAACAAATGCCATCGTCGATACAAGGAACCGCTTCCTCGGGCCATTTAGAGGCCTTGCATTGTTGTTATAAATCTTTCTTTAGACAATTTGACTTATACTTGCTCGTGGAAAATTGGTATCACGGGTTATTGGAGTGAGAAAAAATGAAGAGTAATGCTGCCTTTGACACGCCAGCGATAATGCCTTTGTAATGAAACATAGTTAATCATTTGGTCATCGGTGTGTATAGCCGTTGTTCACCTGCAATGCAGCCCACACACACTTGCTGGTATACCGCAGGCTCCAATTATGGAAATGAGAGCTGTGTAAACCGTGGAGATCTTCCTGAGAGACAACAGCTCAACTCACTACTGCTGATTAGTCACTTTCGCGGCAGCCCAGAGCGCATTTGCTGCAAGTAAAATGTATTTATGAATTTTCAGCTCGGCAAATGCTGTGCATATGGGAGCCGTAGTTAATACGTTTTGGGGCTGGAACCCCTTTTGGTGTTATCATTTTGTTGTGCTTTAGCTATTGGAGAATAGCAGATCTACAAGCTCATAGCGAGCCACGAGCTTGTAGGTCTGCTATTTTTGAAAAATCGAAGAATTGACGTCAGACTTCGGTGCTCTATAGAGCGTCGCAGTCCCGCCCCCCCTACCAGGGCCCAGGAAATGATTCTCCGTTCATTTTCCTCATAGACATTTCGAAAAGTATTTATTTAAAAGACGTTTACGCCGCGGACAAAGCCAACTCTTGTCGTGACAAATCATGACGACAAACAATTCTTTGGGCCTCACAAATAATTAGAAAGAATAAAATAACACTTTTTTTTGTTGTTTTTCTTATTTATTTGTTTGGTCCAAAATAGTGTGTTTTTTTGTCATGAGTTGTCACGACTCGAGTTGGCTTTGTCCGCGGCGTGACCGCCTTTAAAATAAATACCTTTTGAAATGTCGTTGGGAAAGATGCATTGGGAATCATTTCCTGGGCCTGGCGTCGTCATGAAAGGGTGCGGGACTGCGACGCTCTAAGTACAAGGATTATAAAGACGCCAAAGGCCTGCTTTCACCATAGCTTCCAATTAGACCAAGTTCAGAAGAGCAATCAATACATCTGCCACTACGGTACCATTCTGGAAATGAGGATTCCAGAATGTCTCTCTCTCTTTCTGACTTGAGGTCAGTTGAGGTTAAGATGAGCAATAAAACAAAATGGTGAAGCTGATATAAAAATAAAAAATAAAAAAAAGGAAAAATCACCACAAAGGAAAGCCATAATAAATTGAATACTGAACCTCTTTTAATTATGGCTTTGAACATTTATATACAAAGGATTTAAAAAAAAAATCTTTAATGAGAAAGGAAGGAAAAAAAAACTCCCTTTGCTGTCATAAAAATGTCTATGAAGACGTCCAGCATTCAAGGCAGACAAGCTGGGACCTCGACGGACTTCCAGTTCTGAGTCATTTAGTAATGATATATATCTCTCATTTTCTCCTCCGGCTCCCGATTAAATAGACTCTTATATCTTTTTTTTTATAGCTCTAAGTTCTCAGAGTAATATATATATACACATATAGTATTCCCTTTTTCCCCTTTCAAGGCTGATTTCACCGTCTTTATTATGCTCTCCGCTTATTGCTTCCGATTGCTTTTTTTCCCCTGCACCCCTTCCGTTTCCACGCTCAGGGTCATTTTCATTTCACGCCAGCAGAAATCAATCCTAAATCCTTGATTCTTGCACATAGCGTTGTCACCCGGTTTCCTCAAGTCATCCATTTAAAGACAACTCTGAAGATGTTCCCGTCGAGCAGCCGGTCGATTACCTGGCCAAAATGCGTTACCGTCTGACGCCAACTCTCCCATTCAGGCACGTCCACACCTTTACAGTCTATGGTCCACACACAGAGCTTGAGCCCCCTGCCCTTTTACGTGTTTGTAAAACAACTGCCCTCTCCAGAACCACGGATGCAGCGTTTATCTATGGTGAAAAGAAATGCCAAATGCCACTCCTTTTTCTCATGCCAGATACTGGAAGGCAGCGTTCAAGGAGGTCTCCTGAACTTGTGTATAACGCAGCACGTTGCGTTGAACTATGATTTGTTTTGGAGATCCGTGTCGTACAACCGGCCGCGTTCTCCAGTAGATAAAAGAGTGCGGGGGCTGCGCCACCCCCTGAAAATAGATGATGTACAAGCTCTCAAGGCGCCGCAGCGCGACACGTCGAGAGCTTGTAGATCTGCTGTGTTTGTCCAAAAAGTGCCCTCTCTTACGGGGATTGCAGCCCCTGCCTCTCTAACACGTTCCCTTTTCTCCCTTAGTTCTTTGGTATAAAAAAACCAACAACAACTTGGTCCCTCGTATTTCCCATTTCCTGCGTTACTCTGTCGCATTCAATAATATACATTATTTATAATTTGATATATATATATATATTATATATACACAGATAAAGTGCAAAACAGTACTTAGTTGCAATTAAGGCTTTATAGTGTAATTCTTTCTCCCTGGTCATGTATGGCTTCATTCTGGTCTTTGGGGCACTTTAAAAAAAAAAGGGTAAAAGTAAAGTCCATCGCCTGGTAATTTAGGCATTCCTGAGCAAAGAACACACACACACACACACACAAACGCACAAGATGTTTGTCTTGGTTGCAGTTCATGAGATAGCCCAGAGGGGGGCAGCAGCGTTGCAGCTGTTGCACACTCTACTGCTCTTCAACCAGGCAACCGGCACACACACACACACACACACACACACACACCACACACACATAGACATCAAAGGGGGCTTCAGCCCTTTGCCCCTTTTTTACCGGTCTGTAAAACAACTGCTCTCTCTCCAAGACCACGGATGCAGTTAGTTTATAGTATGGTGAAAGAAATGCATAATGGCCCCTCCTCCTCCGCTCCTTTCCAATGCCTGAGGATTGCAGTTTTTTTCTGAACTCTCCTGATCTGGAGGAACACGGCGTTGAAAGAACACGTTTAGAAAATCCACATTCATCCACGAGGTGCGGACGGGGACGGGGACGGGGGCGCACCGGGGAAAATAGCCGATCTACAAGCTCTCGACGCGGCGCAGCGCGACGCGTCGAGAGCTTGTAGATCGGCTATTTTCTTCCAAAAGTGTCCTTCTTCTCCACGGAATCTCCCCCCCGACGTCGTCCACCACACACACTGCTCTTCTACTTCTCGTCCACGGTGGACGAGGAGATGTCCTCCGGCTCCTCCTCCGGGACCTTCTCCTCCTCGGAGCTGTCCTCGGAGTGCGCCGACAGCTTGTCCAGGTGCTCCATGTCGTTGAAGCGCTCTGCGACGCACTGGGCCGTCAGGCGGGCCTCGGGGTCGTGGTCCCAGCACTCGTCGATGGTGGCGCACAGGATCTGCACGCCCTGCGCGCGAGAGAGAAGGTTGGAGCGAGACTTTTAGTCATATAGTTTTAATTTAGTTTTAGTCACATTTCATATTAGTCAGCTGAAGTGTTTCCAGTGTTAGTCTGGTTTTAGTCGACAGTTGATTTGGTCGACAGTAGTTTTCATTTAGTTATTTAGTCACATTTCATAGTCAGCTGAAGTGTTTCCAGTGTTAGTCTGGTTTTAGTCGACAGTTGATTTGGTCGACAGTAGTTTTCATTTAGTTATTTAGTCACATCTTCATAGTCAGCTGAAGTGTTTCCAGTGTTAGTCTGGTTTTAGTCGACAGTTGATTTGGTCGACAGTAGTTTTCATTTAGTTATGGTCACATTTCATAGTCAGCTGAAGTGTTTCCAGTGTTAGTCTGGTTTTAGTCGACAGTTGATTTGGTCGACAGTAGTTTTCATTTAGTTATTTAGTCACATTTCATAGTCAGCTGAAGTGTTTCCAGTGTTAGTCTAGTTTTAGTCGACTATAAGTCTACAGCTGATTTGGTCGACAGTAGTTTTCATTTAGTTATTTAGTCACATTTCATAGTCAGCTGAAGTGTTTCCAGTGTTAGTCTGGTTTTAGTCGACAGTTGATTTGGTCGACAGTAGTTTTCATTTAGTTATTTAGTCACATTTCATTAGTCAGCTGAAATGTTTTAGTGTTAGTCTGGTTTTAGTCGACTATAAGTCTACAGCTGATTTGGTCGACAATAGTTTTCATTTAGTTATGGCCACATTTCATAGTCAGCTGAAATGTTTTAGTGTTAGTCTGGTTTTAGTCGACTATAAGTCTACAGCTGATTTGGTCGACAATAGTTTTCATTTCGTCACATTTCATAGTCAGCTGAAATGTTTTAGTGTTAGTCTAGTTTTAGTCGACTATAAGTCTACAGCTGATTTGGTCGACAATAGTTTTCATTTAGTTATTTAGTCACATTTCATAGTCAGCTGAAGTGTTTCCAGTGTTAGTCTGGTTTTAGTCGACAGTTGATTTGGTCGACAGTAGTTTTCATTTAGTTATTTAGTCACATTTCATAGTCAGCTGAAGTGTTTCCAGTGTTAGTCTGGTTTTAGTCGACTATAAGTCTACAGCTGATTTGGTCGACAATAGTTTTCATTTAGTCACATTTCATAGTCAGCTGAAATGTTTTAGTGTTAGTCTAGTTTTAGTCGACTATAAGTCTACAGCTGATTTGGTCGACAATAGTTTTCATTTAGTTATTTAGTCACATCTCATAGTCAGCTGAAGTGTTTCCAGTGTTAAGTCTGGTTTTAGTCGACAGTTGATTTGGTCGACAGTAGTTTTCATTTAGTTATTTAGTCACATTTCATAGTCAGCTGAAATGTTTTTAGTGTTAGTCTGGTTTTAGTCGACAGTTGATTTGGTCGACAGTAGTTTTCATTTAGTTATTTAGTCACATTTCATAGTCAGCTGAAATGTTTTTAGTGTTAGTCTGGGTTTTAGTCGACAGTTGATTTGGTCGACAGTAGTTTTCATTTAGTTATTTAGTCACATTTCATAGTCAGCTGAAATGTTTTTAGTGTTAGTCTGGTTTTAGTCGACAGTTGATTTGGTCGACAGTAGTTTTCATTTAGTTATTTAGTCACATTTCATAGTCAGCTGAAATGTTTTAGTGTTAGTCTGGTTTCAGTCGACAGTTGATTTGGTCGACAGTATAGTTTTCATTTAGTTATTTAGTCACATTTCATAGTCAGCTGAAATGTTTTTAGTGTTAGTCTGGTTTTAGTCGACAGTTGATTTGGTCGACAGTAGTTTTCATTTAGTTATTTAGTCACATTTCATAGTCAGCTGAAATGTTTTAGTGTTAGTCTGGTTTCAGTCGACAGTTGATTTGGTCGACAGTATAGTTTTCATTTAGTTATTTAGTCACATTTCATAGTCAGCTGAAATGTTTTAGTGTTAGTCTGGTTTTAGTCGACAGTTGATTTGGTCGACAGTAGTTTTCATTTAGTTATTTAGTCACATTTCATAGTCAGCTGAAATGTTTTAGTGTTAGTCTGGTTTTAGTCGACAGTTGATTTGGTCGACAGTAGTTTTCATTTAGTTATTTAGTCACATTTCATAGTCAGCTGAAATGTTTTAGTGTTGTCTGGTTTTAGTCGACTATAAGTCTACAGCTGATTTGGTCGACAATAGTTTTCATTTAGTCACATTTTATAGTCAGCTGAAGTGTTTCCAGTGTTAGTCTGGTTTTAGTCGACTATAAGTCTACAGCTGATTTGGTCGACAATAGTTTTCATTTAGTTATTTAGTCACATTTCATAGTCAGCTGAAATGTTTTAGTGTTAGGGCCGATTCATACTACAATGTGACGTCATTTGAGGTTCGGGGGCGGGGGGGCTGTAGCTGATCTACAAGCTCACAACGCGTCGCGCTGCAACGAGTTGTGAGCTTGTAGACCGGCTATATTCAGCATGTAACCAAGTGTAAAACGACTTGTGTGTTTTACTTATACTGAATCTCTTGTCCACTAGTCCCTTACTAACATTTTAGTCTAGTTTTTATTTGTTGATGAAATTGTCAGTATATTTAGTCTAGTCACCATAGCTTAGGTTTCATTTAGTTTTCATCAGTACACATAGCCTACTGTGTGTGTGTGTGTGTGTGTGTGTGTGTGTGTGTGTCTGTCTTACATTCAATTTAAAACACTTTTAGACCTTCAAAACATCGGTTAGGATGAGAAATTAAACCAATGTCAGTCTCGGTTATCTTGCAATCTATCTATATTTCTCACTAGGATTTCAGTGCACATTTTTTGAGGGGCGCTAGCCCCTCCTATACCTAGCTTTGTGCGATCGTATGTACGATGACCATGTATGATGATAAGCTTGCCCCTCACGTCACACAAGTGTGATTTATTGTTTTTCGATTTTCAATTTAAGACTTAAAACAGCACATCCACAGTAACTGTAATTACAAAATAAATCCATTTTTTTGTCCTCCCTGTATACGATACTGTAGGAGGCAGGGAGTGCATCAAGACACCTGTTACAGTATAAGGCTTTATGTAATTGCACATTCGTTTTTTTAACCCTTTCATTTATTCGGAGCACATTTCTATTTACTTTTTATTTTCCACTGGTGTTCCATGACACAATGCCGTTGGAGCGTATGCAGGTTTTATTGTGCTTTTAACCCCATTTGTTTGTTTGTATTGCATCACACTTTGCCAGCATTTACTTCAAAAACCGCCCCAACGAATCAAAATAGTGCAGGGTCTCGACTTCACAAGCACCAAAACCATTTAAAGTAATTACCAATTATTGATGCTCCGTCGTACGACTGTGTCGAAAATAGAAAGGATCTATAAGCCCCACTACGTGTCGCGTCAGCGACTCATTGTGAGCTTACAGATTGTGGGGGGGTTGTCACATTTTTTAATTCACTAATGAATTCATTATTCATTTATAATTTGTTAAAAAAGGGCTTCGTTAAGACCTCCATAATTATTATTATGGTCAATAGCCCGTGTGAAAAGTGGGAGCGATTGGTGCAGGCGGTGGGGAGATACGGCGGTGTTTCTGACAGACACACAGACAGACACACATTCTGACAGACATTGACTGAATCATAGTAATGATGATGAGTACGAGTATGACTATAGAGGAGGTCTTACTGGGTGGTTGATCCAGCTGTTGGGTATGTCGGGTCGGCCTCTGTCTCGGAGGACACTGTCCTTCATGCTCTCCACACAGGGATGCTCCCTGATCCTGCCGAAGGGAGGCTCATACTCCTTCACCTCTGGAAGGCAAAACACATGTACACATACGCCTTTGTTTTAACCCATTGTGACCTGAGATCAGATTCATACGAGGTTTCCACTGGACACACACACACTGGTCTGATTAACCCATTCTGACCCGAGATCAGGTTAAAAAAATGTCAAGTCGTTCTTCGATTTTTCAAAAATAGCTAAAGCATAACGTAATGCTAACACCAAAAGGGGTTCCTGCCCAAAATGGGTTAAAAAGGTCCTACAACATAGAATTCAACTTTTACAAAAAAAATCTTGGTGTTTTTTTTTGCACTTCCCCTATGTGTTTTCTATCCCCACAATTACGCAATTTTGAACAATCAGGGCTTTCTCATCATACAGGGTTTTGTTTGTTTTATGGAAATTGGCCTCAGGAACAGCTCAACTGATTTGGCCGTACGTACGCGCGATATGTCATCTGCGTCACCCTACTTTGTATAATTCCTCCCACCGGCTTCAGTCTTCAGTTCCAAATTTGCATTTTCACTTTTGTTTGTGACTTTGATGTGAGCTTGTAGAGCTATATACCTTTGTGCCGGAGAAAGAGACAACGTTTCTGCCCCGACAGCAACGATATTACGTACAATATCATAATCCATAAATATTACCATTTACTGAAAATGATCTAAGGGGCAGCCGAGGAGAGAGAGAGAGAATGCATTCGGTGTCTGTTGCAGCAGGCGTAGATTAGAATACACACAGTATGCAATCACACACCCGAGGAAAACACACACACACACACACACACACACACACACACACACACACACACACACACACACACACACACACACACACACACACACACACACACACACACACACACACACAGTAAACCGTAATAGCAGCGGGACATATACAGTATATGGCTGAAGAAATCATGTGTCAAGGCCTGAGAGGGTGGAGACCTGGGACCTCTTTTGGTGTTTTAAAGCATAGTTATACTTTAGCTATTGAAAAATAGCAGATCTACAAGCTCATAGCGCGCCACCGGGTGGCACGCTATGAGCTTGTAGGTCTGCTATTTTTGAGAAGGCTGTGAGAAGGCTTTTTTTTTTAAGTCAAACTAAACTTTTGTTCCAGCTGATTTACTGTGATTAAAGCCCTGAGTGATAGGGGGCTGTGAATTAGAAGCAGCACCAATCACTCAATATTGAAACCTACTCAACAGTGAGAGGAGAATTAGTCTCAGCCAGAGGCAGAGTCAAGGAGGAAGGAAAGGGTTGTTTGAGGGCATAAAAGGCGCGATCATTTTTTAGAAACGGATCCCCTTGTGAATGTCAAGTATCCAGCTACCAAATACATCTGTTACATCCATCATTAAAGAGAAACGAATCGCTTGAAATCTATGCCAATGACTGCTGTGCTGTATAACGCACAGACTCCAAGCTTAAACTATCAGCGATCACATGGGAGGAAGTGGCCCCGGAGATCAGATGCGTGCGCGCGCGCCCCCGTGGGAGAACGACTTCTCGGCGTTGAGAGAAAATTGCAGAAGCCAGCAGTGCACTGCCGAGAGGCTCACAGGAAGCCATGGAGCTCTCACAGACAGGAATCGTTGGATAATAGTGGACACGGGCTAATGCAGCAGGACTGTCTGAAACTAAAAAGGCTGAAACTTCCTGTTTTTTTATGCATTTTTGGATCAGGTTTCAGCGTTTGACGTTAACCCATTCTGACCTGAGATCAGATTTAAAAAAAAGTCTTCTACATCCTGACAGTTTTCTGAAAAAAGCTATGTTTCTATGTCAGCCGATTTTTCAAAAACAGCAGACCTATGAGCTTGTAGATCTGCTATTTTTCAATAGCTAAAGCATAGCATAATGCTAACAGCAAAAAGGGGTTCCCACCCAAAACGGGTTCTAATGCAGCAGGACTGTCTGAAACTAAAAAAAAAAGGCTGAAACTTCCCGTTTTGTCTTTTTTTCCCTTTTCGTCGTGCATTTTTGCATAGCTAAGGCTCGGGTTTCAGCGTTTGAAGTTAAAATACACGGCGTCCGCCCCCTCTCAGTCAATATTTAGAACACGGCAGACAGATGTTTCATTTCTGTTTGACAGTCCCGCGAGGGAACGTGTAATGACCACATTGCACGACTACATAAACCCCCCATTCTGCAAACAGTTTGTGAAACCTTGTTTAGAGAAGCTCACTCCAAAACAATGGATCGCAGTTATCTACTCACACATGGACACGTTGCGGCATAATATAAACACATAGAGTGGGTATTTTCCAAAAATGGAATTATGTCAACATTGGTCCAACAGGAAGGATAGGTTGTTGTTGTTGTTGTTGTTTTTTTTAGATTTTTGTTTTGCAGTAAAACCTTGCATTAAATTCAGAAATAGGACAAAGGCAACAGAGAAAACGGGAAGGAATGCAGTGGTTTGCAAAGGTTAACCCATTTTGACCTGAGATCAGATTCTAAAATTGTCCGTTTGAAAATGACAGTTTTCTGAAAAAGCTATGTTTCTATGTCAGTCGTTCTTCAAATTTTTCAAAAATAGCTAAAGCATAACATAACGCTATTAACACCAAAAGGGGTTCTCGCCCAAAATGGGTTAAAACACGGCGGAACGGCAAGGTTTTCATGAAGCGATACTACAAGTGGAACACAGCATGCATGGCTTAGAAGAGGCGTGAGAAAAGGGTGAACTCCGTGTGTCTGTGCTCTGTGCACTTTAAGGACAACTTTAGTTTTTTTTTCAAACCACACGGTTCATGTTTTAGGTTGTCATTAGAGAAAGTAGAAGATGAGTGTTCATTTTTTTCTTTCATTTGCTGCTTTCTTTCATTTTAGGGATTTCTTTAGCTGTTTTTGACTGGGAGGCGGGGGCATTCGAAATATGTATTTTTTTTTTACATTTTATGACAAACTGACCTTTTGAGCCATGCAACACAGTATGGCAGCCCCCAAGGGTATACCCCCCCCCCCCTTCACATTCAGTAGATCCTGTGATATTTTGTGGCCAGATGTAATTTCCTGGGGTCTAGTAGGACTATAAAAAAAATACATTGCTATAAAATTGTGTAAGAAAATACTTATATAGCCCCATGTTCGAATGCCCCCGCCCCCCCCTGTCAAAAATGGCTAAAAATCGCTAAAACGAAAGAAAGCAGAAAATGGAAAAAAAAAGTCATCTTATACTTTCTCTAATAACCTAAAACATGAACCTTGGTTGAGAAAAAAAAACCTAAAGTTGTCCTTTAAGTGGAAGTAGAATGTACAACAATTAAAACAGATTTTTTTTACTCTGACACACCCAATTTAGTACCATCAGAAAAAACTGTCATGATTTAGAAGACATTTTGTAGAACCGGCATATCCAGTCTTAGTGGATTAACCCATTTTGTGCGGGAGCCCGTTTTGGTGTTATAGCATTATATGTTATGCTTTAGCTATTGAAAAATAGCAGATCTATACAAGCTCATAGCGTGCCACCGAGTATGGCGCGCTACAAGCTTGTAGATCTGCTAAAAAAAACATTATCGAAGAACGACTGACATAGAAACATAGGATTTTTCAGAAAACTGTCAGGATGAGGAAGACATTTTTTTTAGAATCTGATCTCAGGTCAGAATGGGTTAAAGGAGGGAGAAGAATCCTTGAATGGATTCCTGTCGGCTCAGTCTGCCAGGAGCCTTTTTGACGATCGTCTTAAGTATGTTCCTGGCAGAGCCGTGCATGTTTCCATAGCTCCCAGACTGTTATGTCTTTTAAAGATCTGCCAAACTGCTCCACCTCACGTTATTATGAAGGCATCATGCGGCCCCTCGTTGGTTTCCTCCTTCATACGTATACAGGAAGTGGTCCCAAGTAAACACCCAGAGCGCGGCACTAGCTCCATGTCAGTGCCCATGGTGGCCACCAGGGGCGCCATACTGTCTGCTGTCCGACCGCCACCCATGTCTAAAAGCATGCTTCAAACAAAGTCTCATTTATTTTTTTGACTCGTGGATCAAATGGTTTTTATACCGAAGCTACACGGCTTCAGTATGTGCACCTTTTCGGTCCAAATATTTTATGTAAAGTGTGTTGACGTATAATCAACTATGTATACGCTTTAACCAATTCTGACCCGAGATCAGATTCTGAAAATGTCTTCTATATATCCTGACAGTGGGGTGGACTTAACCCAT